>NW_022196905.1:183030600-183066649 GCF_008632895.1 Mastomys coucha | reverse complement strand
AGATTCCTATCAATATAAAAGAAGCTTATAGAACACCAATTAGACTGACCAGAAAGGAAATTCCTCCCACCACATAGTAGTCAATACAAAAAATTCTATAGAATGAAGAAGGAATATTAAAAGCTGCAATGGAAAAGTCAAGAAAACATACAAAGTATGACCTATCAGAATTACACCAGAATTCTCAACAGAGTCTCTAAAAGCTAGAAGGGCCTGGACAGCTAACTTAGAAGTTCTGAAAAATCACAGGTGCCAACCTAAACTACTAGAACCAGCAAAACTCTCAAACACCTTAGATGGAGAAAACAAGATATTTAAAGACAAGTTCAATTTTAATCAATACCTAGCCACAAATCCAGCTCTACATAAAATATTAGAAAGAAAACTCCAATTCAAGGAGATTAATTACATCAAAAGAAAGAAAGAAAGAAAGGAAGGAAGGAAGGAAGGAAGGAAGGAAGGAAGGGAGAAAGAAAGAAAGAAAGAAAGAAAGAAAGAAAGAAAGAAAAAGAAAGAAAGAAAAAAGAGAGAAAAAAGGAAAAAACCTCTCACAGGAAATAATTCCACACCAGCAAAATAATGGAAGTATACACACACATACACACACACACACACACACACACACACACACACACACACACACTAACACTACCAATATCAACGTAACAGGAAATAACAATTACCAGTAATTAATATCTCTCAACATCAATGGATTCAATTCCACAATAAAAAGACACAGACTAACAGAGTAGATGTGAAAAGAGAATCCATCATTTTGTTTCACACAGAAACCTACTTCAGCATCAATGATGGACATTACCTCAAAGTAATGGGCTTGAAATCTTTTCCAAGAAAATGATCCCAAGAAGCAATATGGAGTAGCCATTCTAATATCTAATAAAATAGACTTTCAATCAATTTAATCAAAAGAGATAGGGAAGGATAGTTCATACTCATGATATGAAAAAATCTATAAAGATGCTGTCTCAATTCTGAACACCTATGCCTCAAATACAAGGGCACCAACATTTTTGAAAGAAATGTTGCTGAAACTTAAATTGCACATTGAACCCCACACATTAAAGGTGGGAGATATCAACTCCCTACTCTCACCAAGTAACAGGTCATCCAGACAAAAACTAAACACAACAATATCGAAACTAACAGACACTATGAATTAAATGGACCTAACAGGTACCTATAGAACATTTCATCCAAACATGTAAAAATATACCTTCTTCTCAGCACCTTAAAGATCCTTCTCCAAAACTGACCAGATAGTTGGTCACAAAGCAATCTTCAACAGATACAAGAAAATTGAAATATCTTCTATGTTATCAGACCACCATGGATTAAAGCTGACTTAAACAACAACAGAAACACTGGAAAGCCTATATACTCATATAAGTCAAACAACTCTCTGCTCAGTGACCTCTGGGTCAGCGAAGAAATAAAGAAAGGATTAAGGATTTTCTACAATTCAAGGAAAATGAAGCTACAACATACCCAAATTTGTGGGACATATGAAAACATGCTAAGAGGAAAGTTCATAGCACTAAGTGCCTCCATAAAGAAATTAGAATGTTTTCATACCAGCAACTTCTTAAAAGTACACCTGAAAGTTCTAGAAAAAAAAGAAGGAAGCACACCAAAGAGAAGTAGAAGGCAGGAAATAATCAAAATCAGGGCTAGAAACAAAGAACATAATTCAAAGTTTCAACAAAACCAAGAGCTGGTTCTTTGAGAAAATCAACAAGAGAGACAAACCCTTAGCCAAACTAACTGAAACACAGAGGGACAGAATCCAATTTAACATAATCAGAAATGAAAAGGGAGGTATAAAAACAGACACTTTGACAACTGGATAGAACTTGAGAATATCATGCTGAGTGAGGTAACCCAGTCCCAAAAGTACATCCATGGTATGTACTCACTTATAAGTGGGTATAGCCATAAAGTACAAGCTAGCTATTCTACACTCCACAGACCAACGAAGCTAAAAAAGAAGGAAGTCCCAAGTGAGGATGCTTAAACATAGTTGTAGGAGGGAGACAGATGGAGGGAACAGGATGGGAGAAGGGATAGGGAGAGGAATTGGGGACAGGGATTCAGGATCAGGTGTGGGGAGGGACCATGAGAATGAATGGAAATCTGCAACCAGTGGGGGTGGGGATTTAAGGGGGCATCTCAAGAACATGACAGAGATTTGTGATAAGGTAGGCACACAAGAATCAATGAGGGTGACCTTAGTAGTGACTCACAGCATTGGGGATATGGAAGCTGAAAAGGCTACCTCTGCAGCCAAGAAGGAATAAAGTAGGTGGGATAAGGACACCAACACTACTGCCCACAAAATTTCAACCCAAAATTTATCCTGTCTAAAAGAAATGCAGGATGTTATTTTCCAGTTCCATCTATTTTCCTGCAAAATTCATGATGTCCTCCTTTTTTTTAATTTATTTTTTATTAGATATTTTCTTTATTTACATGTAAATTTCTCCATTACTAGCTTCCCCTCCAAAAAACAAAGAAACAAACAAAAACAACAAAAACAAACCCCTGTTGCCTCCCTCCTCCCCATGCTTGCCACCTCACCCTCTCCCACTTATTGGCCCTGGCATTCCCCTACACTGGGGTACAGAACTTTCACAGGGCCGAGCTCTTCTCCTCCTATTGACCAGCCCTATATCTGATGTCCTCATTTTTAATAGATGAATAGTATTCCATTGTGAACAGAAACCACATTTTCTGTATCCATTCTTCAGTGAAGGACATCTGAGTGAGGTAACTCAGACCCAAAAGGACATGCATAGTTTGGTCTCCTGGCACACATATAGCAGAGGTCTGCATTGTTTGGACTCAGTGGGAAAGGTTGTGCTAATCCTATAGAGACTTGATGCCCCATGGAAGGGGCACACTAGGGAGGTGGGGCTTGGGTGGGTAAGGGGTGTGGGAGCACCCTCTCAGAGTCAATGGGGAGGAGGGATGGGGTGAATAACTCTGGGAGAGGGGACCAGAATGTGAAGCAACATTTGGAATGTCAAAAAATATAATTTGCCATTGTAGATACAATAGAATTCTAAAGGACTTACCTTTTACCCTGTCCTCTCTGTTGTCTCTAAAGGAAAGTCACCCTGACATTTCCTATGGCAGCTTAAACATAAGATCTTTCAAAAATCCTGTTTTTACTTATTCTCCTGTCAAAACAAAAATTACTATTTTTATCCAAATTATACAAAAATTCTCCCATGGCAACAGCATCCGTGGTATTTTTATGTCAATTAGTCGAATGCTAGAGCTAAAATTGCTCTCTGGCTATATGGGCATTGGGCTAGGAATTTCAAAACATGTTAATTTTATTACAATAATTTAAAAGGACATATATCATCTTTATGTTGATGTTAGAAAAAATAGAGCATTTTAAATTGTATCTAGAAAAAGAGGGAACATTTCCATCTTTGCAGATTGATTCTTCAGCCAGTTTTCCTTATTTGTTACCCTTACTCCCCTGGGCTATGATTTTGGGTATGCCCTTGATTTTAACTTTGGATATAATAAAACACCTGCATGCCTATCTAAATATGACATCAGATAAAGAGGGTAGATTATGAGGGCTGATGCTGGTATGACCTAGAAAACCCTCTCTAGTGCTTAACCGTAATTTCTCATAAATTCTGCTCTGCTATCTACTGAAGTAATCTATATAAGAATCCAAGAATGAGCCCTCCTAGTGAGCTGGGATATAAATACCATCTACATGCACACAATGTGCCACTTACCCAGCAGGAGCATGGTGAATTGAAGTTCTCAGGACAAAAGACTTACCTACCTTAAAAGTCCTCCAGCACTGGATGATTAGAACTTCATGGCTGTGGAAATGCTGTTCTGAACTGTCTTTAAACACCTCCATAGACATTAATTGCCTGCCTGGATCTGACCTAACATCCTTACAACTATCAGGAAAAAAAAACTGGAGGAAGATATGCTTCCTCCAGTTTTTTTTTAATTTTCTTTTTATTTAAATTGTGTATATGTGTATGTCAATATGTAGGTTTGTACATATAAGTGCAGTATATATGGAGGACAGACAGAGGAGTCAGATCCCTTGGAGATGGTGTTATAGGCTGTTGTGAGCTGCCTCACATGGATTCTGGAAACCAACTTAAGTTCTCTGCAAGAGCAGTCAGTGTTCTTAACAGCTGATTCCTGCCTCTAGCCACTCTAGAAGGTATTTTCAGCAGACTTCAAAAGCCAAGATGTAATCAGATACCATGTATAACTCCCTGCTTTAATGTAAACTGTGTATCTGATGTTCCCACTAACATATTTAGTAAATATCTTGATTTAAAATTTTATCATTTTGTGACTGCAAAAATCCATGTAAAGACATCCTTCACAGACAATACCATTTTAACAGCTAACCCTGCATTCCCAAGACATGGTCACTCATTGGCTCAGAATAAACTCTCTCTCTTCCTTAGAAAAAAAATAGGCATAGCTCATGTCTCCATATGACTCCAGCCACATGCACATTCCTATAATAGGATAGACATATATCAGTATATTTTTGTGTTTATTGTTCTTAATGTGCAACATAATGTTGAGGTAGGAATACTATTGCATTATTAATCTATGTTCCTAAGGATTCCTCAGATCTTGGCTTATAATCATGATCCAAGAAGTATCTTTGAATGAAACAAGAGTATCTTTTCTTATTGAGTACATCCCTGCTGCCTTAAACATTGCTTGGGTTTATGACTAATGCTCAATAAGTTTTGGTTTTAGATGTATAGTAATTAGAACTCTGTGAGTGTTTGTCTGAGTGACAACATTAATTTTTACAAAGGTTCATTACATTAATATGATCATAATAAATAGTGTTTGTGACATACATAAGTAGTAGTGAAAAGAAGTCTTTGGTAGGGATGGGAAGAAGATAAACCAAATGGGGGAGAGATTAATTAAAATGTGGTTCATATAAGTAATGTTAATAATCATTTAAATAAGAGCATCTGTATTCTATGCTCTCAGTTTTGGCATCTGATCATTTATGCTAATGAAAACTAAAGAGGTATGGATAATGTAGAGTGCCATTTGGGGCAATTTTCAAATTGCAAGGCATATAGAAACCATCCCTTTAAGTAATTATACTCAGTGTGGTACTTTCAGTTTGTGTCTCATCAGATGGTTTTCATCCACATAAATCATATAGCAACTTTTTATCCATATAAGTCATTTTTTATTTTTGAAATTCCTAGAAGCTCCATTTAACATTTACATCTAAATAGCAATTTATACTTCCTGTTAAATGCTTTGTGCTCATTGATTTTTATATCCCTCCTATCCCTATCAATCCCCTCTCCTATCAATGCTTTCCCCAGATTCATGACCTTTAGGTTTATTTTGTGACCCATTTACTTTAACCAGAGCTGTCTGTGTGATCATCGGACTATACATTGGAACTTGGTTGGATCATCAGTAGTTACACAACTGAAGTTAGAAACTGTCCCTCTCTCAGGATCTATCTGTAGCCAATAGAGTTCTGGTACAGATAAGGTTAAGCATGTACTTTTAAGTAGCAGTCAAACTTAGTGCTGTATATCATCTTTCAAAAACTATGTTCACACTTAGTGGTAACCAAAATAAATTTCATTCCCATTACAAGGTCAGAGTTCTAATCAAATTGGCATAATAAAATGGCTATTGAAAGGATTATATTACTGTTGATTGGCAATAAAATAGTAAGTACACTTTAATAGCACTATTCTTTTATAAGAATATTTAAAAGGCAACAAAGGCTAATTAAGTGGAAAGAAAATCTGTATTCCATATGTTGGTGGGGGTAATACCTTACTAACAAAAGGAAGACTCAATGTGGCCACAGGAGTCAGTAATGTGGGTGAGCTCTGGGTATCGTGGTGGGGGTGAAAAATGACATCTCTCTTTTAGTACTTTAGATAAACAATACACTACTCTAGCTTTTGTGTCTCAGCTCTTGGAGAGTTCTCAACCCAATGCTCTTGAGCCCATCTAATATCTTTCTCTGTGTTAGTCAGTGTCTCCTTTGGCAATATCAATTACCTTCCTCAAGCCCTAGCTTCTGCTTGGTATGCAAACAGCATAATTTCTTTTCAACTTATTGCTAAGGATGGCTACCTCCCCTGTCATCTTTGATAAGAACACTTATTGAATCCATTTTTCATAGAGCCAATAGCTGCAGCCTAAGTTTTATATTACTCTTTGAGGATTACTTAACGCCACCTTATATCTACTGGAGCAAGTTCTATAATTGTTTTAGGAAAAGAGGACTATGCTTGTCTCATCTCCAAATGCATAAAGCAATCAGCACCTATGTGTTCTAAATTTTGTAAAACATATGTTCAACTTTGACACCATCATTTATAGGAATAATGGTTAGCACCAAAGCACTAACCTCTAAATAGAAGTTGAAACAAAACAAAATAACAACCAAAAGAAAAGGAAAAGAAGATGGCAGAATTACAGGATTCTCAAGTATTTCATATGAACATGAATAAGTTTTTAAAAAGTATTTAGCAGAATACTGTGAATAATTACATAAGTAAATAAATGTAGTTTTATTTAATATTATAGTCTTTTACCAATATTAATTGCAGGAATTCTAAGCAAATGGCAAGTGGGACCTGTATCTGGTGGTGTTCTTTCTAGTTAGAGTATGCAAAAGAAGCAAAATAATTCACATTATCATGCAGAGAGCAGATGTAGCACACAGCTAGTCTAACATAGTTTTAGCCTGTGGCACAACTTTCAATCTCCTGTCTCAAAGCTAACTTTACAACCTGGAAATGTGCTGTTTTCCTAGGACATGGACTCAGGGAGCTCTGTGCTAAGAAGCAACAGCAGTGAAACCAGGGATTTACATTCAATGAAATCCAAGAAAGAGCAAATAATGCTGTCAGTCTGAGGAAACTGAGCAACTCATGTAGGAATGAGCATATACACAATTCTGGAAGGGACAGACCTTCCATGGAGGCACAGGAAAAAATAAAACAAAACAAAAAGCAAAAACTAAAACAAAACAACAACAAACAAAACAAAGAAAGGTGACCCCAGGATTCATAATAGGGCTTTGAGACAGGAATGTCAACCAACACTTTTAAAAAGATCATCTAACAAACACCACGTAAGCACAGGATCCACTTGGATTAGCCTTTCAGGAACTCTTTCTGGTCAGAAACAAACTATTCAGAAAGAAAGATGATATGTAAGTAATATAAAAATAGTAAATAAAGCAGAAACAATGAAATTTCATTAACAGTTATTTAGATTAAGAGTGCTATCTCTTTATTTCAGAGGATAAACTCACCTTCACTTTCAAGTGCAAGTCTTATTTTAACGTCTTCAGATTCTCCTGGTTTCTGTGATAGAGACTGTATAAGGGCCTTGTACATGGTATGGTAAACAAGCTCTGTACCACTAAGTTACAGTCTTCATTCTCTTTTAGCAATTTTTAAAGTAAAAATAAAAAAAAAATCAACTCACTTTAGAGTTGTAAACATAAATGAAGATTACATATATACACACAGAGTGGGGGAGGGAAGGAAGAAGGGAGGGAGAGAGAGAGAGAGGAAGGGAGGAAAACAGAGAGAAAGAGAGAGAAAGAGAGAGAGAGAGAAAGTATTGATGGAACCAACAAATTGGAAAAGCAATGACCACTACTATTAGGTAAATTACAAATGTTGAAGTACAGATTTGTAACTAGTCAGCATACAGACAATAATACACAGTAGAGTGCTCAGCCTTATGTGTGATCCTCCTACCAGGCTTCCTTAAGGATGTCATTGCAGAATAGCATACAGAAAGAATGTAAGAGAGAGTATTAGGTGAAAATGACTACAAGAAATTTCCCAGACATTACAGGACTGTTGCAGACATGAACTCACAGTAGCAGAAAACATGCTTATTGTCAATCCAGGCAACATCTTGACATAAAAGGGTGAGCGGTTTATGAAGTTCCACACTTAGCCGAAACGCTATTGATAATTAAGAGCTGCTAAGGAAGAGAGCATGGTAGTGTTCTTCAGGAATGTGCCTTATGATATAGGCTGTCTATGCTCCAATGGATGCCCTTTGCACTGACTGGCAGCACTAAGTAGACTTGGGATTAAAAAGAAGGCACACACTTGGAAGGGGGACTACTTCAGGAATGAAGGGGAGGGAATGGTGGCGAGTTTGATAAAAATATATTGTATTCTGTATGAACTGCTGAAACAATGAATTTTAAAGAAAGGAAAAATGATAAGTGTTGATTAAAAGGAAAAAAAAATCCACAAGATAGCGAGATGGTTGAGCTATTAATAGCACTGATTGCTCTTGTAAAACATACAGATTCAATTCCCAGCCCACACACTGACTGTAACTCCAGTTCCTGGAATTACTGTAATTTCAGTATCCTGTCTTTTTAGGGCACTGGGCATGCATGTGCTACACATACATAAAATTATAGATATAAAATTATTAAATTAAAGTAATAAAAGTAAAAGTTAAAAAGAAAAGAGTGAAGGAAAAGAAAATTGAAAAGAAAGTTGTGGCAAGACAGAAGCTTCATCCCCAGAGCAAAGCCAAAGTTCAGTTCTTACACTAGGATCAGCCTGGATTTGTTCTGAGCTTACGGCATCTCTAGCCCCATGAATAACCATTGCTAATTTGAGATCAATAAATTGAGATACAGCTTAGATAGTAGAGGACATACCTTGTATATGGGATCAACAAAGGAAAAGAACAAGGAACAAGCAACTAGTTAATCTCTCTGTCATATTCAGATTTTATCCAGCAGAAATTCATTTACATTCACAAGTTATGGGAATTATAATAAATTTACAATTTCATTAGGTTTTCAGGTGAGCTGAGAGATGCATTTATAATACGACACATTTTAACAATTCCAGAAATGTGTCATCCTTTACTCTTATATAAAGTAAGGTAACTGAACTTAGTAACATCAATTTTTTTTATATACTTACTGTTTAAAGTAAATGGTCTTGAAAATTTTTGGTTCCTGGTAGGAATACAGTGCAGATATTACAACATGGTTGCCTGAAGAAAAAAATTATACTTGTACAGAAACCTGATTTCATCTGTGTAACACAGAAATGAAATCAACATGTCACCACACGTAGAATCTGTATTTTTTTTTAGTGAAACGTGTAATATTGTTCAGAAATGAAAGAGCCTCTCACAGAAGGACAGAAGCAAATGCTGTATGCACACACTTAACTCCCAGTGTGCCTTGGGGCTTCAGGCTCAATCCTGAGGAAGCAAGGTCTGTGTGTTGTCATTTTCAATAGCATTTACACACTCTGTAGGTCTAACCTTTGAATATTTATGTACTTGATAAAAATGAGAAAAATAGACTTTAGAGTATAAGTTCTATTTTTAATTCATGAGAATAGAGCAGACAAGTATTAAACAGTTATTGGCCTCTATGCTTTAGAATTACTTAAAATGGCCTCCCTTTACTCTCCTTTGCTTGACTCTAAGTGCACTTGGTTGGAGTAATGTGGATTTGGCTTTGAAATGTCTTATCAAATGCAGTCTCATATGCCTTTAACTTGTCATAAGCATTTTGAATAGCTTCCAAACAAATAGAAAAGTTAACAATGTATGATGAAAATGAGCTAAGGTAAGGAGCACAGCAAGCCAGCGTCTCCAGGGCAGGAGGTCAGAACTCTGTCCTCAAGACCGTGGAAATGGCACAATCTTTGGACTTTTAGCTGCCAAAGATGAGGTTGTATCTTTCCTCCATTTGAAAGGCAGGTCATTGAGTTCTATGATCTTTCCCATGGAACACCTTTAAAAGACTTCCAAGAATACCTATCAGAGTTCTCCACCAATGCATCAGTCCTAGCTTCTAATGCAATATGTCTTTGGTGAAGCAATTATCATCACTGATATTATGGAATGGGAAATGATGCAGATTGACTGGGGCATCAATGAGAGCAATCGCTTGTCTCCAGACTGGATGAACAGCCTAACCCAAATATCAGGAGTAATTTAGCTTATGGGAAATGTCAAGAAGTTCAGCTTCTGACTCAAAGAACATTTTAGAGAAGTACCTTTCCAGGATTGTTCTTCTGACCATCACAAAATGCACTCTTTCCCAAGAAGGCAGAGTTTCAGAAACAAAACCTCCTCAGATCATTTGTCAGGAACACCTTCAGTTGCTTGAGACTTCAGCATCTGATCATTGGATACCACTTCATAAGAGGGGGAACCACAATTAATGTATTATGTGAGAAAGAACAGTTTTTAATAAAGGAAAAAAAGATAGACCAGTGAAAGCATTTAGTACATCTTATTAATTAGTGATTGATTTGGGAATTATGAATGGTGTCACCCTTGAGCTGGTGGTTCTGGGTCCTATACAATAGCAGGCTAAGCAAGCTAGTGAGTAGCATGGCTTTTGCTTCGGTTTCTACCTCCATGTCTTGTCCTGTCTGCGGTCCTGCCCTGAGGTCCCTCAGTGATAATGTCTGACTTGAAAGTTGTAATACCTTCTCTCTCCAAGCTGGCTTTTTTAGGATTTTTTTAAAATCACAATTATAGAAATCCTAAGCCACAGACACATGCTGTAGCTCTCTGGGTTCTTACTCCTCTTGGAATCTTCTTCATTTCTTGTTTCCTCTATTTCCCTGTAGAACCATGTAAGATCATAGCCATCAACATTCCTTTTTTCACACTGGAGCAGTGGCTCGATGTTGTTACTATTATGTGTATCCTTTGCAAAGTGCTTCTTAAAATTTTTGGGAATCAATTGATAATGCTTTCAGGCTATGAAAGACCAAAATCTTCCCTCAAAGACTTTTAATTATACTGACCTGCTATGTGGCCTTTGCATCAGAAATGCTAAAATTCATCCCCTGTGATTCTAATGTGTGCTATTAGAATGAATGTAATTTGAAA
Organism: Mastomys coucha; assembly: GCF_008632895.1. NCBI lineage: Eukaryota > Metazoa > Chordata > Mammalia > Rodentia > Muridae > Mastomys > Mastomys coucha. Next base: position 183,055,708 of record NW_022196905.1, on the reverse strand, counting down.
AAAAAAGCATTATAGGGATGGTGCTTTGCCTACATGTATATCTGTTATTAACTTGAGTGTCTGCTACCAAGAGAGACTACGAAGGGCATTGGTTCTCCTGGAACCAGAGTTGCAGGTGGTTGTGAACTGTCATGCAGGCACTGGGAATCAAGTCTGGGTCTTGGAAGAACATCTAAGTCAGTGCTCTTAAACATTGAGCCATCTCTCTAACTGAAAATTTAAGAGTCCCATGTTTTCTAGACTGTGATCATATTTTATTTGAACATTATATTAATTTTACTAACTGGCCTAGATTACTACAGATCAATACAGACACCACAGTGTTCATAAAAGGTAGACCAAGATAAATTTGATTGTGAGTTAATTTCTAAAGTCAAATATAAAGATTAAACATTGAAAATTTTAAAATAGGGTTGGGCTGAAAGAATTTCAGGGATTCCATTGTGGGACTTCAAGGAAGAAAGAACAGTATCAAAGTCTTAATTGCTGGTTGATGGAGATTGGCGCAGGAACTCTATGTTGGCACCTGCTTCCCAAATCAGCACATTTTTAAAATTTGTCCTCCTCTAGCGAGAGGGAGAGTGATGCCCTAAGCTACCCAATAGCACAAGGATAGCAGTTTCTGCAGTTTTCCGTTTCTACAACTGTGCATTGGCATGCTATTCAATTTTAGTTTTAAATGCTATTTTCTTTCCCAGACAAAATACAAACAATATGGATTTTGGAAGAATATTCTCTGCACAAAATTTAGTTCAGTACATTCATTGGCTTAGCATATTGAATGCTTGCCATTAAGAAGGGGCTAAGTTGAATCTCATTTTCTTCTGTGTTGCCAAGCTACTGGAAAGTCAACAATAAAATAAAGTGGAGTAACAGTGGTTGACTGGCCTTCAATAAACTCATAAAACCCCAATTAGTTTTTTTCCTATTTCCTGAAAATGAAGTGTGATCCTTATAACCATTGTTCTGGAGACATCCATAAAGAAGCAAGAAGTGGATTAATTATCTTTAGCAAAGTGCTTCTCAGATACTCCATTTCAGTAGGCTCTGAAGTCTGTTAAGGAAACTTTGAAACAACACTTTAAGTTGAGCCAGTTATTTCTCTTCATAGAGGAATTCACTCCATGTCTATATATTGAAGTTTTATAGTGAATATAAAAATTGAGTAGCTTGACAATTACATCCAATGACCGATAAAATCCATTCTTGATGAAATAAATGCATATAGTTATTATGTTCATATTCTATTCTGTTTCTGGGAATTGCCCCTCCCTCCTTTTTTGACTTCACTTTCTCTTACAATGGGAGTGCTGATGTTTTTATTGGTTGATTTTATCCTCTGTTTCACATTGTTTCTGAAGGATGGATTTCTGACTCACATAAGTTCTTTTCCCAGAAGGTTGAAGGCGAGCAAGTTTTATTGAGTGTCTCCTAAAAAAACAAGAGGACATGTAAACTTGGAATTTGTTACAGCCATGCTTTAAACCATGTAGACTGGACACAGAGGAAGAGGGTGGTGATGCAAGATGAAAATATATCCTAGAATCCTGATGTGTATGTTAACTTTCTTTTTGATATTCTTCTGTATTGTATAACACTATTGTAATATACTGCAGTTTTTCTATCTAAAATCTTTGTGGTTATATTTATGTTTCTTGAAAGTAGAAGTAGTCTCACTAATGCTTATTGTAAATCCACTGAGTACTTGCAAATAAATAATAGCAAACATTCTCTTATGCAAAGGAACGCTGAGTGATCTTTTATTTCAATATTTCTAAGATATGTTTAGTGTTATAAAAGGTAATATGTTATTTAAACAGTTTAAAAACATTTGATCAAAGTTTCTTTTTCTTTCTATCTATCTATTTATCTATGGATCTATCATCTATTTATCTATTGTTTTATGATTTTAGATTATACCAAGATGGTTGTCTATGGTGAGGCATTTGTGTTCCACTTACAAAATGCAGGGTTTAATTTGCAGCATTTCAAAATAATAATTATGAAAAAGCCATCCAAAAGTCCATCTCTGGGACAGTATAGAATAAATATTTTTCAACCTTAATTTTACCATTTCATCTTCAACGTATCCTAACAGAGTACATGGCTACAGACCAGCACCAAAATTTAATTTTCACACTCTATCAACACCCATTATAATGTATTTTGTTTTATCAAAGACAATGCAAATGTGAGAGGACACAATATAAAATGACTGAAAAAAATATTGACTTTGAAGGATGTTCTATCCTCTGGAGAATCACCTCAAATATATCACTGCACAGCTGACGGAGTAGGCTTTGTTTAAGGTTGAAAGTCTGGATTTACTTCCTTCCTGTTGTGCGAGTTTGGACAGGTGATAAGAGTACTTTAATCCCCATATTCATCTCTAGCGTGGGGAAGCTGCTGCTCTTCTTTGGCAGCTCTAAGAAGGCAGTTTAAATACCTGTGCTGCAGAAACTAAGTGGGTTGTCCATTTGCCATCAGTTCTAGTTTCTTCTCATGAGCCTCTGTGTCAGCAAGGTATTGGCCATGCTGTGTCTACCGAATCTTCTTCCAGCTAAGTTGCTCTCTTGTGAGTTGGGAAGTGAGTCTGAAATTGAGGTAGATATGGGAAAGGGAAAGTTACAGGTGATAAATTTCATTGATATAAATTTTAGTGGTGTCAGTCTGATGGTGGACTGACAACGTAGTCTCACACCCAGAAGGTGGCTTCTGAGACTAGAAGTCACTACAGTTCCTGTACAGATGTCAATGTGTATCTAGTTCAGGAAGTCTCATAATACAAAAATTCTACAACTCACTTGTAGAATTGAATCTTTTAATGAATCTTTTTATCCTGGAATTTTTTAATTTAGCCTTTAAGGAATCCTTTTCAAACATGCCATACCTGTTTTAAAGAATAAAACTCTGAAAATAAGACAAAACTATCCTTATAATATTTCACAGAATATAACATACACACTCATGAATATCATAATTATTATATAGTGACAATATTTATGAAGTACTTTAAGATGGGGTTGTCAGATAAGTATATCAAAATTATGAAAACCATTCCTAACGTGAGACATTTGACAAAGTATGGGGAGCCGCAGCTGCCACCCTATATATATATTGAACACCTGGTCTCTGGTCAGAGCAGAGAGCATTGAGATAAACAAGCCTTAGTTGGAAAAGCTGTGTGCCTCTAGTTTATGATGCAAGCTGGCATGATTTCTTGTAGCCTATTATGCTTTGCCACATAGCCGATGATGACCAGGGAAAGTATTTAACCCACAAGGGCTGGGGGCTGGAGAAGTATTGAGTAAGAATGTAGAGATAAGTATGTAGAATTAGGGCTGGTGATGGGTTAGGAGAGATTTAGGAGTAAGTCTGTAGAATTGGGGCTGGTAATGGGATAGGAGAGAAGATGTAGATATAGAAGTAAGATGTAAGGACAGATGTAAGATGTAGAATTAGGAATAAGTATGTAACTAATAAGATGTAACTAATAAGATGTAAGTAGTAATAAGTAAGGCATAAGAAGAAGATATAGAAGAATATAAAAGAAGCTATCTAGAGAAGAAGTAAAAATGAAGGTTCCTGAATTAAACTGCATGGAGAAGGGCTCAGTGTTTGCCTCCTTATTTCCACTGGACGGGTAAGGCGGCCGACAACAAAGAAGTTTATATATTAGAAAAAATCAAAGAGAAATATTCATTTTATTCATGTTGTTATACCTATATTTCAGATGATCGGAAGGGAGGAAGGGGAGACTGGATGGAAAGATAGACACAGATAAGTGATCAATACATGATAGGTAGGGATATATATATATATATATAGAGAGAGAGAGAGAGATAGATAGATAGATAGATAGATAGATAGATAGATGATAGATACATATCTAGATGATATATATGTATATATATACACATAAAAACATAGGTACTTAGACACATAGATGCATAGATAGATACATAGATTTATCTTAGGTTCATGGAAAAATGGTCAACCTGTAATACTATTTGTATATTAATTTAAACCACAAAATCTAAACTGTGAAGCTTCCTAGTTACTTAATCTCCTAGAAATTATTTCAAAGCAAAGCAGAAAATGTGTTAATAACATCTGGAAACAATATAAGAACACATTTATGAAAATCAAACTACTTTTGGCAATTATTCTCTCAATTTTACTGGACTGTTGATACTACCATATCAATAGAAACCAGCTTAGACTTAAAAGAGAACCTTAAGGTTGTTCGTTGTTCTTTTCTTTGATATTATGTTTACATTAAATGAGACATTTTATGATTTTCATTTTTATTTAAAGAATATATGGCTATTCTGAGTTTATAGGACAGGTAGTAAATGTCTTCATTCTCATCCCTAGTTTTTCTTCCCTCTTCTCATAAAACGCTGAGTTATTTTTCCCATCTCCCAGGCACAGTCATTACAAGCCTTGTGATACTTTTAAATATTGCCAATCCTTTAAGCAAGCTGTCATATTACCAGGAACCAAATGCACAAGGTCAAATGGATGTCTAAAAGCTGTTATATTTTAAAAGACATGAACTACATTAAAAGGCAGTAAATGATACATTTTCATAGACATCTGCCTTTAATTACTTTGAATCTTCAGAAGACAAAAGAATGAATGGTGTTAATGTTAATATTTATCTATTATGCATTAGTTTTAAAATAACTATAAATAGTAGCATTTAAATAGTTGAAGATAGGACTCTGTATTACACAACTGTTGCTCAAGTGTGGAGAATTGAGTTTGGGTATGAAAGACTCATGTAGATATTTATGTAGTAGAATGTTTAAAGAACATATGGTTCAATAGCTATATTGGAGTGTGGCATGGAAAAATCTCCAGAAGCAATTGGTCACCTAGCCTTAAAATGAGGAGAACATGTCTCAAACAAGATGGAGCTTGTGGAAATAGACAGCTGAGTTTGTCCTCTGTGTGCTATAATATTCTGGTCCTAACACACACACACACACACACACACACACACACACACACACACACACACGCACACACACACAAGATTAAAATAAAAATAAAGCTGGTATTTTCAGTTGAATAAAGACAAAGTGGCCACATTCAAGCTACCCTAGGTAGACTCTGAGGACTCTTTGTATTTTGTTTGTCTCATACCAGCTGGTCATCTTGCTCCATAATTCAGCAACTTAATTTCAAAATATGTATTCTGCTTAGAATCTGTCATCTTATTGCAAAAAAAATCTTCAGGACCTTTTTCTTCACTTTAGTCTACTTTCTGCTTGCCTATCCCTGTAGGACAATGACAACCAGAGTAGGTAATAAGATCTTTTATTTTCTAACTATATTTTATTAATGATGTATATAAATCAGCATGTTCAAAATATATATTCCCATGTAAAGATAATTTTGACTGTTGTGATATGAGATGATAGCAAGAATCTCAAAGAGATATCTGTCATTTTGTAATTATTTGGTGAATACTAAGTTTCTTGCACATGACATTACCACCATCTCTTAACTAATGTTGTACCATGAGGGTGTAGAATGAATTTAGTGTCAAACACTTACTCTATAATTTTGATTTCACCTAAAATCTTAGTAAAGAATCAAAACACTGGTTATATAGAAGACGATTTAGTTTTAAAAAATTAGAGAGATGCCAGACAGTGGTGGCACATGCCTTTAATTCCAGCACTTGGGAGGCAGAGGCAGGTGGATTTGTGAGTTCGAGGTCAGCCTGGTCTACAGAGTGAGTTCCAGGACAAACAGAGCTATACAGAGAAACCCTGTCTCAAAAATCCAAAAAACAAAACAAAACAAAAAAAACAAATAAACAAAAAAATAAAAAAAAAATAAGAGAGATAGTAAAACACCTCCTAAACACTGACAACAATCATTTTACAAGGCATGCTAACATGTGACAAAACTACCATAAAATTCTGTTTTGATTTTCCCACCTTTTTTTACAAAGCAGTCAATATTTTGTTATCTTGAAGCTTATATTTCTTTCATATATTTGGTATGAATCTATTATAAGGAATGGTACACAGAGCTTAAATCCAAGAAGAACCTAAGAAAACAGCAATGGAATGAGTGTGTTCCCATAATAGGATTTCCCCTCATCCTTATATGAAGTTGCACCATTGTTTCATTGGGCCTATTAGGTTGATGTATTATTACTTGGTTTTTCAAAGGATTGAAATGGATTTGGAGTTGGAAGCATAAGAAGCGATGAGTGTATCATCAAGAACAGAAGCTCTCACATACACTCATTGCACAGATGAGACTAAAGAGAATCTAATCAGCTTAGCTCTTGAGCTACTAAAGCAGAGCACAGCAAAATAACAGGAAAATGTGACAACCCTCAGTTTTGTATTCTAGAATGCTGATCAAGTTATGTGTTCCCCCCACTCCCAGATTAGTTCTGGGCCATAAAAAGATTGTGAGCAGCAAGGTAGGCTTTGGGTTATGACAAAATGAGACTATCTTTTGATGAGCAGATCAAAAGAATGAACTCAGTAGTAACTGCATGTGCACAATTCCTGAAGGTCGATGAAAATACACAGTATCCAAGAGCACTAGGATGTTTACATGTTTGCTACTAAAAACAGTTTAGTTTATTAGTCATAATTCTGTCTTGATTAAGACTTTCAAAATTCTCACTATTTCTAATGTTTATTAGACTATAGAAAGACAGACTTTCTGTATATGATAAAAATAACTTGTTGACCACTGTATCTTTATTCAGTGGATTTTCAACTGATGGGTCTTGACCTCCTTCAGGATCACATATCAGATAAATATCTGAGTTGTAACATAAATATCTATTATCATTCAGAACAGTAGCAAATTTACAGTTATGAAGTAGCAATAAAATAATTTTATGTTTGGAGGTCAAGACAATATGAGGAACCACAACATTAGGAAGGCTGAGAACTAATGATTTAAAGTGAAATTGAAAGCTCTGGATCATTATTGAGTTCAATTTGTAAATATACAGTATAATAATTTATCTTTAAAGGGTTTGTTCTTATCACATTTCAAATGCAATAAAATAAAATCACAGAGAGATGAAAAACACAATTTACAGTTTCAATGGGACTGAAATTAGTAATTACAGCAACTTCAATTTTATATTAAAATTTTAAACTGTAGTAAGTGAGAAATTGGAGTGAAAGTTGGGTGATATGAACTCATAAGTGTTTGCTTTAAGCATAATAGTTGTTCATAAAAGAAAATGGTTTATAACATTTAATTTTCTGGTAAACCTCCAGAACTCTTGTTCTACCTAGAATTATTTACTCTTTTATACACAGATACAGACATAAGGACGCACAGACACATACCTATGCATACACAGAGATAGACCTCAGACACACAAAGACATACCCCCATACCCTTTCTCTATTTACTATATATAATATATAAAACATATTTACAGACACACATATATTTATGTATATATATAAAACATGCTTATAAAAACACCACACACACACATACACACACACATATACACACATACACACACACACACACACACACACACACACACACCACAGTAACGTGACAGTTAATTCACTTGAGGTTATTTTAAAACTCAATTTGTGAATGTCAGCAATGCCTTCAAATTGATGAAGTAACTATTGTTAGAAACTACTTACTTCTACAGACAAGTCTGGGAAGAGTTCTATGTTAATTCTAACTTTAATAAGAGCTTAAATTATTTCTTTCTCTCTCTCTCTCTCTCTCTCTCTCTCTCTCTCTCTCTCTCTCTCTCCACACATACACACATATACACAAACACACAAACACACACACATGATTTTATTCTAAACCATTACCATCTCTACTGCTCTAGTTGTGGACACCCACCTGTTTCCTATAAGCCCAAAATCACCTTTTAAAGTACGAAATCTCCAACAAGAATCAAAAACAAAGGAACAAACAAAAGGCTTAGTGATTCTTTTGCCATAAATTCTTCAAGAATCATTCTTATACTTAAAATTTTAAGTTGTACTTCTAATTAGAACCTATTGTGCCTGTTATAATCTACTACCCATTATATTCCTCATGCCAACTTACAGCTCACCTTCTAGATCTTAGAAAAATATTTCTCACATTCAATTTACCTCAAGGCTCTTCACCTGCTGTGTATGCATCTCAGATCATGAATCAACCATTGCTCCAGTTCTTCCATAGTGACCACCAATAGAAACATTTATTTGCATCCTGTATGGTTCTAGCATTTCCTTCTAAGGTGTCTACTCTGTTTTCTTACAGAATTTCAATGTTTTAGCTTTTACAAGTCATATTTACTCTTATCTCCCATTGCTTATGAAGACTCATATGCCAGGAGACATGTTACTTGCTTTTTGTACTTCTAGGTGTACCCAACACCTAGCAACAAATAAGTCTTTATAACCACATATTAGTTAAAAGAATGAATGCATAGATAAATATAGGGCCTCCGGTTTTTTTTTTTTTTTTAACTTTTTCATATGCAACATATTCCTTTTTCCTGAAACTCTCACACAATTAAGAATCTTGAAAAAAGGTGCGCTCTGATTATAGGATAGACTCAGGTCAAAGCAATAGGAAACTTTAGCTAGGTTTTAAATCCCCAGGGGAGTTGGGTTGTTTATTTTATGTGATGCTAGTAGTAAAGATGGTACCAAGGGAATTGGTGTTGCCATGATTCCACACTCATAAATCACTTCCAGTGAGGATTCCTCTAGAAAAGTATCCATCTCCCTTTCTCATGTCTCATAGACACACAGTTTCAGGTGGTTTAAACCATCTTACAAGGAAAGAGGTAACAAACCTCTGTCTGGTTCCAGTTTTTTCTTTAGGAAGGAGGTTGGTTGTTACATAGTTGATAGTATGTTTCTGTTGCTTTTCTCACAGCCTTACACCACTCAGCTGAGATTCCCTCCTAGCTTGCACAGCTAGTAAGTACCTTCATTTCTTGGCAAATGGTTTTCAGAATCTTTATATAGCCCCAGGGTCCACAGCTTTCACAATAATGCAATTTAAATGTGAGTCTCTTTTCACAGCCTGATGATTAGAAAAAAAAAATGTACACCAGAACGTACCCCCTTCTGAATCATACTTTTACAAAAAGAATGTGTCACCAAAACAAAGAAGCAAATGAATAACATGCCTCTAAAGTACTCAGGAATCATTATTTTATATCACGAAGTCTGCTGCAAATCGATCTCTCCCAGAAACGGCTGCATATAAAAACACCAGAATGAGGGCAATACCAAAAGAAACGTTAAAGTGAAGGGAGGGATTTCAAGTAGTCTCTTCCCTAAACAAAGACCTACAGGCAACTAATGACTGCCAGGAGAGGGAGAATTAACCTCTTCCAGTGATGAAACCCCTTATTAAATTGTCCAGTGCAGAGTGGTCTTTCCTTAAACCGTATATACTCGGTTATGATTTTTAAACTGTTTATATTCTAATCTGGTTAGGAAGACAGACCTATAAATAACTCAGTAAAATCTGACTATAACCTTTCATTCTAGTTAGTGAATTATTACTGATAATGTGACTATCATTTCTATTTCCATTAGAACATCACTAAGACATGCTGTTTTAGATAAATTTGAAGTTGGAGACTGTTTCTCCCATAGAGAAATAAGACACCCATGGTGTGATCATGTTCTGAAACCTGGAGGAACTTAACCTATTAATGTCCGTTTTGAATAATTTACTCAGATACATATTTTGAAATCGTATGTATGTGAGTGCCTCTGCTACATCAAGATCTAGATTCCCAATGATCCAGTAAAAGTCACTGCAGAAGTTCTTAGGTTGTTGCTACCTTGTTGATACCCTGCCATCTGGTTTATTAGCACCACCATGACCAGGCAACAAACTGACAGATTAACAAGGAGAAAGGTCCTGCTGCTTCATCCTTCTGAATTCTAGAAGTCTAACATGAGGTGCTAGAAAACTTGGTTTCTTCTGAGACTTGTGGGAATATTTATTCCAGAGCTGTCTAGAAGCTTCTAGAATTAGAACAGTTAATTTTTTAGAAATATTTCTTGGCTTATTGCTGTAGTGCTCTGACCTCCAATTTCCCTGGTATTTTCTGGTGAACATTGTCTATTTGTAAGAACATACTTCTATTGAGCTACAGTTTATCCCCATGATCTCTTCTTAATTTAACATTTGCAATAGAATGATTTCAAGTAAGGGCACATTTAGACATACTGGGAATAAAGATTGCAACGTATAAATTCAACCCATAATATTTACTGTATGTTATTCTCTTGCTTTCTGTTAGCTCTTTTAATCCCTGGGCCATGAAAGATGGTGATGTTCTCACTTTAGAGCAAAGAAAGAAGAAATTATTCAGAGTCACAGCAGTAACAAATGGAAAATACATTTGCCCAAATAGATAGATCACATATTAGAATAATAAGACTAATATTTGTAGCTTCTAAACAAAATACTACTTTCAAACAAATTTCACAGTGGCATGTATCTGACGGTAACAGTATTTATCTAAAACAGTCAGCATTCATACTGCAAATGCAATAGGGAGATATAAATTGGTATGAGCTACAGGATGAAGAAAAGGGATGGGATAGTGAGAAGGCCAGCAGCTATTTAAAGGGGAGGATTGCTACGAATCCCTCCAAGCTTTTGCTGATGACTTCTTTGCTGCTCTGGGATACACAGTAAATGAAAAGTAATATCCAATGTTGGTTTTCAAGAGTCATAATTCACAAGGCCCAATGAAACAGAGGCAGGCTCCCAAATGAGCCCCGCTTCTGAACCCCCCTGAGTCTACACAGCTCTCCTTTCACCCCTTCTAGAACGTCGAGGATCATATAATTCATTTTTCAAGAATCAAGGGTCGGACATGAGGAGATAGGTAACACTGTAGAGGATTTCCTGGCAGTAACTTTTACTACCTGGATGTAATATTCAGACATTTCACAAGTGTATAACTTTGATCTTGTCATAGTTCATACTGTACACATACAAAGCTGACTTGTGGTAGAGAAGAGGGAATTCAATGGTAACATATTCCTTGGTATTCCCTTAGCTTTTTTAGTTTTTTTTCAATATTGTTTCTCTCTCTGTGTCTCTCTCTGTCTGTCTCTGTCTCTGTCTCTCTCTGTCTCTCTGTCTCTCTGTCTCTCTCTCTCTCTGTCTCTCTTCCTCTCTCTCTCTGTCTCTCTCTGTCACTATCTCTCTCCTCAGGGACCCAAATTTTAACAGTACAGAAGTACTCCCTCACACGCGTGATTTGGGAATCATCAAACAAAACAACTTCCCAGGACCTATAACCAAAGTTTTTGAAAATTAAAATAAAACTATTAATCTCTTGCTCTATCAAATACTTTGTCTTTGAGATGGAATTAAAGCTGTCCACGTAGCTTACTTATTAAAACTAACAGTTAAAACTAATAGTTAATTAAAGCTAACAGGTTTTAGAATTGCTTATACAGCCTGCCGTCAACCTTCACTGTTAGTAGAAGGCTTTTCTATTACAATTTCTGTCCAGTTCTAGAAGTAGAATTATGTCTTTTGTAAACATAATATTCAAAGAAACAGAGAAATTAAAAATGACCATGTACCTAGTCTTACGGCAACTTTATATGCCAAGACTGGTTGATATCCAAGGGAGGAGACAGTGAGTGGTAGAGGGAGGTCCTGAGAGGAGAAGAGGGAGGGGAAGCTGCAATTGAGATGTAAAGTAAATAAATAACTTAATGAAATTTAAAAAAAAAAGTGAAATTCACTCAGGCAGTGTGTACATAAATCTTATATATATTTAAAAAGCCAGGTTTATTTTTCATGTTAAACTGTTACTTAAATACAATATAGTGGCAGTAATTTTCTACCTGGATGACATATAATTTAATATTCTGACGAATTTTACAAAAGAAAACAAGATATTTTCGCTACTGTATATTTCATTGTATCTTAAAATAAGTATTGTGTTTTCAACATTGTTAACACTGATTTTGTGGTGAGATTGCCTATAAGTTTTCTCTTTGTGGGCTAAGACTGTGTGGCATTCCTTTATTGTCTTTTACTGAACAGACCTTGAAAATAGGGACCCAGTGTACAGTTGTATGTATTTGTAGAAAGCATGAATGAGTGAGGGAATGAGAGCTAGGGTAGATGGGTGAGTCGGTGAGTGGGCGAGTGAGTGGGTGAGTGAGGGGAGTGAGTGAGTGAGTGAGGGGAGTGAGTGAGTGAGTGGATGGTCCTGACAATGGAATGCTAAATGACATAGTTCATTGTTTATAAAGAATATACTGTTATACTGAAGTCCTGGTTAAATATTAACGTTTCTCATATTGAGCCCCGTGTTTCTGAGCCTTTTAGAACATGTGATGTCCTTCCATTCATGCATCTATTCTTTCAGTGAAAACTAGCCATTCACAGATACATTCCTCGTGACAGCAGTGGGGATAGGTCGTATTGGTAACTGAGAGTTCTGCAGAAGACTTCAGGGCGTAGTAAATAATACAAGTCAATTTGCAAACAGAGTGTAAGAAAAGAGTAAAGTTATTATGGTTCTAACTACACTCATGGACAAATGTGTTGCTTACCATATTGTTCATGTGAATACACATGATTCCATACAGCACAGGGCCTAACCCTGAAGAGTGGGATACTGGAGAGAAATGAGAAATGCCATGCATCCCAGTCGGAAAGCAGCGGAAACAGTTCTAATAACTCAAATTGTTGCGGACCTCCATCACATCGTTTTCCTGTTCACTGATACAGTTTTCACTGGGTCTAACCTCAGAAAGCCAGTCTCATTGTTAAACGTCTCCAATTGCTATTCACTTCTTCTGCCTCCTTCCCCGCACGTGAGCACTGTGCTGGGACTCCTGTCTTTCTAAGGGACTGTAAAACACTTTCTTGCTTACTGGACCATGAGCGCAAACACTAGTGCTTTTGTATCTCTTGGGTTGAATAAGGAGACCAGAACCTTTCTTAACCTTTTACTTACACTTATAAATTGGTCCTGCCAAGCTCTGCTGTGGAATCTTTAAGTAAATGGGTGGTCTTGCTGACGTTCTCTTAAAACAGTGCCAAAGTAGTCCTCTGAGCCAGCTTTTTCCAGAGTAAGCTGCTTATTGAAGGGAGTGTTTTAATTTCATCACGTCACCCTGTATAATTAGTGCTCTCATGGTACCCAAGCGGACATTTTAAAGGACCTGACAAAATGCTTAAGTGGCACCTGAGTATCTTAAAAGAATGAATAAAATCCTTTCTACCTCGATCTTTAATGCACTTTAAAACATTCCTTAACTTTGTTTCTCACAAGTTCCCAAGGGATTCAGGAGGCAAGTGATCAATCCCTCCACAACTATATTGAGTTCTTTTACCAGCTATAAATGTCTCTGTGGTGAGTCCTTGGTGACATTTCTTATGGCATGTTCATTATTGCATAATTACAGTACAAAATGCAAAGACTGTGGACTGTTCCATACTGAAATTGAGAACAATAATAATGAAAACAAAAGCAAAAAACAAATCCTCCATTTATTAGCCCAACAAAAATTATGCAGCTAACACTTTCACAGAAACAGTTTTACAGCTAGAGATCTGTATATTTTTTTCCTCAGGAACTTGGGTTACTCACTTTTATTTACTTAATATACCATGAGCAATTTCTGAAATTGAAACTCATTTATGTTAATGTGATTTAAATATGTGTAACATTATTACATAATTCATGCAACTTACTTTCAACTAATTATCTGCACCAAGGGCTTTGTAAATATCTCTTTGTGTTGAAATATAGATGTTTCTTCATAATATATCACAAGAAGTAGTAATTACAGTTTGGAAGTATGTCTATACTTCATAGATGTTAAAAGAGAATACATATATTGATGGAAATAATTATATTCCTATGACATCTCCTTAGGTATGGCAATAACTCCATCTATGCCAATATAAATCCTTTGTTTTTAATCTGAAAGCTTGGGAAAAATAACATAAAATTATTTTAATGTAGATGTTTTCAGGTTCTAGGGGGATGAATGTTGTTTCTTGTGAAACTTTCTGATGTGCTCCATGTACTTAGCTCAAAATATAAATATCAGAATTGAGCTTTACATCTGTTCTTTGAAACCATTATGCAATATATTTATCTTCATTCTATTTTATTTACTGTTGTATATGAACTTATAGTCATTTTATAATATTAAAAATAAGTCATCATGATTTCAATAGTGTTAAATATATTCAAAAATTTGAGGGAATTAACAAGTGTATATTTATAATTTTAAAATTAGGAATGTAAAGTAATTCTATTATATTCCTTCATGTTGAAATAAACAAAATGATTATATTTGTTTTGTTTATGTTGTTTATGTTTCTTACTAAGCATAATATTTTTAAAGAGGTAAGGATTTTTTATTTAATCTTTTAAATTTTTTCTATTTTATTTTATTTTCTTATTGATTTAAGTTTTATTACATTATGATAAGAAAAGATACATAATTTCAGTTTATTTGAATTTGTTAACATTTAAAAACATATTTTAAGTAAATAGAATTACATCACATTCTTTTTTCCCTTTTATACCCAAATCCTTCCAAAGACCTCCCCTTCAATACCTGCAATACCTTTTGTTTTTTTATTTTGTCATATTCTTTAAAATTTATAAAATATTGTAATAATAGACATGACTATTATAAAGTTGTTTAATATAAAACAATCAATTGAACAGTCTTATGTAGATGTTTGCTGACAGCAATACTGAAAATGCATACGTTTTTCTCAATATAAATTTTAAATAACTCCAAACATATTAATTGTGTTTTTTTTAAAATAATACATCACTACTAGTTTTTTTTTTTAATGAACATAAATAGACAGTCTTTTTGTTTGTTTGTTTGGTTGGTTGGTTGGTTTTGTTTTGTTTTGTTTTTAGTAGAGTTTAAAATCTTGGCTCTTACTGTGCTACAAGCAGGAAAAACAACAATTTTTAGACATTGGAGTTCATTACAATAAGGCTGTACTTCAATGACCAATCCATCAGCAATGGATTTTACCTCCATGTAGCTAAGTTAAGAGTTAACATTTCTGCTGCTCCAAAGAATGAATTGTAGGCACGATTTTTGGATACAGATTTTCTGCTATGATCAAAGCTATTTGACTTGAGTTATTGTCATCATTCTCAGCCCACAAACAACAGGTTACATTCATTTAAGAAGGTGGCGCATGCCTTTAATCCCAGCACTTGGGAGGCAGAGGCAGGCGGATTTCTGAGTTCAAGGCCATCCTGGTCTACAGAGTGAGTTCCAGGACAGCCTGGGCTACACAGAGAAACCCTGTCTTGAAAAACCAAACAAATAAATAAATAAAAAAGAAATGTCTCTGTGTTAAGATGATCTATCATGAAGTCATTCACCAAATGGTTCAATGAACAATGGTTCTGCTTGGAAGGTGGCACAGACATTAGGTGAGGGTAAGAATCTGTCTGGTTCATTGACTGTAATGATTTTGAAAAGCATTCATCTCAGAGAAAGAGTAACTTATAATGTTCTCTTCTTCAAAGTTGATACAATAATTACAAACATCAAACAAAGCGTTCAGTCTCACTCTTTGTTGTTCTCTTAAAAGCCACCTCCCAAGTTAATTGTCTATGATTTTTTTAGCTGTATAAATAATTTTGAAATATGTAAGCTGTTCTGAAAACAATAGTATAGTGTAAAACTACCAAATAAACAATCCTACTAATAGAGAGGTTGAGATAGAAGAAGCATGATTTCAAGACCATTATGTTGTACACAGCAAGACACTGTCAGGTACAAACAAGCAGAAAGTGTATATGGTTTGTACAATATTGGACCTATTTCTCCAATTACCAAATTAGAGAGACCACCAGATGATAGCCAACAAATTTCCAATTCCTCATACTTTTGAATTTGAATCAATTAGAATATGTTGGTAATATTAATTTTCATGTTAAGAGATATTAAGAAAAAGTAATTGTCACTTCCTGTTATTTTTGCTGTTAGAGGTAGAATTATGTTTGTGTGGGTTTATTGAAAGATTACTTTCTCACTTATTCTAGGGTGTAGTTTTACACCTTATGTTGGTGTTTTCCATCTATTATCCTTTGTAGGGCTGGATTTGTGAAAAGATATTATGTAAATTTTGTTTTGTCATGGAATACCTTGCTTTCTCCATCTATGGTAATTGAGAGTTTTGCTGGGTATCGTAGCCTGGACTGGCATTTGTGTTCTCGTAGGGTCTGTATGACATCTGTCGAAGATCATCTGGCTTTCACAGCCTCTGGCAAGAAATCCGGTGTAATTCTGATAGGCCTGCCTTTATATGTTACTTGACATTTTTCACTTACTGCTTTTAAAATTCTTTCTTTGTTTAGTGCATTTGGAGTTTTGATTATTATGTGATGGGAGGAATTTCTTTTCTAGTCCAGTATATTTCGAGTTCTGTAGGCTTCTTGTATGTTCATGGGCTCTTTTTATTTAGGTTAGGGAAGTTTTCATCTACAATTTTGTTGAAGATATTTACTGGCTCTTTAAATTGGGAGTCTTCACTTTCCTCTATACCTATTATCCTTAGGTTTGGTCTTCTCATTGTCTTCTGGATTTCCTGGATGTTTTGGGTTAGGAGGTTTTTGCCTGTTGCATTTTCTTTGGCTGTAGTGTCAATGTTTTCTATGGTATCTTCTAGCCCTGAGATTCTCTCTTCTATCTCTTGTATTCTGTTGGTGATGCTTGCATCTATGACTCCTGATCTCTTTTCTAGGTTTTCTACCTCCAGGGTTGTCTCCCTTTGTGATTTCTTTATTGTTTCTATTTCCATTTTTAGATTCTGGGTGGTTTTGTTCATTTCTTTCACCTTTTTGATTGTCTTTTCCTGTAGTTCTTTAAGGGACGTTTGTGTTTCCTCTTCAAGGGCTTCTAGCTATTTACCTGTGTTCTCCTGTATTTCTTTAAGGGAGTTATTTATGTCCTTCTTAATGTCCTCTATCATCATCATGAGAAGTGATTTTGGATCTGAATCTTGCTTTTCCAGTGTGATGGTGTGTCCAGGACTTGCTATGGCGGGGGAACTGTGTTCTAATGATGCCAAGTAACCTTGATTTCTGTTATTTTCTTATGCTTGCCTCCCTGCCATCTGGTTATCTCTGGTGCTACCTGCCCTTGGTAAATCTTTCTGGAGCCTATCCTTCCTGTGATCCTGATTGTGTCAGAACTCCTTGGAGTCAAGCTGTCTCTGTGATCCTGTGATTCTGGGATCCTGTGATCTTGGGTCCATTAGATCGACTAGAAGTAGAGCTCCTCTGGGTGTGGTAGAACTGGCTGCAAAATTTGCTCCCAAGGTCTGCTCAGAGCACTGGCCCAGACAGACTGAAATGAACCTGAGCCACTGTGCTGGTGGAGTTCCTGTGTTCCTGGGTCCTGTTGTTCCCAGTTACTCCTGGAGTTGGGACAGATGTTGTGTCTTCCTCACCTCTGATCCTCAGATCCTGGGCATGTTAGAGCGCCTGGGAGTGGAGCTTCCTCTGAGTGTTGTGGAACTGGCTGCAAAGTTTGCACTTAAGTTCTGCTAGGGCACCAGCCCAGACAGACCGGAAGCAACCCGTACCACTGGGCTGGCCCTAAGCATTAAATTTAAATGTATCTTGAGTAAGTTCATCAAGACTTTGGTTCTGAATATTAATAGTTTGAAACTGAGTTTGGATTTCTAGTCAACTTTTCTACTGCATTATGAACTTACAACCATTGATTGAGCTAACAGAATTGCTGACATGCCAATGTTCATCTAAATTCCAGCTAGACAAGGATGTAATGTTCCCTTTTCTGCCACATAATCTCACCTCCTTAGAACATTTCCTTGCCCAATGTATATAGTCTGCTAATCTAACAGGGAATAATAGCTTTGAATTATGTCATATTCTACCCAGCTTTGATTGTTTTAAGACCAATGGTCACTGCTTAAATTAGATTATGAATTCATGAATTTATTCAGTGACTCCTCCAAACATGCTCCAGAATATAGATAACATATGAATTAAAAGTTCTATATTTTATATTTATGATAATAACTTATACTCATGGTTCTCTTATCCTAAAATATATTATTTTGTATAAAATATATTACTTAAATAATAACATATATTATAGATACTATTTACTATTTAAAATTTTAAAATTGTATTTTAATTTATACTTTTGTTTAGTTGGTATTTTTACAGTAAATTAAAATATATTTATATGTATTTATATAAATATTCATACATATCATTCATGTTTATCTGAATTACTGATAATTTATAGAGTTATTTTTAAGCATTTAATCTTTCTTTTTATTTTTAGTTTTTATAATAATGTCTTCATTTCTAGTCTCAGTCTTTTTTTTTCAGTCTTCAATTTTTGGAGTACTAAATAAACATATCAGTCACAATGCTAGGTATCATGAAACCAAGATCTTTTTCCTATGAATAGTCTAAAAGATTTACAGTTTACTAATGAGGGAAATCCTTAAAGGTTGATTGTATAATGTAGTTATTAAATGTTTTCCTTGACATTAGCTTACTTTTTCACAATTTTACATTGTATTGTGAGCACGCCAATCACCTCTTACAGTCTTTAGTCTCTCTACTTGTACAGATGTCCTTTCCAACCAGTCCGTTTAATACTTTTACACCTTACATTTTTGTTCACAGTATAAGGTTATAAATTCAAAAAATGAATAATTGGAAGAGAGTTTATAACACATCTATTCTGCTTAATATCAGAAGTAAGTTCTGTTGTAGGACTGTAATATTCCAAGTCGTAGATTTTTTTTTTACCCATTATTACAGAATCATGTGTGTTGTTTCTTCCTGGAGTAGGCTTCACATCTGATCAGAGAGCAATTGGTTACTTCCATAATTACCCACAATAGGAACACATTGCCTTGCAAGTTCTTCATGTAGTATTCAGGATCTACAACTAGACTAAATGGCTTTTCTACCTTAGCCACCTTCCTAGCACCTTCCGACATAGTGAATGATAGCCATTGAGGTGGAGGTTAGCTAGCTTATTCGTAGCACGATTTGTCTGTGCACCATTTCAAGTGTATGGTGTCTTGCCATACGGTTTTGATGAGTGACTAAAAGCAAACAATAAACCTCAGTGTTTTGTTAGCCTCTGGGTCTCCTTGGCCAACCACTCATAGGGAGAGATCTTATATTGGGTCATGAATTTTTGTTGAAAGGCCTGCGGTGTTTGATAGCAGCGTTAGCCATTCATAAAGGGTACCATTGTACAAGCTCTGCTTTTAAAATTAACTAAACATTTGACTCCCAGAAGCCTTCATATTTCATGCGACCACATTTTTAATTGTTTATCTGATTTCGTGAGCAACTGGAGTCCTATTTTAAAAGTTTTTACCTTTTGCTGGAGATACTTACCTAAGGGAGTAAAACATCTTTCTTTGCAACTCGGACAACTTGAATTCAACCCCTGAATCCCACAGTTAGCCAAAGACAAGGAAAGAAACGTTACCATATGATCTTCATAATCAGGCTGTGGCATGCATGAACCTGCACAAAATCCATCATATATTGAAAATGTTATCTCATATGATTTTTGACACATAAAATATACACTTTTTAATTCATAAAAAATCAGGTGGCTGAAGGTAGGTGTCTTTTTCTTGTATTTTAGGTTCTTCAAAATTCATAACAATAGTGTACCAGTTCAAGGGTTCTTGATCATAATATATATTATATATGTTCATAATATATATTATATATATGTATATATTTGTATACATATTTACTGAGGTAACACAGACCAAGAAAGAATATATGTACAATACGTATATATGTATATAATATATAATGAATATATAATATTATATGTATATTTGTCTATGTATAATCATGTATATATGTGCATTATATATTATACATATTACTTATTATTATATATAAAATATATGTATTATAAATCTATAAATAAAATAAAGAACAAATATTTTATATTTCTGGGCCTTTATTTAGATTGTAACCACACCTATTTGTGTGTATTAAGGCATATTTTTAATAATTATTCTTATATGTATTTGAAAATTCTAAACATAAAATTTTTATGATAATATCTCTATTAACTACCCCTTTGTAGAAATACCAGCAGTATTGGTTGAAAACTAGTGACTTGCTTTCTTGGTACAAAGTAGATAATGAATTAATAATGCATCAAAGTTATAGGAATATGGACAAAGTACAATTATTTTAGAAAAATTACTATTTATAAATAAAGTTAAAATGGTGCAATTTCGTAGTGGCTAATCACCTTAGCATTATGAGCCTATTATCAAATACTTTTGAAAACATACTGTTGTGGTAGACATTTCTAATATCTTCTACTACATCAGAGAAAATAGCTGTGAAGTAGAGAAATTCTTCTCCTCTTGGTAGGCATCTTTTACTTATAGCTCTTTATCAAGGTGTGCTGCCTTGTTATAGTTCCCCCATCCATATTGTGATGTCAGCTACTTGTTTTGTCATGAAGTTTTTGTTTATGTAGGTGATCATATGTAGGTGATTATATATTGGGTCTTTTAAACTTTTTTTATTTAATCTTTTTGTTTTATACTCCAGATTTTATCCCCCTCTTGGTTCACCCTCTGACTGTTCCCCATACCATACCTCCTTCCTACCTCCCTGTCTCCGCGAGGATGTCCCTACCCCCATCCCCGCCCCACCAGACCTCTACATGAGGTTATATGTGCAACATGTTCTTCTACATGTGTCAGAGGAAGGTGTGATATGTCCTGAGTAAAGTATGTGTATTCATTACAAAACTTTATATTGCATTCCATCTCATTAGTTTTTTTTCCTCTGAGCCATAAATAGAGCCTTTAATAAATTAGAAATGTGTATTTACACAATAATATATTTCATCAGCAAGAATATTGTTTAGGAAATTTGATATCTACATTTTCTCTACTTATGAATACAGAGGTTAACTGGTAGGTTTTCAGTAGCATTTTCTGCTATTTATTTATTTTTTTTTAACCTAAATGCTTCTAAAATGTAAGTCAATAAAGAGATCTGTACTCAGTAAGTAAATTTAGTAGTTAGAGATTAAGCCACTTCTGGATCATTGATGCTACCTCATCCAGTTATGATGAAGTATTGATTCCTCACATTGTAGCTGATAGAATCTCAAATCAGCACTGCTCAGAGCTTTAAAGAATTTTTATATTATTTGTCTTAAGAGTGCATTAATTATAAATTTATAAATTTTAAGCAGTTAAAAATCACCTTTATGCATAAATACAGGATTATGTATTATCTCAAATATCAAAACAAAAAAATTTACCATATATTACCCAGCCTCTATATAGTTAACATGTGCTGGATTGTTTTCTGAAATTGATACACTCTAAAGTCACCAGAAAGGAGGGAACCTAGATGAAGAAAATGCTTCCATAAAATCAGGCTCTAGGCAAGCCTGTAGGGCATATTAAGAAATGTAATATGTATTAATAAATAAGCAAGCCATGAACTTGAACAGGAACAAGGAGGAGTGTAAACAAGTTTGAAAGGAGGAAATGGAAGGGGGCAATAATGTACTTAGATTTTAATCTCAAATATAAAAGCAAACAGAGGTCATCTATATAATGTTCTAATTGGAATTAAAGTTTTCCACCCTCCAGGGAAGCTTACTAAGCTCCAGAAACAAACACTTTAAAGGTGTAAGGTTGTAGGAAGTCCCTGAAACTTACCAGATTCTTTAAGCTTCCCCCTCCCCTGTACCAGTATATATAAACTGAAAGTAATTTTAAGAAACACCTTCAGATACCTGGAAGGAGACAGCCTGCTTAGAAGAAACAGAGACCCACCTCCCTGGCACAGGCTTAGTACAACTGAGCTATCTGGACAGGAGACTCTCCAACCTATTCAACCATGTGCAGATTGTGCAGGATGCTTCATGGTTTCCAGGTGAGCTGTCACACATGCTTGTGATGCAATTATGTTTGTGTCATTTCTGCTCCTATATGTAACCACTCATCCATATTCATGTAAGTAATCCCAGTAGAATTTTTAGAGTCACCAAATTGAACTTGGTAGTATCTATAATTTTGACAGTTGTTGGTTCTTATCCGGGATAAACACATGCTGCTCATTGTTTTGGTCTCTTCAGGAATAGGGTCACACATCAAAATTCAAAACAGAATCCCCTTCTATTCTGTAGCGAATATAACCATGTTACAATAAATAACCCTTTACTCTTTTATTGGTGCTGATATTTAATGTGGCAAGAAAATTTTGAGGTGTATTTTTTTACCTTTATGAATCCATTCATCTTTATTTGTTAAAAATTTTCCTGATGTAATTTGACAAAATTACAACTCTTTGTTTAATTTTATTTGGCCATATTTTAATGAATAAGATTATTGTTAATTAGAAAAATATATAGCACAAAAATGTATAAAAATATGACCTACACACATTTGTATATATTAAATATTGAATACCTTTATTTCATTTCCCTCTACTCTTTCATTCTCTTTCTTCTTATTTTTCTTTTTACTAAAAATAAATATTTACAGTAATGGGATATTTAGCTATGGAGTTTATATAGTTAACTTGCCTCTCTCTTTAAAACTGTATGTGTAATATACATTTAATATGTGTCATTTTAATGGAAGTTTTCTAGTTTAGAATTATCTACCCTTGGATTATAATAAAATAACCTTGAGACTAAATAATGAAGCTTTAGGGAAACAAATTGTATTAACTATAGAATTTTAATTCATAAGATTTGCTGAACATTAAAAACAAATATTTTATACTATTTCAACAGATAATACTTTATCTTTGGTTGTTCAGATAATAAATATTTATTCAGCTTGCAATACCCATGTTGTATTTTAACATGAACTGACAGTTAATATTGGCCAATGATATTGTCCAAACTACTGTCTATCTTTACAATGCTTTTTATAAGTTTCTATCAAAGGCCACTTTAATAAACATTAACAACTATTCCTTTATTTCTCAGAAATAATACAAAATAGAGCTTGGTGAAAAATAAATACAATTTATTTTGAAGTAATTTTTAATAACTTTACAATACTTTCTAAATTTTTTTTTCTTTTCATTCACTCACAAATTTATCCCAAAATATTTCTTAACTTTCCATCAAATTTAAAGTCTCCCCAAGGGAGCTCTGCAATAAATATTTTATCTATTGAATCATTTACTAAAATTTAACTTGCTAATTTAAAATCTTCATCAGTAAGTTATTTTTAAGAACTATTACTCTTTCAGCATTAGCATTGCCTAAAGATCTATCTATCTGTCATCTATCTATCATCTATTTATATAGCATTTATATATCTATCTAAAAATATATCCTCAAGCAGGAATTCTTCACATTAATTTACATTATGCAAAGTACCATTGTACCTTGCATAGTACCTATTTTTATTATAAAACTATTCAAATTATTAAGTTAAATGATATTGTCCTATTTCAAAATATTGAAAAATTATAGTAAACTTCAAGATTGCTTGGTCCTAGAACTTTAATATCATATTTACTATTCTAAGTAGAGAATATATAAATGACAAAATATATCACATTTAAAGTAGTTCAATAATAAAAATGTATATCATACATGAATAGAAAACACAAAATTTACCAAATGATATAAATTTATTTTAAAAATATTCTCCAGATCCATCCATTTTCCTAAGAATTTCAGAAATTCAATGTTTTTAATAGCTGAGTAGTACTCCATTGTGTAAATGTACCACATTTTCTGCATCCATTCCTCTGTTGAGGGACATCTGGGTCCTTTCCAGCTTCTGGCTATTATAAATGGGGATTATTCATATATTACAAACATGTAGAAAGTTGAGATAAAGATCTTAAGCTTGATATTTTCATATTTGATCTATTCAGTAAAAATTTCAAAGACATTTTTTCCCAAAGTAAACAGAGTATAATGCTGTAGACCTATAAGAATGTTAGAAGTGTCTAAGTTAATGAAAATCAGTGAGGCTATATTCCAAAATCTTCTCAGAATCTGCCTAAAGGATTGACATCCTTCTCCACATCGATATTGCTTCTCTACACATGGAAATGGAAGCAACCTAAATGTCCTTCATCTGATAAATTAATAATGAAAATGTGGTAATAAACATTACAGAATACTATTCAGCTGTGGAGAAAAATGAAATCATAGACTTTGCAGGTAAATTGAATGAGAAAGTATCATATTGAGTGAGTTAACAAAGAGCCAGAAAAACAAATACCACATTTCTCTTTCCCACTTGAGGCTTCTAGCACCTAATCTTCAGATGAGATTGATTACATATCACAGAGTTACTTCAGAGAACAGGAAACTAAAAAGGGACTATTTCAAAAGGTATGAATGGAAGAACAATGGAAAAGTGACTATGGGGCAATTGGAAAAGAGGAGACTATAACTAGAGATGGAGAAGGGAGGTATATACAAACGAAGAATGGAAGATGGTAAAATTGTAGTAATGATATCTGAAGATGCATGAGGAATCATAATCTCAGCTATCTACCCCAAATAACTACAGTACATGTGTGTATGTATATGTACATATACATATGCACATACACACATATATATATATATGTATATACGTCATATACATATAAAACTAACTTACAAAACTCCAATGCCGAATATGAGAGGCTTCTTATTTTTGGTTTTTCAAGAGAATCTCAAAATATTATATGATATTGCTATTGCCCTGACAGATAAAAGTTAAGTCTGTATTGTTGAAGACACTGTGCACTTTGGGCACAATACCCAGAGGCCCCTGAGCTAGAACTGGCCTGAAAACATTACCCCTGAATGCTAGTGTTCATGGTACCAGAAGCCACTATGCAAAATCCCAAAGGAGGGAAGCAATCAACAGTCCTAACAAGTTATAAAACATATGAACTATAACAATGAGAGTCATGCCACAATAATCATAAGGGTACAGTGGTTAGGCACCTACCTTGGTGGTAAACAACAGCTCTCTCCTCTCCTGCTCTCCCTCCTATCCTCCCTCCTTTGAACCCTCCCTCCCTCCCCCTTCTCCTTCCTTCCTTCTTCCCTCC
>NW_022196905.1:183015835-183030524 GCF_008632895.1 Mastomys coucha | reverse complement strand
CCCTCCCTTCCTTCCTTCCTTCCTTCCTTCCTTCCTTCCTTCCTTCCTTTGTTCTTTGACACTTCAAAACAAGAAAAATAACTACATCATTAGGGATATACTTATACCTAAATTTGACGTTTACTGAATGTTATAATTTCAAAATATCTTCCTTTTCAAAATATCTGTCTTTTCCTTTCATATACCAGGCAGAACCTTAGCACACTTTTCTTTTTGTCTATGTCACTGCTTACAAGCAATTTCTATTTGATGTGGTCTACATTTAGCCTCATTGAATTTTTTCCAGTAATTTCTAAGTATTCTAATGATTCCATGAATATTGATAGAAAAGTACTGTGAATGGAGCAAACAAATGCAGGCAACAAAGATGGAAAACAAAGTTCTGAATAATTATCCTATTGTGGATCATACAGTAACATCTGCATAAATGTTTATCATTATTTTAAACCTTTTAAAACAGTGTCCTTGAGATAGAGAGATGGCTCTGGCTCAGTGTTAAAGAGCACTGAATGCTCTTTCAGAGGTTATGAATTTAATTTTCAGCAACCATATTGTGGTTTACAACCATCTATAGCAGGATCTGATGCTCTCTTCTGGTGTATCTAAAGACAATTGCAATGTACTCAAATGCATAAAATAAATAAATAGTTTTTAAAACTCTCTTTAAAAACAAACCAACAAACAAACAAAAAAGTTTCCAGTATTTACAAAAGAATGTATTTTAAATGACATTTAATTAATCATTATCTTATATCAACCTTAAGCTATACTTAGAATATCTTAAAAGAGGATATTTTCTATAATGACCACTTGGAATTTTGATGTCTGATTTCCCTTGCATTTTGGATGTTAAAAGCACAGCATTGTCAGCATAAAATTCAGAAATATAGAGAACTAAGAATTTATTGTAAAATCTTTAGTATGTACAAATTTACTTATACTCTGATTAGCACCAACCTAGAATATAAGACAGGAGGCTCAAAAGATGAAAAAGAAGTGCCTTGCTTTTCAGAATGATTACACCGCATGCCATTATAGCCTTAATCATCTATTGTACCTCCTTTGCCCAACAGAACCATGATATTTTAATACACAGCAGTAAAGCCGTTGCTATTATAGGGTTCATCTTGAGGGCTAGGAATAGTTCAGGGGTTTGTCATTAAGCTACACACTCAATGGCTATTATATATGTGCTTAGTATGTTTTGGCCCACCTCCACAATGAAAGGGGAACATTTGTGTTCATCACACTGTAGAAAGCAAGGATGTTCTCATTGTGTTCTATTTGTCAAAGCCATCAGAGTCTACACTGGATCAAGGTACTGAAGAAATACACTTCACTTTATATGGTTTAATGGCAAAATTACACTACACAGAAGATGATACTGATGCCAGATGTAAATTCAGATGTCATTTAAGAATATTGTCCAACCTAGGAATTCAAAATAATACATCATGGACATTATGAGTGAGCTGTAATACTTTAAGAAATAAAAATAAAATAAAGTCTGTTTAGGAAAGCTATGGGTAAAAAACTATTATAATTATGTCCACAATAAACAGTATTGTTTATAACAGCTAGTTTCTGTGGCACATCAGCTCATATTATGGTAGCATTGTAGCATGCATTTCACACTAGTTGATATCATAGAAGGCCCAAAACATTTGGTGCTCTATTTACATAACATTATATGTTCCTCTAATGTCCTGAAATTCTTTTTGTTAATTCCATTTACAATTTATGTTGCTTACAACTTTTTATTAAGGATGGCTTTTTTAACCACTGTTACAAATTCACATTTTCCTATTGTCTTACTTCTCTTTTTAGTTGTCTTTTGTCTCAGACATTTATTGAATAGGAGATAGCTATACACCCCTAGAAGCTACACCTGTTTCATTTGTGAGTTGTCATAGCACTAATCACTTACTTATCCACAATGGTACTATGCATTTGATCATTCTATGCATATAAATTATACTGTAGGCTCAAAATCTCAAGTGTTCTCTAGAATATCATATTGTTATGGTAGCAAAGACCCATCAAGCAAACATTAATTCCCTCTGGGTATGAGAATGGGTATCTGGTCTATTGGGGACCTGATATGGTATCTGAGCAAGTATCAGCATTCAGGAAAGTGCATCCATCTTAAGTGATGATAAAGAGAGAGGAGGAAAAATTATGCCATTAATTACTGAGATAAACCACTTTTCCTTCCCAGAACTCCTACCCTGTTTACATTCACTATGGGGCAGATATGATGCTCTGTGTAGCTGGTTTTCCTTTCTGGATCAGGACTAATTCAGGACTCATAAAGACATAACTTTAAAAAATGTATTCTGTCTTTTCCTTTCAGATACCAGGCAGAACCTTAGCGCCCTTCTCTTTTTGTCTTTGTCACTGCTTACAAGCAATTTCTTTGTCTCTCTCTCTCTGACTCTCCCTCACCCCTCTCTCTCTCACATACACATTTTCTCTCTTTCTTCCTTCCTTTCTTCCTTCCTTCTTTTCTTTCTTTCTTTCTTTCTCACTTTATTTCTCTCTCTTTCTTTCTTTTCTCTCTTTTTTCTATTTTTCTCTTTCTTTCTTTCTTTCTTTCTTTCTTTCTTTCTTTCTTTCTTTCTTTTTTTCTTCTTTCTCTTTTCCAGTTTTTCTACTTCCATTCTCCTCTGAGTTTTATAACTATGAACTCTGTTCTATATAAAAACTTTTTGAGACAATTATGTAGCCCTTGCCTGGAACTCACTATGACCAGGTTGTCATTGAAATCCTTGAATGATCTGTTTGCTTTTGCCTTCCAGTGATGGAACTAAAGGTGTATGCCAATATACCTGGCTCTGAAGCATCCCTTTTTGAGTTCATAGTTTTAAATTATTCAACTAAAGAGACTAAGAACTGCAAGAGACTACCAAATTTTTAATTTAATCTGGGGTGAATCTGAAGTTATTCTCAAAAAGTTTTGGTAACAAGAGCAACTGAAAGAAACTCCTAAAATATATGAAGATGATCTAACTGAAGTATCCAAATAATGAGGGAAAGAGAGTTCCATCTGGATATCTCTTTTCACAAACCAATGCTTCTAGTACTAGGAATATGTTACATCCAATTGAGTTGTTCGTCAAAGGGGTCAAATGAAAACCCCAAGGAACGTAGGCTAGTGCAGAGACTATAGGTTCCTTTACACAAACTGACAGAAGGGCCCTATTGCTGAAGACAACACATACACAGTTCATTGAACATGGGGAGGTGTTTCTAGTGCTTCCATAGAATTCTACATTCTATTTTCTTTGGTACTTGAAGTTGTTCTTGTACCATACCAAAAAGAGAAACATAAGCACAGCAGATGGGAATACAGAGACCTTCAGGCATACATTACTCAGAGGGGAGGGCACCTTGGAACACACAGCTCTAAATGGTTTGTGCTCATCAAACTCCTCTCCTGAGAGCTCAGGGAACCCTGTGAAGAAGTATCAGAAAGAGTATAAGAGCCATAGGACAAGGAGGACACCAGGGGAGCAGGGCCCTTTCAATCAACTGAACTAAACATCTATGAGCTCCCACAGATGGAAGAAGCATGCACAGGACCCGCATGGGTCCATACATGGTTCTCAGCATAGATGCTGTAGCTTTCAGTTTAGTATTTTTATGGGATTCCTGAGTGTGACAATGAGTGTCTGATTCCAGTGTCTTTTCTTGGGGCTCTTTTCCTTCTGTTGGTTTGCCTTGTCCAAATGGAGTGTGATGACTGTTGTTCTATCTCATTACATTTTATTTTGTTAGGTTTTGTTGTTATCTCTTAGAAGCCAGTTCTTTTCAAATGGGAGACAGAAAGAGAGTGGATCTGGAGCAGGTAGATGGGAGGAACTGAGAGGAGTAGATAGAGGGGAAACTGTAATCTGGTATATTTTATGAAAAAATATTTTCAATAAAAGTGGAAAAAATAAAGAGTGGCTTTATATTTTCAATAAAAGTGGAAAAAATAAAGAGTGGCTTTTTACTTTTCTTACTTCTTCAGTAAGTTTCTTATTTCTTCATTTAGAACATAAAATAAGACACTCTTCTTTTGTGGTGATAGACATAAACCCAAAGGTTGATATCTACCAGAAAAAAATGTAAACCACTTAGCTACACAGATGGTCCTTTTCTCTATTTCTGATCTTCTAAATTCTCTGTTCATGTCTTCAGAATAAACAAAAAAGCACAAAAACAACAAAGTTCTTGCTATTTAAAAAAGGTTGTATGCCATGTGTGTGATTGGGATACCTCACTCAGGATGGCATTTTCATGCATTTGTTATTTTTAATAGCTGAGAAGTTCTCAATTGTGTAAATGTACCGCTTTTTCTGTATCCTTTCCTCTGTTGAAGGGCATCTGGATTCTTTCCAACTTCTGGCTATTACAAATAAGGCTGCTATGAACATAGTGGAGCATGTGATGTGTCCTTATTACATTTTGGAGCTTCTTCTGGGTATATGCCCAGCAGTGGTATTGCTGGGTCATCAGGTAGTACTATGTCCCATTTTCTGAGGAGCCACCAAACTGATTTCCAGAATGGTTGGACCAGCTTGCAATCCCACCAGCAATGGAGGAGTGTTCCTCTTTCTTTACCTCCTCTCCAGCATCTGCTGCCACATGAGTATTTCATCTTGGGCATTCTGACTGGTGTGGAGTGAAATCTCAAGGTTGTTTTGATTTGCATTTCCCTGATGTCTAAGGATGTTGAACATTTCTTATGTGATTCTCAGCCATTCCATATTCCTCAGTTGAGAATTCTTTGTTTAGTTCTGTTCCCCATTTTTTTAATAGGGTTATTTGGTGCTCTGGAGTTTAGCTTCTTGAGTTCTTTGTATATATTGGATATTAGCCCTCTATCAGATATAGGGTTGGTAAAGATCTTTTCCCACTCTCTTGGTATACACAGAAGATTCTGGGTTGTAAAAAAAAAAAGTTGTAAAAGGTTAAGTCATGAAAACCCAAGTCTTGGCATATGCCATTTAGAATACCAATGGTAGGGAAATTTGTGTTTGAACTAAACCATCCATAGTATGAGACACTCAAGCCACAGAGAGAAACAGCCTTTAGGACTATAGTTCACAACATTAGCATAATCCTGTCAGAATTCCTATTACTAACACTTTAAGCAATCCTTTTGCATATGGTCAAACTTTCAAATGACAGTATGCAGGTAAATTTATAACTGTACCAATGATAAAGACCTCAAGGCAGAACTATAAGATGAATATGAGAGATATTAATAAACTGCTTTAGTCACAATAGGTAATTGATACAGATGTTCATCTAGGTAGAGTAATACATTGACACTGCCCCCACTCCCGGCTTCTTCCTTTCATTCCTTCTTCAATTTTTAGAAAGTTGGCAATTGATTGAGTCTACTAAGCATTTTCATATAGCATCTTATCACCATAACTTTACCCTAAACTCCACCAAATGGTAAATGCTTACTTTATTTTAAAATATAACCAAGTTATACCCAATAAAAATTCTTTATAGGTATAGAAAATGCTAATAATATAGCTCATCTTAGTATCTTAGGGCTACAAATTCAGTTATTTGGTTGGGTTTTATAGCATGATGAGGTTTTAATATATAAATATTATAGCTAATTGACATTTTTGACAATAAAATAAATGTTTGCAATTAGTATATTTATTAATTCTATTTTAACCAAATTAATGAACAATTTGTATTTAAACTTATTTTTGTGATCAAAATGCTTTTCAAATGGATAGATTTGATGGTTAGATCTGCACATTTCTAAGGATCTTAGTCTACTAAGTTGCTGATTTCAAATTCTTAATTCATCATTTTGTATAAAACAAGCATCATAAGGGACCACTTAAGATGATTTTCTGAAATTTGAAAAAATGAGTAAAATATTATTTTCCTGCTCATAACAACAAAAATCCTGAAGATAATATACTCGTGTTGTGTAGGTGTGGTGAAGACCATGACATTTTAAAGAAATAGAAATATTTATTGAGTGACAGATACTAGTTGATATTTTTCTTATTCAGAAGTTTAAATTGTTTTACTGAGTTCATTTTACTTTGCTATGTAAAATTGTCTGTAAGTCATTTGATATATGTAAAAAAGCATTCAACTATCCAAACTAATTCTTCCTGGTAGAATATGCTCTTTTAAAAAGCTGTGCTCCGATACAGCATTTTA
Organism: Mastomys coucha; assembly: GCF_008632895.1. NCBI lineage: Eukaryota > Metazoa > Chordata > Mammalia > Rodentia > Muridae > Mastomys > Mastomys coucha. Next base: position 183,024,338 of record NW_022196905.1, on the reverse strand, counting down.
AATGGCAAATTGAATTGACATTAAAGTTACTTGAGTGCCAAATTTGAAACCACAGTGCTTAATGGGAACATATTGGCTGACAAAAGTATCAAAAGTCCTATTCAGAATCTTATTTTTCATTTTTAATTACTCATGAAGTTCAAAGTGTGAGAATATCTCTTACATTAATTCAATCTTTCCTTTTGTATGGGTTTTGTAATAAAATATAAAATTAAGCTGAACTGACATATATCTGTCTTCAGAAGATGTTTAACATTAATGGAAATAATTATTCTATTTCTTTCCAGAATGTCGTGATAGATTGTGAATTGAGCATAATTCATCATGGTGTTTCTTTTTTCCTTCATAACAAGACAAAGCAGCATTGTGATGAAGTCAGTTTCCATTATTCAGCTTTCTTTAGACATCTTACCACATTATGAGCTCCAACAGGGAAATCATTATCTTTCTTATAAGGAAAAAATGAGGCCCATATTTCAAATTTTTAAATGATTTAAAATGTCTGTCCTGGGAGATCAGTGTATTTGCTTGTCTGTGCTTTTGCAAGCACATTATTCTTAGCTATAACTCATTTTTGAAAGGCCAACAATGAGGTAGAATAATGTTTACCAGATTTAACCTCGTTCATTTTAGTGGTTAGATGAATCCATTGAATACGTGTAAAGTAGATGAATATGCCTGTTCAAAAAAAATTTCCTAAAGTAGATTCCATGCTGAGATCCTTGTTCATAGTTAGTCATATTTATTACCATGACTTTGAGAGGCTTAAATACTATGCTTATCATTGATAAGCACTAGGTGTCAAATAATAGAAGCAATACACGTGTAACAACAAGTTAAAGCAAGGTTGGTATGAACTTTAGAGTACATTCATCTTGATATCGTCAAGTTAAGAACAAAGCATGCATGATCACATCGTGAAGGATTATGTATGACCGTAGCCTCAGCACTATGCTGTAGAACTCAGATATTTTTTGTGGAGACTGACTCTTTATATTCTCCTATCAGTTGAGAAAGTTGACCAGAAAATTATCTCAGTTGCCAACCCCTTCCTGGATTTACTAGCATCTGAAGATTGCTGTCTTACCTAAAGCTCTTTCATTCTCCAAAGTCAGGGAACCAAGGAAAAAGAAGTCAAGATATCTGCCAGGTAAACATCTTTGGGTTTTGACACTATCATAGTAGTAGTTGGAAATGCTAAATTATCCCACTTACTAAGTGAAACTAATGCTGTCAACTGAATGCAGCCCAATGCAGAGAAATATTAAGCTAGTAGACAAGTGATCTGATCTCATAAGACTTTTGTGTTAGCTTTCTGGCATGCCTTAATGAGAACATTATCAAGTATATGCTTAGGAATCTGTAACAAGACCACGATGTCATTAAAAGAACATAATGGGGAGAAAAAGAACAATAAAGTACGAAGTCAAAGTTTGTTCTCAGATATGTTAGCTCAGTATAGCCATGCTAGCAGATACTCTGGAAGATAATTAAAAGGAAACACATTTATCGTTATGAATTTGATGATGTACAGGTCACTTACTTTGTGAGTAGAGAATACCATCTTTTGGTTAGAATATATATTGATTCATAGGCAGTAATGAAAAGCTAGGATACTAAACCAAGAATTTGATAACTCCAGAAAATTCTAACGGATTTGGGAGTAAGTGGAGACTCAGTTGTTACTATTTGTCTAGGAATGCCTATTACAGAGTATCGAACAGTCAAACGTCACCAAATAGCATGGGCAGCTACTGTGTGATGCCATGTTATCTAGCTAAATGGTTACATTATTGCAAGTGTAATCTGTCTACGATTGCTTTTCACCTTTCAACGTGAACATTGCCATTTAAAGCAGAGATCTAGATACCTGTTCATAGTAGCATTTTCATCTTGAAGTAGCAATTTATTTATTTTTAATTTATCTTAATTTTGCTTGGGTATGTGTGTTTCTTTGAGTGTATGTAAGTGCAAGCATGAAGTGGATGGCATATCATCAAGAATTGTTGTCTCAGGTAATTTTGACCAGCCTAACATGGGTATTGGTAAGAGCAGCAAGCATTCTGAGTCATCATTCTACACCTTCAGGTAGCAATTTAATCTCACACACCTTCACAGAAACAGAGCTTCTGTCAACAGCAACACTTAAGACCTTAAAAATTTTATATTCATTAATTATTAATTTATGTAGTACATGACCATTGGACCAACACTATAAGAAAATTAATGTTGCATGATCAAAACACAGTATGCTTAGATCCTAACACACATTGCAATTTAGAAACTTTTTAAATACTAAGGTGCTCAAAGAGTCTTTTGCAGGTTGAACCAGTGCACAGAGGCTCCATGAAATAACATAGCTTTTCTGAGTAGACCAGTGGTCATTGTATGGTATAGTTTCCCCAAAAGATAAAAATCTGGAAGTCTAGGAATTCCAGAGTAGCAAAATGGCCTGTGTATCAGCCTTCCTAGAAAACCACTTTTTTAAAATTGTAATTTCTTTCTCTGTAATGTACTGTCTATATGTAGAAAAATGAAAATAGAAGCAAATTTGTCAACTTACACAAATCTCAAGTCCAAGGGGATCAAAGACCTCAACATAAAACCAGATACACTGAATCTAATAAAAGAGAATGTTGCAGCTACCAGCAGCTACATATGGATGGGGTCTTCTGGAAGAGGGGAAGGGACCTGAGGGAAATTAAGGGAATCAGACAGAAACAAGAATAAATAAAAAAAATGGGACCAAGGCATGGTTTCTGCTCATAGTCCAAAGTGTATTATCAAACTGAGAAAATCAAGCAAGCACACAAAACCCTGCCCTCAGTTTGCCATCATCCTGTGGCCAAATTAGCATCTGGATGCTCATGTCTTAAACAGGCAAAGCAATTCAATTCAGCAGGGCATAGCTGTTAGCAGGAACTTCAAGGCAGAGAAGTGGCAGGAACAAAATGGCTTTGTTCAAGTCAGGAAACCTCACCCCAGGTGGGCCGGATGTTTGTGGCAAGGCAAGATCTGAGACAGCCAGCTCCTGGCTGGGGGAGGTCACAAGAGAAAGTGGGAAGGAGCCTTGAACTCTTTGGCACAGGGGGAAATTTCCTAAACAGCACTCCAATGGCTCATGCTTTAAGATCAAGAATTGATAAATAGGACCTCATGAAACTGGAAAGCTTCTGTAAGGCAAAGGACATAGTCAATAAGACAAATCAGCAACCTACAGATTGGGGAAAAAAAATCTTCATTAACCCCACATCTGATAGAGGGCTAATATCCAAAATATATAAAGAACTCAAGAAGCTAACCACCAAAAATCCAAACAATGCAATCCAAAAATGGGGTATAGAACTAAACTGAGAATTCACAACATTGGAATCTCAAATGGCTGAGAAGCACCTAAAGAAATTCAAAGTCCTTAGTGATCAGTGAAATGCAAATCAAAACAACTCTGAGATTCCACCTTACACCAATCAGAATGGCTAAGGTAACAGCATATCTTGGAGAGGATGTAGAGAAAGAGGAACACTCCTCCATTGCTGGTGGGACTGCAAACTCATACAACCACTCTAGAAATCAATCTAGAAGTTCCTCAGAAAATTGGAAATAGATCTACCTGAAGACCCAGAAATATAACTCTTGGGAATATACCCAAAAGATGCCCCACCATGGAATGTAACAGTATTAACCCTTACTAAAAATAGCTTTTTTCCTGGTTTGAAATTTTTTCTGAAGACACTAACAGAGAAGTTATGTAGCATCTTTCAGGCAAATAATATTTTAGATTATCAGATACATGTTAGCCATATGCAATTCCAGCTTCACTCTTTCTTTTGAAGTTCTTTTTAAACAGAATTCTGTGTGTTTTTGAAAGACTCCCAGAACTGGGGAGATCCTTACTCAAGTCTCGGGATGACATGACCACCCAATGATTCACGAGAGACCGAACTTGCTGCAATCACATGAGGTTTATTGGGGATACCGGAACCGGGTCAATCTCATGACCTTACTGGCCAGAGTTCGACACCAGGGTCGATCTCGTGACCATGCTGGCCAGAGTCCGACCCCGAGCACAAGAAGTGTGGGATATTTAAGGGAACATCCACAGGCTGGGGGCGGGGAGAGGGTTACCAAGGAAATCAGAACATAAAAACAGTGGAGACTTTCAGAGTGACCCAACCCAAGGTATTCAGTTAGGGAAGGGAACACATTCATTCTAGGAATGCAATCTTCATCTACTGGTCCACAGGGTGGAGTCTCATAAACCACTAGACCTTCATTCTTAGTTCCCCCCTCATAGTGGATCATTCAGGAGGGGCAGGTATCGGGAACCAGAGCCCTGAGGCTCTGGATTAGCAAAGTTCCTGGAACTAGCTACTCCACCTTTTTTTTGGCTTGTGGCAGAGGTTTTCCATGCCTGCTTTTAGGTAAAAGTTATACAATATACATTCTAAGATTCTCCAGCCTTTCATTTTAACACCAAACATATACTATTTAACTCTTAACCTTCTGTTATTTACCTATGCTCTTCTCCTGTTCTTCATAGTTGTCAATTTGCCAATTGTGTTTATGTGGCTTTTGTGAATATCATAATATACCTCAAAAACCTATAAGACAACTTTCCAAAAACTAAATGACTTTTGTTTTCATAAAATCATCAGCAAAGTGACAGTGTGAATACATAAATCACAACAAGAATAAGATTTATCTATGTCATAACCTTATGGATACACAAACTTATAAAAATCATGTTGAATGATTTTGGCTTGTTATCAGTTTCTTTTTTAATCAATGTGTCTCAAGATATTTAATGGCAAACTTTTTGTTTAAATGAAATATGAAATATGAAAGCCGAGACTATTCTGTGACATATTTTAAAATTCTCATGTGCAATTTTGACTGGGACATCTCTGTGAAAGTAATTTGATTCATTTAGAAATAAATCCTTAAAGAAATTTCCTGTGGTCTTATGAAGGTCAGTTAGAGCTGAGCAGAAGGGTTTTCAATTCAAACATTCCTAACCTGATTTCCGGAAATATGGTCCAACCACAGCTGAGGTCAAGAAGGAGTCTATAAAAATCTACACAGTAGAATCAGTCATCTAATTGACAGATGTAAGTTAAAAATACACCAACTGAAAAAGTAAAATACATAATTTGAAAGTGGTAAGAAACACATAAGTAAGAAGTTGAAATTAAAACAAAGGATATTAAAGGTAGAAATTTGGGGCTGATTATGTTTGCATATATACATATATGTACCTTTTTTTACAATCAAGTAATAAGATAGTAAAAGCACAATGATTCACTTCTATTCAAAAGAGCTAACAAGAAAAATCTAATAAATCACTAGTAACAATACTGTTTTTTAGAGTTGTTATGTTACTGTGATGTACCCCCAGCCATATAAGATTTACAATTAAATAAAATATAATTGTCATATACATATTTTTTTTGGTAAAGTGGAGCATTCATCCTTAGGAACTTGACTCGAGGCTGAGACACTGGCACACAAAGAAGTTCCTTTGGCTTTCAAGATGTAAAGCTTGGAAGAGAAATATAAATAACAGATTTATCCTTAAAACTCATTATGTATTGGGTAAAGAACTAATATAAACTTTGCTGCACATTCTTTGTTTCATATTTTCATTTGATTTTTTAAGTTCACGTACGTGTAATTTAAAGAGGTCAACTTTGCCTTATGGAAATTGTTCTTAAAGAGGGAATTTATCTTTTTTAAAATTTTTATTTATTTATTTTATGTATATCAGTACACACTGTAGCTATACAGATAGTTTTGAGTCTTCATCTGATTGTTGGGAATTGACTTTTAGGACCTGTGTTTACTCTGGTCAATCCTGCTTACTCTAGTCCACCCTACTTGCTTCGGTAGACCCTGCTTGCTCAGTCCCTATGGCCCAAAGATTTATTTATTATTGTAAATAAATATACTGTAGTTGTCTTCAGATGCACCAGAAGAGAGCATCAGATCTCATTACAGGTGGTTGTGAGACACCCATGTGCTTGCTGGGATTTGAACTCAGTACCTTCGGAAGAGCAGTTGGTGCTCTTACCCGCTGAGCCATCTTACCAGCCCAGGATTTTATCTTTGTTAGTTTTCTTTCTTTCTTCATACATACATTTCTGAAGAAAAGCTATACACAATTGTAGAGTAAAAACTCTAAGTACCTCAGAAATTGTTTAAATGCATGAATAACCTCGCAAATTTTTGATTATTTAAAATTCAATTCCAAATTAATTTTCAATACCAAGACTTAGTTCAATACAATATAAATAATTTATTTGTAAATTTATTTTACAAATAAAAAATACAATATATTTTAACCATGATTTTCCCCTCCCCTTTGCCAACACTCCCCAGATCCTCCCCACCTTTCAACGCTCCCAACTTTAAATTCTTCCTCTCTCTCATTTTCTCACCAACACTGAACATCAAATCAAAACAAAACAAAAGAGATAGAAAAAAACGTCAAAACAAAACAAAAACCCCACAAAATTAGTGTGTAGTTCTTTGTGTTAGGAAACTCCTCCTGAGCACAGGGCCTGCCCTGGAACTTAGTTGTTTGAGTATACCCAGTGACACTCCATGTTCGGAAATTGACTATTCCCTTTGTCATCAGGAAGCAATTGCAAATAGCTTCTTCCTTAGGCATAGTACCATCTAGGCTTCCGACTCTCAGTGCTGAGGCTCCCTTTGGCTTGACCCAGTGCAGGTCTAGCGCATACTGTCACAGTCTCTGTGTGTTGGCCCTGTTCAGTCTAAAAGAAGCTATTTCCTTTTGATTTCTCCATCCCTTCTGGCTCTTACAGTCTTTCTGACTCCCCTTCTGCATTGTTTCCTGAGCCTTGGTATGTGTGTAGGGGGTCGAGGGGGATGATGAAGGTATCACTTTTAAGACTAATTGCTTCAGAGTCCCTCATTCCTTGCTCAGTAATTTTTAAAAATGCTAATATATTTATTTTCAATTGTTTTCTTTTTAGAACAAATATCAGATTTACTTGAGAAAATGAAATAAAATGGCTTCAATGAGCAGATTTTTCTTTTTTTGTTTTTAAATATTTTTTGAAAGTCAGAACTCATTTATTAAATGAATAGTATATGCAAAAATACCATTGAAAGGAAACTAATACTATAAATTACAATTTTGAAAATAAAGCCAATATAACAGGAACAAAATATGCATAAAATTGAGGAATGTTTAATTTTTGACCCATGATGCATTCCTTATCTTTACAATTAACTTAAATATCTGCTAAAACAAAACTGTGCCTTGGTCTAACTTCAGTGCTTTTTCAAAAACATTCTACAACTCTTTTGCTTTGAGATATTTGAGATTCACACATTTGTTCAAGTATATGGATTCGATTGAATAGCAATTCTATAGATCTTGTTACTCTGTTAGTATCTTGAGTCATGTGCACTAAGAAAGTACCACCTCAAGTTTGAAAACTGCTGATCCTTGACATGAAACTCATTTCAGGTGTGGGTTTGAAAACAATGAGATGAAAGCAAAGTGCTCCCGTCCCCCCACGAACTAAGAAGTCTTATTAAAGTATAGAAACTCAAGTCTACCCTTCTACTCTAAAGAACATTTCTTACTAACGTGTCTGGTAAGGCAATAAATGTTCCAGAATAATGTTCAATGTATGCTTGCAAAGATTACATGGTTTAATATTAATAATGACAAAAAGGAACAAAACAAATGAAGAAAAAACAAGGAAAAAAGATGCATCAAAATTTCAGGCTAAAAATATGCATTAGACAGCAGTATTTTTGAAAATGATGTAAATGCTATATATTTGCCAAATAATGTCATGCTTATTAAAACTACAGCTAAGGACTTAAGAGTTGTACAGTAAATACACTGCTGAGGTCTATTTCTCTAAATATTAATACCAAAATGTGATTACTAGCCAAATAATGAAGATGCTACTTGGGAATGTAAGTACTGTACAACTTTTACATTGTAAGGCACTTTTGCTCAGCATAGATATTTTCTTTATTTACATTTTAAATGTTATCCCCCTTTCTTGTTTCCCCTAAGAAAACCCCCATCCCATCCCTCTTCTCCCTGCTCGCCAAGCCATGCACTCCTGCTTCTCTATCCTGGCATTCTTCTACACTCGGGCATCAAGTCTTCACAGTACCAAGGGCCTTTCCTCCTACTGATGTCCAACAAGGCCATACTCTGCTACATATGCAGCTGATTTTTCTTAAAAGCAAAACCAAACCAAACAAAACCCATTTGTAATGAACAAAAGGAGTGGTTGCATATAAACAGGCAAGTCCATAATTTTAGAACTAAGGAAATAGATGAGAGGTGAAGACTGTGGGATTATTCAAGAAGTTCAAGGTAACGATGGTGTACACAAGATAAGGGAGAAGAGAGGGAGAAAGGGAGGGAGGGAAAAAGAGAAAGAGAGACAGAGAGACAGACAGAGAGAGAGACAGAGAGAGAGAGAGAGAGAGAGAGAGAGAGAGAGAGAGA
>NW_022196905.1:182962534-183015825 GCF_008632895.1 Mastomys coucha | reverse complement strand
AGGAAGAGAGAGAGAGAGAGGTGCTGGGAATAACTAAACAATAAGTACATTTATTATCTAATTTCTGTGGCTTCCCATAGTCTGCTTACATGTTAACATTACCATTTATTTTTAACATTTGCTCTCCAACTCTTCAGAATTTTTCTGTAAAGAGACAGAGAAAATATGTAACTGCCTCAAAAGATAATCAAATTAAAGACTTCACCAACTACCAAGTCAAACTGGATGAAGAGAAGCAAGCTCATGATGCCTCAATCCATAGAAAGAACTTTAGGCAACTTAGAAATAGGAGTGGTTGCCCATACCAGGAAAGAGGACATCAACTGGTTTCCGGATCCAATCATTCAGCCCTGAAAACATAAATGCAAATAGCATTATAAGGACTGAACTGGCTATATTTAGGAATATATGTGTGGGGAGGGGTGAAATCTTCTAATTGAATTATAACACTCTCCTGCAAAATTTAAAAAGCAAAACAAAAAAACAAACAAATAAAAATCATATGACTTCCCAAGGTGTGCATATTGAGGGTTTTGTTATTGTTGTTGTTGTTGTTGTTGCTTTTGGGTTTATTGTTGTTGATATTGTTTTGAGAAATAAGTAGGATTAAAACTGAGGGTAATTTAAAAGGCTATACTTCTACAATAAAACAAAATAGAGATCCAAGGTTTTAATGAGATTACTGATATCCCAAACATAGTCAAGTTTTATTCTACTTTTCTTCTAAATTCATGAAGTTTCTATTGCAAAGAAAATAATATATGGCATAAAGATGAACTATAATAAGGTGAACATGTGTTTTCAGAACATGTGATATTTAACATACCTGATCTATTAGCTGGTGGATTAAGAATCTGAGATGCTCGGGCTTATATCTTTTAATTTCCTGTAACTTGTCATCATTTCAGTAATTTACAAAATTCAACACCCCCAAAACCTTACAGAAATCAATCACATAAATAACTTCTCCTGATTCTGAAATGCTATCCTTGTAGTTATTATAATATATACACAAAAGAAATCAACTTTCCTAACTGTTACAATCTCAATATGTGTAATAAGAAAAAAATAAAAGGAGATATTTTATTGATATAAGTAGTATCCACATAAGTGATATCCTTATAGTTCAAGTCCAACAAGAGGAAGGAAAAACAAAAAGTAATTTTCATAAAAGTTATGAAGAGATAAATGAAAAAAATTAACCCCCAATGAAAAGTTGAAATAAATAGATTCTCTTGCATACTGAAGTAAAATATAGTTCCCCAGATAATGTATATAATGTATATAGTTCTCTATATTTCTGGGCTACAGTTTATAATCCTCATCCCCCTTCCATGCCAAATATGATGAAAATTAAATTTATGTCTGGCCTGGGTAGATAATTTAAAGTATTGAACCTGTAGAAGAGAAAGGAAAAGTTCCATAAACTGGAACAATCTATTTTAAACCATTTCATAAAACATGAATTTGCAATAAAAAACACCCAGCACTTGTAGAAACAAATCAATATGAGAGAGGGCAGAAAATGCATACACTGCAAGCATGATGGTTAGGCTGTTAGAAATGAACACATGAAATAAGTGTCTTTAGAATGCTTAAGAAAACATAAGTGTTCAAAGAATAATGATGCAAAAACAATTTAAAATTCATTCTAACTAAAAATAAAACTCCCTCAAAGAAAAGGTCCGTGCGATGCTGAAAATAATAGAGGAAGTTGAAAAATGAGTAAGGTAGAAAAACACTATTTGTGGAAACAGAATATCTCAAAATAATATCACAAGCTTGTGTGACAACTATGGATGAGAACAAAAAGCCCCAGAAACTAGAGAATGGAGTTTAATGGAGAGATATTGCATTAGAATGTTTAAAAATTGAGACTGGAAGGAAAGAAGGAAGGGAGGGAGGAAGGAAGGAAGGAAGGAAGAAAGAGAGGGAGGGAAGGAAGGAGGGAAGAAGGAAAGGATGAGAGGGAAGGAAGGCTTGCACTCATCACATAAAGCACAAATGCCATGAAAAAAAATCTTACAAATAAATCAAAATTCTACTGAGGTAGTCATTTTATTTCTCTGAAAGTTAAACTATTAACAGATAATTTTAGTTCAATTACTTAGGTAAAAGTAATGGTCATTTTAATCTTATTTGCTTACTAAACTATCTTTCAGTGCTATGGAAAAAATTTAAAGTATATATTTGTATAATGTCTTAATATCTTCTAAAGGAACTGTGGTATTTGAATTGGAATAGTCCCCATTAGACTCCTAGGGAGTGGCATTTTTAGGAGGTATGGCCTTATTGGAGTGGGTGTGGCTTTGTTGAAGGAAGTGTATCTCATTTTCTTCCTGTTGCCTGCTGATCTATATGTAGAACTCTAAGCTCCTTCTACAGCACCATGTCTGCCTGCATGTTACCATCCTACTGCTTGTTCCCCATGTGATGATAATGGACTAAACTTCAGAACTGCAAGCTAGCCCCAATTAAATGTTTTTGTTTTGTTTTGTTTTGTTATGGCCATGGTATCTCTTCATAACAGTAGAAAACCTAACAATTGACAGGAACTTATAAATTATATATTTCAAGAAGCTTATATATAAATGACAGATTTCAAGAAGAATTAAAGGGACCAACCAATAGAAAATGTGAAAATTAAGTTAGCAATATACAATAAATCTTATAAATCTCAGTAAACTTGTATATAATGTATATAGTTCTCTATATTTCTGGGCTACAGTTTATAATACTCATCCCCCATATACTTCAGGAAAAATGGTGATAGTGAGAAAAAACTGTAACATGATCCAAAATCTAAGTAATTACAAAAGTTAAAGAAGGCTCTTATTAATAAATTCAACTCATCAAGAATACATAGTAAACCCAAATCTGGATGTTTCTAATTGCATAATTTCAAAATGGTAAGACATCACAACCTGAGGAATAGACTTAATAGATTATAGCAGGCACCAGGGAAGACCTCAGGATGGGAGGGAAACAGAATCCATAGCTCCCTTCACCAGATACCTAAAAGTTTTGTTGAGTCCAGTTAGTTAAGGCTGCAGATACTGGGCAAAAGCTCAGTCTTTTGCTGCTGTTTGTACATATATTTTTTCCTTTTCTCTGCACCTTGCCTCAATCCTTCGGCTAAGTAACAATTCTCCGGGACTCTTAGATTTGCTTTTCTTTACTTTGTATACAGACTTATAAATACCTATGCATTAAGTCCTTTGATAAAGGCATTTCATGTTGACTATTGTCAAGTACTTCATGGTATCATTCAGAAAATTTAAAATGCTCTTCCAAATTTTGGGGGGTATCATCAGGAATATGTTCCTAAATATATACTCCTCAGATTATGAAAAGACTATTTCACAGTAATCTCATCATAAATAGAAAATGCCATAATTTAAAAAAATATGTATACTTAACCTAGTAAATATCATAGCTTAGCAACATTCTACAAAATCACAGATGGTGAATGTGTGCCTGACATATTCACCTCAGCCTTCAAGGAGGAAGATGAGTCCAGGGACTGTGCATTCATAATTGCCAAAATGCTGTAGTTTAATATCAATCAACAGAGCAAGTTAGTCATATCATCATCATGCAATCTGATACTTTACAGAGACAAGTGTAAGCATGAAGAATAATGCATAATGGGTGGAATCAGTAGCATAATACACAAATTATGATTAATCATGACTATTGAGCAAAATATAGGTTGAAAGAGTATATATCTGGATCCCTCAAATAGATCTCACATCTGTGGATTCAATGAAAACTGTGTACTGAAAATGAATTTATAAAATGCTTCTATATTGGCTATGATCAGGATGAAGCTCAGGTACTAAGGGGACTAAAAGTACTTCAACTCTTTACATTGTTTTTTGATGTTTATTTTCTTCTTCAAGAAAGATGTTTATATAAAAAATCTCTGATTTTACACATCTTATTTTAAATCCTATTGTTTTTGTATTGTTTTATATATTGATTGTTATTCATGGTCCTGAAGCCTAATGCTTAGGTTAGACTCTGATTGGCTGCCATGCCTAAGTATTATATATATATAGAAAACAGTAGTACCTTATGCATACTTGTTATTGATTATATAATTATACAATCACTCATAGTTTACTTTTTGTATCTTCTAGTATCTTAAATTATACTTGGCAAAATTAATGTCTGATAAAAAATGGTTACATGTACTTCTCCTGAACTCTGAATTCATCCTCATAGCTCTGTTTTCAGAGAGGAGAAAGAGTAACTGAACCTTGATCTTCTCTAATGTCTATACTTGATTGTTTCATGAAACTTATGGCATTAAGAAAGGCTTAACCTTGTGGAGGTTGGAGGGTGGCTCTGATGATCTGATCAGGAATCTGCGTGTGAACCCTGAAGTTCCTGTTCTCCAATTGGTTCTTGATTGATCACTAAAGATGCTAGTGGCCAATGAGCTAGGCAGAATAGGCTGGACTTCCAGTTTTCCCACAGGCAGGCTAGCAGACACAGGAGAGGAAAAAGAAGATTTGCCATGATTCAAAGGAAGAAAAAGCCACCAGCCATGTGAGATCTAGGGTGGAGTGGCCATTGACCACTTCTTCAATTGGACCTGGGGTAGCAGGCAGGATATTAGAAACATAATTAAGCAGAAGGCAGATTTAAGGGGCTGAACAAGGAGAAAGTAACCAGGCAACTAAGTAAAGGGAAGAATGAGAGGTGTTAAGCTGGAATTGGAAAGAAGGGTGCAATAGCTATGAAGGCTTAGAAAAGCCCAGTCATTGAACTAAAGAATATGAAAAATAAGCTAATGTATGTGTATGTCTTTCATATGTGGATACAACAGAACCTGGGCAGCGCTGATAGTACAGTCTGCCCAGAACTTAAAGTAGGGAAGTAAAACCTACAAACTTCATAACCTAGTCATAAAATTGCAGTTAAACTTCAGTTGGTATGGACTCTCTTATGTTTAAGTAAGTCTAGTTGAAAGGATCATATGGCCTCTTCTGGTCTATGTGTTACTAGGCACACATGTTGTGTACAGACACACATATAGGCAAAACACCCATATATATTACAAATAAAATATTTTTTAAAAGTAAACAGAGTGCCAGGCAGTGCTGGTGCCCACCTTTAATCCCAGCACTTGGGAGGCAGAGGCAGGCAGATTTCTGAGTTTGAGGCCAGCCTGGCCTACCGAGTGAGTTCCAGGACAGCCAGGGCTACACAGAGAAACCCTGTCTTGAAAAACAAAAACAAACAAACAAACAAACAAAAAAGTAAACAGAGTAGAAAGAAACCAGCCAGCTTCTAGGATGTCTATAAAATTGCTTAGTGTTACTTCTTAGGTTCTATCTTTAGTGTGACTATGTGCTCAGCTTATCATTGTGCCTTTGTGTGTGGAGTATGACTGAGTCTGATATCTACTTTTAAATTTCAAGGAGGTAAGTCATACAAACCAGGTAGTACATAGGTTTGTTTATATAAACTAGACCTCTGAGTGTTTTAGGCTTATGGTATAACTGAATTACTACTCCATTTCCACATAACTTATGACTTGAATGCCATGAGAGTTTGAATTTTGAATATCAAACAATTATACCACCATATTCTCAGAAAATGTGTATTTCTCTGACTTACATGGTAGAATTCAAGGAGTCCATTACTTAATAAACTGAGATTCATTTTCCCTGTTTTGAGGAGAAGAAACTGAGTCTGTTAATCAGCATTCCAAATCATACTTTGGCCATTTAGCTTGATGTCTATAGAATATACAGTTGTCTATGCAGTATGTCTATAGCATATACAGATGTCTATACAGTTGCTGACTATCCTGATGTTCACTAGCATGAGGTTTCCTCATTCATTATTATGATGAAAACACATTTTAAAAACATGGGAAACATCGAAGATCACTATTTACATTTTTAGTAACATAATATAGAAAATGCAAAATACAGAAATTTAAAGCTCTGACATGAAAGAGAGCCAGTGATGAATCTGACCAGATGTATATACCTGTCTAGTGTTTTAAGTCATGCTTTCTAAGGAAAACTAAATCATAGCCAAATCTATAAGACTTGTTAGAGGATATGTAGAGAAGGAAGGGTGTTTTCTACTTTCAATTTCAAAATCACTGCCTCCTTGAGTTATATATTAATTAAACTCTGAATACTCTTTGAAAATTAGTTATATTAAAAGACAAACCTGTGTAAAACAATTTAGTTTTGCATGACCAAGGGCCCCAAAAAACTGAAATTGTACTAGCATAACTCTGTCAGGAGTTATCATCAGTTTTGAACCAATCACTGGTATACTACTTGTATGATATGAATATGTCATACTTCATATCTTATAATGAGGTAATAGTTTTTATGATCCATGTTACATAACTTATGGCAATCAGACTCACAAAACTAATATGATGTATATTTATTAATACATATTTTTTAAAATCTTATGTATATATGAAAAGATAGTAAAACATATACTTTTTTGTATTTGCAGAAAATTAAACATGAACAATTATTCAGGAAAGCTATTTTTGCAGAGACTTAACAATAAAATACAAAGATTTTTTTTAATTACTTAGAAAAATGAATTGATAATTCAGGGGTTGAGCATAAAATAGATCAATGGAAAACTAGTATATGAAGACATGGATACACTAAAACTTCCTATAGGCATCAGCAGCATATATAAAATTAAACAGATCCACCTACACATAATTTAACCATGTAAAGAAAACTGCCAAAATACCCAGTGAATTATTATCATTGTTTTGATAGCAAGTTACTTCTCGGTGTGGGTATATATTGAAATACTGGTAACACAAAAACTAATTAGACAAGCTTTGTGTCTTCAATTCTGGTAAAACAAGAATGAATGTCAGTCAACTTGCAATATTATGCTAATGAGTCACAGAATTCCATCCTCCTCCTTGTCAGGGAACTTCAACATTCAATACAATGTTATATACACTTGGCTAAAGGAGTTTAATTTTTTTTCACCTCTTAGGAAGAAAATGGACATTAACTTTTCAATCATAAAACATATTTCTTTCCGTTCTCTTCTCTCCTTATGAGCTTTTGGTAAATGTATATTAAATTGTCTCTAACACTTTGTCTATGTCTATCGAAAGAGTCAAATTGTCTTGTGCTGACATCTCTGCTGATGTAGATTACACTGTTTTTTAAAATGTTCTCCCAAATTGCATTCTTGCAATAAACCTCAATAAAATGGACATCTAGATTCATCACTGATATTCTCAATAATTTCTCCAAGTACATGAGATCAATTTATCTCTATTATTACTTATTCATGTCTCTTTCTGGTATTGTATAAATACTATTGGCCTTTTAAAATAATTTACAGAATATATCTAAATCTTCTATTTCCTTAAATAGATTAAGAAAGTTAGTATTTATTAGGAATATTCATGAAAATAAAGACCTAGACTTTAAAAAAAGTGTATAGAATGTTAAATTTGGAATGGAATGATTTCAGTAGATTCAGAATCATTTATTACTTCTGAGGATTGCTTTGATTGTTTGCATCTATCTTTTAAAGAAGCTCTTACTTTTTATCTGCACTATTCAATTTGACAGCATGAAATTGTATCTTAATATTATTTTAAGTATAATAAAAAGAATCTAACAGGACCTTTTCATTTCTGTCGGATCTGCAGTGATATATCCTTTCATTCCTGTGAAAATAAGTTTTTTCCTCTCTCACTCTTATCAATATGAGATGTGTAAATTTATGATCTTTTAAAGAGAATTAAAGTGTAATTGTTCAGATCCTGTCTACTCATTATATTGTTTTGTCATTGAACTTTAATCACTACTCATCATCATATTTTAAATATTTTAACTGAGATAGAATTACATCATTTTTCTTCTCCCTTTCCTCTCTCCAGACCCTCTCAGCTGCTCTTTTTTAAACTCTTCCAATGTCCTCGCAACTATCAACCTTTTTCATTGATTTGTGTGTGTGTGTGTGTGTGTGTGTGTGTGTGTGCACGCTTATGCATTTGTGCACAGATACATATAAGTATAACCTGCTTAATCTTGTTTTGTTTATGTGCATATGCATTCAGAGACAACCCCTTTGTACTAGACAACCAATACACAGCCACATCTTAAGAGAGACTAATTCATTAATTGCAATAGTCAGTAGTTGTCTATAGTTCTTTATCTAGTGGTGGGACCCAGCAAAAATTTCCCCTTTTCATGTTAACATGCCCATTGATTCTGATCTTGTTTATACAGTCATTTCCAGCATAGCCTGTTTCACAGCTGACTTTATGGTATTCCTGCTCTTGAAAATTTTATACCACATCTTCTATATTGTTGCCTGAGCCACAGACTTAGGAGATTTGATGTAGATGTGTCCATTGGTGCGAAACTCCAAGGGATTTGTAGTATGTCCAATTTGGTTGAGTTGCATTTTGTTTTTGTTTTTGCTTTGTTTTGTTGTGTTTTGTTGGCAATATTATCCACTTGCTGGAAAGAGAAGCTTGTTTGATGAGGGGGTTTTAACAAATAACATTTAGAAAGTAATAAGGGACTATGCCTCTATAGCAAAGTTGTGGTAAAAATTATTTTCTAAGGTCTATAATTTTAGTACCCTTAAGAAGATGTCTAGATTTTTCTGTTCAAAACATGATTTTTCTCCTGTTGAAAGAAGCTTAAGTTCAAGCAGACAGCCATTAGTTGCATGTAAACATAACTTATTAAACCTTAATAACTTATTTATTCATGTTTTGCCATGCTGGTGACTAATGCTTCACAGGTGCTCTAAATGATTAGGTTTTTTCAATTGTTTTCCCCTCTTTGGAGTTTGCATAGGATATTCTGGAACTACAGAAGCTAGGGCTCAGGATGAAGTGTTTCAGGAAAAAAAAAACAAGGAATGAAGGGCATAAATAAGTCATATTCTAAGGTTATCAGGATTTAAAAGATAAATGATTTAGTAGAACAATTATCCACTAACTAGGTATATTAGTAAAACAGGGAAGAGAAATAGTATAAGGGCCAAAATTCTTAGTGAGTGAGACCATGTGACAATGAAATACTCTCAAACACTTTTTTTTTTTGAGAAGTATTAACACATAGTGGCCTGTGGAGCCATTGGGAAAGAGACACATAGGAGCATCCTTATAATGAAATACGGTCAAGGTGACAGAAAAACTTATACTGTTCCTGTCTTCTGCACAGAGAGTTAGAGCAAGCATTCAGAGGATATACTGAAACGTTTAGGGTATGTAGTAGAAAAATGAGCGGGGAGAGAGCAACCAACCTATAAGTTTGAGAATAACGAGGGGGGGGGGTGAGAAGCAGTCTGAGACTGTAAGTCAAGTGCCAGCAGTGCTATGAGTGCAGAGAACGTTAGCAGGTTATAGGATTTTTCCAACAGTTTTGTGGCTGCATCTCCTGCAAGATAGTTACACAAGCCTTCACAGTTTTCACTGGCCCACAGTTGTTTGTGGGCCTCAGATGGAGTCACTATCTATTTGAAGTGGCAACACTGACCAGTTGGTCATCAAGTGCATTCATATGTTAAAGTCACACTGGAATCTTGTCTTTATGTGAGAATTTGACTTCACTGAAGAAGACTAGTGTAGCTTTCTATAAAATATCCCAGAAAATTTCCTCTTTGTTTCTCTGTCCCTTACAAGAACTTACTTATCTTTACTTTTAGAATGTTGGTTCCTCCCCTGCCCCCTTGGTCTTTGAATCAGGGTTTCTCTACCTAGCCCTGGCTGTCCTGGAACTCACTCTATTGGCTGAGTTGGTATTGAACTCAGATATCTGACTGCCTCTGCCTCCTTACTGCTGGGACTAAAGACATGTGCCACATCTCCTGGTTTTGAATATTTTTACTTAAAAAAGAGCATTTGGATTAACTATTTTTAAAATGCAAATGCCACTTAATAATATGTAGAAAAATCAAATGCAAACACATTATACATTTGAATCTTAAACAAAACATGTTTAATAACAAAGCAATAAAGGTAGATTACTAACATTGAATTAGATGTTGGACTTGGAATCTAAACTATGCCCAATAGGTTTCTGCTTCAGATGCTTCATTCCCAGAGTGTACAACTATTCTGAAGGTTGTAGAGCTTTAATGGATAGGCCCAGGCTAGCTAATACAGATCACTAATGATGGGCATGTTGAAGTTATAACCTCTCCTGACTCCCATTTCACATTCCTTGCTTCCTGTTTCCTTTTGGTCTGTGCCAAGCGAACATGATCAAAGCATGAGAAAATGTATTTTCTATTAGGAACTCTCTGTGAGATATCTTGGCCATGACAACACAAATTAACTAAAATGATTGGCGATTTGTTTTACTAAAAATTCAGAAGATTTAGGTTTGGTCTCTAGCCTCACCCATCAGGAAACACAGAATCGCAACCAGCTTGTGAAGGTGTAGCATCAACTTTAACCCTGCATTAACACTACCACACACACCATACACTCACACAAATGCACGCAGGCACACAGATACAAATACATCTTAAAACATAGTGAGTTAATCATGAAAACATATTATCTGAAAACTTCATTATTCCCAGATGAACCTCGGGGTACCAAAGTCATCCTCACAATTAAAATGTTACTGAGAAAAGGACTGCAGCACAGAGATCAATAGCTTGATAATATAGATAGAACGCTGATGTTTGCCAATCTGGGAATGTCTGCTACAGACTCAAGGAAAGCATTCAGAACATACACCTCATGTATAAAATAAATACAGAAACAATGTCGATTTCCAAATAAGGCATTTTAAATGGGAATATGCGCAGACACTTTATACACACACACACACACACACACACTCACACATACATACTCACACACACACACACAGTCTCATTAGTGATCCCAAGACAAACTAAAATCTACATACCTTCCAGATTGACAAAAATTGAAAAGCCCTAAAAATGAGTCAAATACAAAAGAAGTACATGACTATTACAACAAAATGTATAATTGTGTCAATGAGAAAATTGTATTAAATTGTTCAAATTGGGGCAAATATAAACTAGACTGAACAGGCAAGTCTCAGTATTTTCATAGTTCATGGTTTATAGCAATACAATGAGGAAGTGTAGGCTGCTTCTCATCAATGTAGCACTGAGTGAGAGTCAGCTATAATGACAAGATCAGAGACAAAGAGAGAAAGAGAATGGAAAGGAGAAGAGGGGGAAGAACACAAAACTATAAAACAGGTTAAGGTTACCTTTGGGAAACAGGAAGTAAAGAGAAGTAACTGAAACTGAAGTTTTCAGGCTACTCATCTTGTTCTGTTAATTGTCTCGAGGGCAATCACGGTCATTCTCATGATGTAAGAACTTAGTCAACTGTGTGCTTATGATTTACAAACTCGTATATGCGGCATATTAATGAAATATAGCCAAAAAATGAGACATTTCAGAATCATCTACAAAATTAAAATATTTGTCAGTTGAGGCATACTCTCTAGAGAGCTACATGTTATTGAGTTCCTAATTATCTCCACGGTTCAGGCACAGCTTAGGTAGCTTCAGCCTTATTCTCTTCTGTCCTGATCTAATATGGAACACACTAGCTTCAGATCAACAAGGATACTGTCAGCACTAAAGATTCTCTGTTCTCAGCACATCTGTTCCTTCACAGCTTCTCTCAACTTGAGACAGTTTCTGACATTTTATTAATTTTAAATTCAGAAAATTACAATATAACATTATAATATTTCTATCAGACCATTCATTTTGTCACTGATAAATCTGTAAGGTCTTTGGCACTGTACCATTACAGGAAATCAAAATCATTCTCATCTTGACTGTTGCGTATAATTTAGCACATAAAAGTTCTTGTAAGCTCTGAAACTTACATTAGTGTAACATAGTCTACTGAAGAAGATACTGACATTAAGAACAGATAGCACTCTGGAAGTGGTTGTACATGCCTTGAATTCTAGCACTTGAGAGACAGGGACAGAGAAGTTCAAACCCAGCCTGATCTACAAAGCCAGTCGATGCCAGTCAAGGAGATCGGTAGAGATACCGTTTCAAAACAACAAGAACAATCCCCAAAATAATAGCAAAAACCAAAACACCCAGAGACTATGTTTAAAATAATTATATAACTATTAAATTCTTTCTGTCAGATCTCTGGAAACCCTGGCAAAGAGGAGGTGGAAAGAGTCAGAGGGTAATGAGATTAGGAGAACAAGGCCCTCCAAATCAACCAAGGGAAGTTTGTATGAATTAACAGAGGAGACAGCAAGCATAGGGCCTACACAGGTCTGTACCAGGACTTCTGCCTATATATTATAGCTTTTAGTTTAATATTTTATTGGGAATCTTGAGTATGTACAAAAGCGAGTCTCTGGTTCTTGAATCTTCTTCATGGGCTCTTTTTCTTCTCTTGGTTTGCTTTGTACAGCTTTGATGTGATGGCTTTTATTTTCTGTTATTGTGTTTTATTTTGATATGATTTGTTGTTATCTCTTAGAAGCCAGATCTTTTCTAATGAGAAATAGAAGGGAGTGGATCCAGAGGCGAGGGGAGTAGAGGGAAGGGAAATGGAGGAGAAGGTAGGAGGAACTTGAAGTCATAGATGGAGTGGAAACTGTAATGAAGATATAGTTTATGAGAAAATAATATATTTTCAATAAAAAGGAATTTAATAAAATAAAATATTTTGTAATACATATAATTTTAAATATCTCTATATACTAGAAATATTTCTATGACAAAATGCTTGGTCTTTAGTTATAGTCTCTGTGTACTTGTTTCAAATGTACACACTTTTAATAGACTCTTACTAGTCATGATGATTAAATGTTATATGAAGAAAATAATAATTTAATTATATTTTTCAAGTTTTGAATCACTAATATTTTCTCTTCCTCCATACTTAGATTACCATGACTATTTTTACAAAACAAGATATGTACTTAGTAGCTTATATGTTTTAATAAAATATTTGGCTTGCTACTCTACCTTTAAACAGCAGAATTTAAAATAAATTCTCCTTTCCAGTGAGGAGAAAATAACTAAAGCAATGTACCTCCATAGCTCAAGACATAGGAGGTTTTAAGTTCTGTTGTTTTCCATTGCTTCCTGCCTGGCACCACTCATCACTACTGTGCACCATGTACTACATTGGACATGGATTTATAACAGAACGATTCACACTCTCCAGCCTGATAGAATGGAACTTCTTAAATGGGACAGGCAGCATATGAGTAAGTCATACACCTGTAGGGAACAAGAACAAAAAATACTTCATTGGAGAGGTGTTTGAGCTGAGAACTGAGTGCAGAAAAGATACTGTAAGAGGGACATTGTATCTGTGCAAAGACCAAGAGTGAAATTCCTACACAAAGTGACTCGGTCAGAAGAAAGGATACAGTGCATTGAAGGAAAAGATCATGAAATATGGAGATTTGGGTATGTTAATCCATACCACAGAAAGTTCATGAACCTGTGGCATTAGAGAAAAGGATGTAGTGCTAAAGTATAATAGATAAAGGAAAGGATGATGGTAAAAGAAAGATATATTCACTCATGGACTATATAAAATTTCCACTGAATTCCAGTTGAGGGAATAAGAACAACACTAGCCTGGCTAATTTTTCATATTGAACTAAATTTTTTGAAAAAGCTATCGTGGGTTGGCCTTTATTATCTCTGTTCAACACATGCCAATTGTTCTACAAATAGAAAAGAGATAAAAAAGAACGAGTCAATTGTAGAAAATTGGGATGTCAATATTAGTCACATACAATGATGGCCAACTATATTTAAAGCTCAGTTGAAAATTAGGACAATGCATTTGTAGGTTCAGATGATAGTCGTGTTTGCATAGTTCTTTCTTGTTTTTTTCTGCCTTTCCAGTATTTAGTATGACCATATTTGATAACTAAATTCACAAAATATCATATTTAAGTATTAACATGTTTAATTAATTTAAATTCATAAAAACTTGTTTTATACAAATATTTTAATGATACAATGTTAACTTGTATTATATCAAAGGTTCATTTCTGTCACAGCATATATATATATATATATATATATATATATATATATATATATGTTCCATTTCCTCTAGTTTATTGCTTATTTAGCAACTTCCTTTACTATGAAGATTTCAAGAACTATTTCATTTCCAGACCATTTGAGCTATTTTATTGGCAATGCACTTAAGCTTAGGTATAAAAGAGGAATAAGGCCCTTCTCCTCGGGAGAATGACATTATCTGTGATAAAATGATAATGTTGATCAGTATTCCATGTCAGAAAAAATGCTAGTAGAGATAGGCCCATTAGTTTACAGAGTTCATGTTCCAGAACATACTTTGAAATTATAATTCACATTGTATATTTAGCTCTTTGTTTATCCTCCATCATTCTTCTTTAGGCTTTGCAGTATATGAAAATGTGATCATCCATAATTTCATAAATAGACTGACTAGTATGTGCTTATTAAGTATTTAATAACTGATGCACATTGGAGGTCAAAAGAAACAGAATCAAAACCTCACTTCTTCATGTATATTTTTGTTGTTCTTATATGTTTAGTTTTTTTTAATTAATAACACAGGGAAAGAAAACATACTGTTAGCATTTCAAGAAAATAAACCAGGTGAAAATTGGATAGCTTAGGTAACAAATGCTATAGGAAATAAAAGAAGTTAGAACTTATTTTTGATTGAATTTGGTACAGAGAAATTCAAAGTTGGTGCCTCTTGATAGAAAAGTAGGACCTTTTATATGAATAGAAAAGTTAATCAAATGTTATTAGTCTCAAAAGTATATACGAAGAGAAAATGAATTACTTATATTTATGGCCTGGTAATCTAGGACCATGAAATGAAACTTTAGTGAATGAGTTGAAAGATTCTGTCCAGTTTATAGAATCTGGTAGACAGTAGAACAATCTAGGAACACATTGTCAAGGAAATTGGTATAAATGATGCATTAATGAAGTCCTTTACCAAGATAAAGAATGGATACTCGCAGTTTCCACACTGGCCGGATTCTGTGAAAAGTGGTGAGGAGACCAGAGCAGTATGCCCACTTAGTTTCTACCACTTTCTAGACTGGGTGGCTCTGAGACAAACTGAAATCTTGTGTCACTTGACAAGATCTCCCTATAACATCTAGTGTGACATCATATATTGTAACAACAACTCATCTTGACTAAATCACTAATATCTGAAGTTTTGCTCAATGTTATTTCACAGGTTCACAACACATCCATTTCTGAATGAGTCTGTCACACTTAGAATGTTAGATAAGAGCAGTTTGGTAATTCCAAGCTTTTGTAATATGTTTTCAATTGGAAAAGTATGAAGTATGTTATGATCAGTTTCCATTCCCCTATTCCTTCCAGATTGCTTTCAGCTCCCAACAGTCCAAATCCATACCTTATCTTTTTCTCTTTCTTTAGAAAGCAAACATGGAAGTAAAAAATAAAAGAAATTAGAATTAAAAAAATAAAAAACAAACAAAAACCACGAAAAATACACATAAAGACACAGACACATGCACACATACACGTATGTGCACTTGCACACACACAAACACAATAAAATCATCACAAGATTAAAAAAACATAATATATAGGAAAAGATTAGTAAGACAAAAAAAATACCCAAAGCTTTATGAAACAAGTCTATAAAAAACATCATTGAGTTCATTTTATGTTGGCTATTTATTTTTATTAAGGGACATGAGTTCTATTAACTTGTTTGTTTGTTTGTTTAACTTCTACACTTAATTGTCAAGTTGTCCACAATACTCTTGATGTTTATAAGTATTTCAGAAAATGTCTGGGTTGGTTTGAGAATCACTAAAACCTGATGAAGACCTCAACCAATGTCCCAAAAGCGTTTTTCTTTCTACTATGTGTTTTGAAAGAGACTAATTGTTCTAAGTATTTCTCAAGTTTATGCCACTTAGCTTTATCCAATATCCACAGCAGATCCCCAGAGCTCCTAGGGATTAAACCACCAACCAAAGAGTACACATGGAGAACCATGACTCCAGCTGCATATGTAGCAGAGGATGGCCTTATCTGGCATCAGTGGGATGACAGGCCATTGGTCCTGTGACTGCTTGATGGCAGTGTAGGAGAATGCCAAGGCAGTGAGGCAGAAGTGGGTGGGTGGGTGGGGGAACACCCTCAATAGAAGCAGGGAGAGGGGGATAACATAGGAGTTATGCAACGGGGAAACCTGGAAACGGGATAACATTTGAAATGTAAATAAATAAAATACATAATTAAAAATCAAGTAACAATAATTTACAAGTATTTGTAGTAGATTAAATAAAATGAAGCCATCACCTTTTCTATAAAGTAATCTAATCTTAGGAAACTTTTTGTTTTTATGATGTCATGGATCACTGAGTTCATCTCTGTAGCTAGTGCAATAGATGCTATTGATTGTTTTACATACGGGATCAATTTCTTAGAAACCATCATAAGTTCAAGCCCAAAGAGTATGACCAGAAGGTAATTGTTCTTTGAGCCTCATCTTTAAACTGCCCATGCACTCTTATTGTACTCATTGTCCTCATAGCAGAATGGATTGGAAGATGACTTTTAAAGGCACATGAGGTCAACAACAGTATATCTCTGTTGCCCTTGGTAACCAAGAAAGAGATTTACTTCCCTATTGAAATGCCTTCCTTTTCAAATGCTATTATGACTATCAAATCAGTTTCCTTTGAATTTGGCCTATTATATCCTCTAGAAAATTTGGGTTTTTTGTTTAGTATGATTCTATAAAAATTTCCTATGCTCTCTTTTTAAAATTTTAAATTATCTTACAAATTATCTTTGATATTATTAATTTTAATCAGACTAATACATTTTATTTAATTAATAGAAAATTCTATATTTACCTAATCCTTTCCTTCCCTCCAACATGTCCTTGATCAGTCCTAAAAACAATATTCATAGAAGCAACACTAAACAGAAACTATCTTTTAAAAAAATCACTTAGTCTGGTGCTAAAGAGATGTCTCGGTGACTAAAGCAATTGTCACACAAACGAGCGAACCATGCTTCAGCTTGCTAGAAAATGCACAAATACAGGGCAGGTATGGTGGAAAAACATTACAGTACTTAGTGTTCCACAGGCACATTCTATTAAGAATAACATTAAAATGTTATTTTAAATAAATAAACTCATGGAAAGATCATTTTTCCTAGTAAATTTTGTGGTCAATCTAGCTTACAAACAGAAAATAAAAAGGAGGTTTGGTTACATAGTAATTGAAACATTTGGCCCACATGCAGGGTAATTGGGTACATTTAGAAAAGGGTTAGCAGAGATTTCTAGCTAAACTATGTTTTGTTGGAAGCATTGAAAATGTAGCAGGTATTGTGATCAGCCTCATTTTATTCCTTTAATCTCTAGATCTTCATGGGCTTAAGATTCCTGGAGAGAAGAGGAAGGAAGTACAGTTTGAATGACAGGAGAAAGACATACAAAAATATTAGAACACAACATGAATGCAGTCCATAATCTATGGTATGTATTTATTTATACAGTTATAGTATTTATTCATTGAAAATGTTATACATTTATATAATGAATCACAGTCATGTACATGCCCAATTGCCTCATTCCATCTCATCTAGCTCAAGAACTTATCTTCCTCCTATTTTACTCTTAACTTACTATCTGAACCCCACTAAGTCCAGTTAGTGATATCCAAATCTACATGTGTTTGTGGTCTTCCACTGGGGCATGAGTAAACTTGTCAACAACTACTCCTCCACAATAAAAGGGATTTTCCCTTTCTCAGCACTCAGCTACAGTTTTAGATCCTCAGCTAGGTTTGGGACATTGGGAGCCAAACTAGAATATTATTAATTTATAATAATGGTAATAATAATATTATATCATAATTATTATTATATCACATATTACATCTCATATTCAGTTCCCCTCCCTCCTCTCCTCCCAGTCCCTGCTCTTCTCTTCCCCAAATCCACTCATCCTCTTCAGTTTCCCTCCAGAAAAGGGCAGGTTTCACATGGATATCAACTGAACATTGTGTATCAATTTGCAATATGATCAGGCACATCCCCTTATATTAATGCTAGATGAAGCAACCCAGTAGTAAGAAAGGGTCAAAAAGAGTCAGGGACAGGCCCTTCCCCCACTCTTATGTGTTTCTCAAGAACACCAAGTTACATCACCATACCATATATGCAGAGGACATAGACCCATATCATACAGGTTCTATGACTGTCAGTTCAATCTCTGTGAATGCCTATGAGCCCCGGTGTTAGCAGATTCTGTGGGTGATTTTTTGTAGTGTCTCTGATGCCACTGGCCATTAAAATTCTTCCTCTCCTTCCTCTGCAGGATTTCCCAAGCTCTGCCTAATATTTGGCTGTGGGTCTCTATGTTTGTTGCCATCAGTTGTGGAATGAATCATTTCTGATGGAGATTATGCTAGGCTCTGGTTTAGAAATATTACAGAATATCATTAGGAATAATTTAACTGACTTTCTTTTTTTTTAACAGTTGTGTTTGGTTCTGTGCTAGATCTCTGGACTACCCAGCCTCTCATTTCTGGCCCTCCAGACAGTGTCAGGTATGGGTCTCAAGTTGGACCAGTCTTTGGTTGGCCACTCCCACAAGTTCTGTACCAAATTTTCCCCAATCTATCTTATAGAATTGACAAATTATAGATCAAAGCTTTTGTGGCTGAGTTGGTATCCCAACTCTTCCTCTGGAAGCCTTGCCTGGTGACTGATTCAGGTTTAGTATCCCCTATTACCAGAGGTCTTCAATAGGGTCACCCTTGTAGATCCCTAGAATTCTATTTTCCCCCCTTTGGTAAAGATTTATTCATTATTAGTATATGTAAGTATGCTGTAGCTGTTTTCAGACACACCAGAAGAGGACATCAGATCTCATTACAGGTGGTTGTGAGTCACCATGAGGATGCTGGGATTTGAACTCAGGACCTTCAGAAGAGCAGGCAGTCCTTTTAACCTCTGAGCCAAATTTCCAGCCCGATTCCTAGAATTATTAACTCCTTCCATCTTTTAGAAGTCTTGTGCAGGTAAGCACAGTTGCTATGAGTAAATGTGAGTAATAGTACAGATGTCTAGAAACCACCCTTTCACAGCACTCTCCTTCATTCTCTTTCCACTTCCTCTTCTGAGATGTTCTCTGAATTGTTTTAGGGGTCTAATAACTCCTTACCTGATGGCTCTGGTAATGAAGTAGTAGGATAGAGAGACCCCATTGTTCATACAAGCACTAGGCAAATGGTCTGACACTTTTTTTTTGATAAAGCAAGAGAATATTTTAAAGACTACAAATACAGGGGAATCATAGATGCATACTACAAAGATGTTAAGTAATCAGATTTGGTCAATATACACTATATACATGTGCTGAATAATCCCATTTTATCATACAGATATAGACAAGTATTATGTGTCAGTAGAAAAAATATATGTAAAAGTTCTTGCCATAATTACAAGAAAAGTGTCTAACAAATTTTCTTCCATATGACTTCTGATGATGTTTTCATTATGTGGACTATGGTTCTCTGTTTCATTAAAGAGTTAGCTACTTGGATTTGTTGACCAGAACTGCTTCTAATTACACACAGAAAAGTTATCATAACTAAAGCGGGCATCAAAGCTATTATAATTCTTTAAATGCCAAGGCTAAGATTGTAAATGGTTTGGCCTCATTTTATAAAGTTCTTACAGTTTCAGCCAATAAAATTTTATTAGGTCTTTGTTGACTTTTATGTCTCCGTGTTTTCATCTTAGAGTGTAATGATTTTGAAAATGCCGAGTGTTTTTTCTCTTTCTTTTTGTTTTCCCAGAGTACAGAAGATAGGCATAAGAAAGAATGAAATTTTTTTCAGACATTTGGTTTTCATATAGTCCAGACAGGCAGGTATAATCTATTTACTTATTTCTAGTAATGCTATAGTTTTACTGAAAACTTTTGACCAATCTTACTTAAGATGACTTTTTTAAGATTGTTGGTTGATTGAGTTTGCTCTAGTTCATAAATAATTACTTTATTCGCAAATACTTAATTCATATTGTTATGCTTTAGAAAATTTACTTTGGAATACAGGTTACATATATAAACTAATATTTTGAATGACAGTCTATAAAGTGTTATCATTTATTAAGAATGAAAAAATAATCTCTTTGTTTTGTTGTTAAGGTTTTAATCCTATATTTGGAATTGTTTGCTTTTGTATTTATGTTTTTAAAGGTTAATTTATTTTGTTTTATATATGTGAATGTTTTGTCTGTATATATATATTATTTGTATATATTTGTATATATATTTTTTTATATGTGTGTGTGAGTGTGTGTGTACTACATACATTCCTGGTACCCACAGATTACGGATTCCATAAAAGAGCCCTTGAATTGCACATATACATGGTTGTGAACTGGCATATGGATGCTAGGAATCAAACTCAGGTGGGCTAAAAGATTATCAAGTGTTGTCTCTATCCCCATATATTTAAATTCTTTTGACTTAGACTTCACATCAAACATCTTATAGTCATTTCTCCAGCCTTTTATTCATGATATTTGGGGGAATTTCATTTATATTTCTTGAAGAATTTTTCCTTTCTTAATAGTGTATATTATTTGTACTACAATTTCATTACAGAAATGTTCAAGATTAGATTAATTGGAGATTTTAGCCTATTTTTGCATAAATTATTGATGGCTCTTCTGTAATCGATTGTTCCAAAAACATTGTCAAACTGTAACTGTAGTCCATCTTAACCCTCTAATACTCTTGCTCATGTCACTTCTTATTCATTTTAGTAGATTCTGAAATACAAGGTGTCATCACTATCAAATCTAAAGCACTTGCTGATATTTTCCTTCAACCAGGGAAAGGAAACTCTTGTGTGCAGCTTATAATGGATCACTCAGCCCACTCTCTGGTCCCATCATTTAGCCTAGCAACAGAAAAGTAGCTACACATCCTCAGCTCAGTATCCCTGATTTTTAAAGAAAATGCCAATTCCCTGCTTCTTCATTTTTTACTTTCAGTGTCGGAAACAAGCTAGCATCATAAATAAAAAAAGAAAATGAAAAAAATTGTAATTGATGGTTGAGGTCTTATGGTGAGAGTTTTGTGTTATAAATATTTGGAAGATTTTTTTCATGATAGATAATACAAAATTACCTTGGAAGAGTCTAAAATATTTTTCAGCATCTTAATTTATAGTTAATATTTATTTATATTATATATAATAAAAATTGACTAGCTATAATTATTGTTTTATTTTATTAGATCTTGAACTCATTTTCTGTCAATTACATGTCAGTTAAGTGTCAATTACGTGTCAAATACTTATCATTACGTGATATATATATTCCTTTATTTACACAAAAGTCGAATTAAATGAGTATATTATACTTGTGAAATCAAGTGATTTTCAGAAGTAAAATGAATGCTTCTGTTAACTGAAGATAAAAGAATGTGTTAAGCTATAAGGGCCATTAAATAGGACCCAAGAGAGGGAATTCTGGGAACTTAACAAACATTTCTAAAAGAAGAATGTAGATGATTGGTTCTATACTTTCCTGGAGGTAGATGAATGTAGAGAGTTAATTTCTTATCAGAAACATCTATGGGAAATTGGAAAAGAGCTCTTTTACTCTCAGAGATTTCTTGAGTCATGGAGCCCTAGAATGACATCCATCAGCTCATTCTGTCATATACTTTGAGTAATAACCTCTCTTTCTTGTATTTATTTACTCAGCCATGAATTGTCTTTTCCTCAACCTATTCATGTAGTTGTTTCACTGCATTCTGCATTGTTATGCAGTCCAGCTTCTATTGATGGCAAGAAGGATGTGGAAAACAAGCTAGATCTCATACCCCTTAAGCACCTGTTTGACCCCACAGATTCATATAAATATAAACATCTAAATAGAACATAAAACTGTGAATTTCAATATGTTTACACAGTGTTTAATGCTTAAGTCAGGTTACACATATTTATCTCTTCAGATATTTATCTTTTCTTTTTGTAATTTTATTTTTATATTCTAATATAATTACATCTTTCTCCTGTCCTTTACTTACTTTAAAATGTTCCATATATTCCTCTCCAGTCTCCTTCAAATTCTGGTATCTTTTTACATCAATTATTATTACATTTGTTAACCTTCTCATGCTTTTCTCTAGCTTTTTGGTACACGTATCTAGTGATGGGTGTATAGATTTAGCATGCTGAAGACCGTAATTTTAATGTCCACGATTGAAGATGCTACCCTATTGTGCAACAGCATGCCAGAACTTCCATTACAGACAGTTAGGAATGACTTCAAGAGTAAAGCTTGTGACTTAATTAAGATCTGAAAAAAATGACAAAGAAAATCATACTTTCCTACATTCCTTTTTAAGGATATTTCATCAATAATGACTTAATTAAAGATCCTTCTTTCTATTTAAGCAATTTAAAATGACTCCACATAAGATGTAGATAGACTCCTTGTAATGAAATTAATGCAATAGTAGAAAAAGCTTAGATGATTTCATATAAATTCCCACATTGAAAGAGTTGGGAAATCTGTTTATGTCTCTGCTTGTTCTCTAGCCAATGGAGAAGATTGGACCAAAGTCTCTTTTAGGCGGTCAACTTACTGAATATCTTTTTATTGTTACCATGAGGTATTTTCTTGCTCTAAACATAAATACATGTTTTGTGGTGTTTCTCAGGAGAGCTGAACTAAAGGAGCAAGTGAACAAGAGTGTGTCCAGTTTGGTGCTTCAAATGTCATCCTAGTCTTAAGTGAACATTTTATAAATTTGGTGACAGAATGAAAGAAAGTTGCTTGTGCAAAGAGAACAGAATTTGTTTCGCATAAGCTGCACTCTTGATTAGTACAGCAGTGACAAATTCTGTGCTGTTCCATGAAGTGTAGATGTAAATTTGTCCTCTAATTGTAATTATTAACAAGTAACCTGTTTACAACCTTAAAAATCCTTATTGAGTCCTTAAAAGATCCCTGTAAACTCTTCCCTAGTATGACAGACCCTGGCTTTTCTGGAATTCCTACTTCAGTTCCAAAGAATCACATTTCACTTAGCATGTTGTCTGAGCCTCTTCAGAGAACAAACTCACTTAATCTCTGTTCTCCTGGAGAGAACAAACTTTAGATTTTTTAGATTTTTTGCAGAACAGAAAAGTTCAAAATTAAAAAAAAAAAGAATGTCAGAGATAAAAAAATGTCTGTTTTATTTGTGTCCAGTGTTTATAAAAAATATGTGCAAAAGATATTGTTTGAAATGAGAAGTCATTTTGACATATTTCATTGTAAAATGTTATATCTTACTACTACAAACAAAAACATATTTGCAAGCCTATCCCTCTAACTTGTCACTTCTGCCCTCATCGAAGTGCTTTTCCAAACATCTAACTTCTTCAGATTCATTATACATGACACTGATATAGACTATGCGCTTTTCTGTTGTGTGTGCCTTATTTATCTACAGGCTATGGATTAAAATGTGCTTTGAATTTCAAATTTTGTTTTCAAAATGGTAATTTTAAGGGAGCACTTTGTACTTACTCTCTATTATTTTAAAATTTTCAGAGCTTAGTTCAGTATCTAGACATTTTAAACCCAGAATCTCTGAACTGTCTACAGAATTTGTCTGTAAAATGCCTATCATTTGACCTCAACTTTTAACTAAATATATCACATATCAAATATCCTATTCCTGCTTTGACGTTCTAGGACATGGTCCAAAACTGATTCCGTATTTCCAAGAGGCAGACTTTTCTTTTTTCAGCCAATTTTAGAATTCTGTCTGTGTTATCCCTTGCATTATGGAGATAATAGCTTCAAAATTGGAAACTTGCAAAATGCTTCTTCCAAAATCCTTCCTTCTTTAGTCTGGTTGATATCAAGTTCATAAGGGCAAGTCAGAATTGTAAGAGTTCTGTGCACATCAGCAATATTTCTAGTCCACTTGGTTAACCCAGTTAGATCAAATCTGAAAGAATGTCAAGTTGTTTTGGAAGAAAACAAATAGCTGTCCATGATCTCATATTTCTTGTGAATTGAAGAGATTCACTGCTATTGTGTTCCTCTATAAAATAATTTGTAAGCATTTAGTGACAGGATTTGAGCTTCTAGTCCCACAGCCCTACTGCTTAAAGGGGAATGTTAACATATAATATCTTCAAATGTAAAGGGAAGTTTCACTTCTCAAAGCACAAGGCCACTGTCTCCCTAAAGCTGACTACTTGTGCTGCCTCCTGTAGAAATGGCGGACTTTTAATTATATTCTATGCACACAGGTGACTATACTTTTATTTTAGCTGTATTTCTGTTCTTCATTCTTCACTATTAAAGCATCCTCTTTATCATTGTCTTCTCCTTTCTCCTTTGTCAGTTGTCACAAACAAAAAGATGAAACTGTAGTATGGCCTTTACTGGAAAGTAGCCCTTTCTCAGCTCATCTTCTGACCCTGGATCAACAATATAATACAATAAAATATTGATTTTTTTTTAAAAAACTTTATTGTGAAAAATACTGGGTAATGTTTGAGTCATTTAAGTTCAACTAAAAACATGCTTGGAGCCACTCTATTAAGTGAAGTTTGATTGCATCCTTACATCAGTCCATGAGCTAAAGATGCCTTCCTGATTATGAAATGTCTGCATGGGAAGGTTCCAAGATTACTAAATATCTATCTTTCAGTTGTAATTGCAAGTAGACACAACCTACACTGGTTTCACATAAAAGGGAAAAGAACAGTTCAAATCTGCCTGGTGACCTGCTGTATCTTCAGGAATAGAGTCCTAATTAAATAGCCTGGGCTAATTCAGGGTTTACTTGAACCCAAAAAAGTTTTAGTCAATTGT
Source organism: Mastomys coucha (assembly GCF_008632895.1). Classification (NCBI taxonomy): domain Eukaryota; kingdom Metazoa; phylum Chordata; class Mammalia; order Rodentia; family Muridae; genus Mastomys; species Mastomys coucha. Next base: position 182,990,925 of record NW_022196905.1, on the reverse strand, counting down.
TAGGCAAGAGATGAAAGGTTTTCAAAACTGCTGCAGTGCTTTTAACAAACCAGATACCTAAAAACTATTAAAAAAACCTAGATAAATGTCTGCAATTGACCTGAAGGTAAATATAATCTGAGTTGGTTTTAATGCATAGCTGATATTGGGTGAGTTATTATGATAGAGTGTCTCAGTACCGATTCAGCACATGAATCTTGAAAAGCAACTATCAACATCCTTTGCATATCATTGCCTTCCATTCCACCATGATAAGTAAACACTTCTCAAAGGCTCATGGGGTACTGTAAATACAAAGTTGCTAGGCTTGAATTCGCTGTTTTCCACTTACATGTCTGAAACAGAGCCCCAGGGACTGATGATTTTCTCAGGAAGGAAAAAAAAAGAAAACATTTTAGCTTCTGTTGCGATGACAGATATTACATTCCTACAGGAATCCCTGAATGCCCTTGTTTTGCTTTATGAGAATAATAAGCATGCTTTTCCTGCTGAATTTTGTGAATTCAAGTTTCCAGAAATAAAGTCATACCTCTGTTAAAGATGCTACAAGGCTGATGGACAGAAAAGGACTTTACCATCTTGCAGGGTATCCTTACTCTCTGTAAAAGTCAATCCTTTTCCACCTCTTCACAGACCTAACATCCTTTCTGCTGCTGTGTAAAATGTCATGCAGTGTATTAGTACACCACTAAGTTCTACTAGCAGAGATAGCTTCTGAGACTTATAGCAGAGACTTTGTATGATGTGCCTGATGATTTCACCAGTGTATTTGGGAAAACAAAACAAAACAAAAACAAAAAAACCCAAAGCTACTTCATTTGTCATTTTCTTTGTTCTGTCATGAAACTATTTCCATGCTGGCACATGTTCAATTGTTATCCCAGACATATTTGACCCCCAAATTAACTATATCTTATATTCTTTGATTTAAAAACTGTGTTTTCCACCAACAGGGCTTAATCACATTTATAAATGGGGAAATTTTTAATAGCAAATGATAAACTAATTACATATTACAAGATACTTTTTTAACTTTACAATTATTGGGAATAGCACAGGTTTAATATTAAAGCCTTGAATTCTACAAAAGATCCACTGAGAACTAGTGAAGTTTGCATAGGAGGAAATAAATGAAAATTACCATTCACATCATTTTACTGCTTCAAATGTTACCATACTTATTACTATGAGTTTTAGAAATAATTCTTTGTTGTGGTCCACTGTCTGTCAGGCATAGTATGGTCCATTCTTAAACCATCCGTAGCTGGGACTGCCGAGAGGAAACCCATATAAGATTGGGTCTTCTAACTTATCATCACTGAGGAGATGCTCATGAGGCCACATTCATCCCTAAAGATTTATAGATTGATATCAGGTGTTAGCAGAGATGGTCTAATTAGTGCGATCTCTCTCATATTTTACATACTGGGAGGAAGAGCTCACAAGACCTTACCCAAGATAAATATGATAGCTATTATTGATTATAAACTTGACTGCATCTGAAAAAACTAAAGCCAATATGGCTGGGCAAACCTGTGAGGGGATTTTTTTCTTAATTAAATCATTACAGCGGGAAAATTCATTTCTAATTCTGATTGTCAAAGTAAGAAGACAATGTCTAGAATCCTGATCTTTTGAGGTGAGCAGATGCACCTTTAATCTGGACCACACCTTTTCCTGGAAACCTATATAAGGGTTATGGAAGAAGGAAGCTGTCTTTACTTGCTTGCTCTCACTCTTGCTATCAAGTCTACTCCTTTGGTGGCATTAGACTCCACTTTTTTGGGATTCTGGCATATATTGAAGACAAGCTGAGACATCCAACCTTGTAGACTGAATAACTATTGGATTCTAAGAACTGTTGTTGGTAGACATCCATTTTTCATTGTTGAATTAACTGGACTACAGTCTGTAAGCTATTCTAATAGTTACTCTTTATACATACATGCATATATACATATATATATATATATATATATATATATACATATACATATATATGTACCTAACACTTAAACACACACACATACACACACACACACACTGCCAACTAATTACAATCTGTTGTTGCTTGTGTGTATATGATTTCAAGGCTGACAACTCTGCATTGGACAACAAATAATGCGTTATCCTGGCATAGGCTAATTCTCCTCTATTAGTTGCTTTTAGTTCTTTTTCAAAGGGAAGACTTTGAAAATTTCTCCCTTCTACATTAACATGCCTGTTGATATTGCCATTTCTCTGCTCCTGTTTATACAGCCAATTCTAGATGAGACCGTTTCAATGAAAATAATATTATATTCTGGCTCTAACAAAATTTCCCCCATTTCTCTTTAAAATTATCCAAGCAAACATATGATGTCCTCCTGGTCTACAGCTAAAAGACAACATTCCTTCAAATGCCCCAAACTCTAATTTATCTCCAGAAAACCTGAGTTAGAAAAAATATACTTCAATTGGAAAATAGGCAGGCTTTCTGCAAACACTAATCAGACAGAGACCCATACTTTATATTTCAAACCAATGGCTAAAACACAGAAAGGAACTTCATTAATCTCTATATAGCAATTTATGGAAAGCCCAGGATTGATAATGTGACTTGCTACTGATTTGATTCTACAAGTGATATCTAATAACCCCTAAAGTAAAGGTATCTTAAAGTTGTGGTATTTTTTGTTATTAATACAAATGTACCTTGCATGACCTGCCTTTAACATTAATGTTTTATTTGTATAAAGATTGATTGATCCCTCTGTGCTAAGTGAATCTTAAAACAACACTTACTCTGAGGATAAGCCATCAAGTTTACTTTCTAATGAATTTAAATATTGCTATTTTTTACTCAACTTATAGAAGAAAATAACTAGAGTCAGAATTAAACTAAGAAGGCACCCTTTTAACATGGGGATATTTAATTTAATGTCAAACTTAAGAATAAATAATAAGGGTTGTCAGTTGGTCTAAATTGTGCCTAACAGGTTATGTAGAGGAGCTTATATCGGAAGCAATCACCACAGTGATATGCTTTTCATATTGCCTTTCACTAGAAAAGTGCCAGGCTTAGACATTTTCCATCATAGCCACAATAACACTGGAGAAGAGTCCTAATGCAGTATTACCTTTAGAGTTGTGCATTATGGCCTATCCGTAATGTTTTAGTCCAAAGGCAATTTTGAAAACATAGCTGGCAGGATTTGAAAAAAATGCTGTATCTGCACTTCAAAACTGTGCTTCCTTGAAACTGCTGCATGAATACAGATAAACTTCATATCCGTCTTTTACTGTTGGTTAACTATCCAGAGAAGGGGTGTTTAAAATCCAAACACTTCTCAAGTTCCAGTTTGGGCTACAGAATTTCTCGGAGGGTAAACAGAAATAATTACAGTAATTAGTGTTCACATCCTCTGGCAGCAAAACCCATGTTTATTTGGAGCAATGGATGTTCAAAAGGATGCTTGAAAATGAATGGCCCTACCTGAACCCACACTTTCATAAGAGATGGAATAATATATCTGCCGCAAGATTTTTACAAGCCTGCAGCAGCCTTTCTTGTCCATGTAAATAGTTTTACTGCAGAAGTGCTGACTCATCCCTTTTCCCAAGCATCTTTTCTTACTAAGCAAAAGAATGTTTTCTTTTGCTTGGACTGAAGCTTGGACTCTACTTGGACTCCGCAGGTCAAAGATGCCACACTCTGGGTCTGGAGTCATATTAGCCCAAATTAGAAGTCTCCTACGTCCTGACTGTCTTTGACTGTTGAATTCCAGAATTTGAAGGACTATTAAACACTCTGTAAAATATTCACAGCAGATCAGCATAAAGCCACAGAGTGCAGGTGTTTCTGTAATTGGAAAAGTGCTGTGTGCTCAATGGCCCCTCAAATTCATCCTCCTCTCCAGCGCTCCTTTGGGTTTTACAAAGCAGCTCAGGAAACCCGAGTGCTGACTTTACTCTTCTGCAAACTTCGGCTTCTACATCTGTGTAAAAGCTGTAGATGGGTTGTGCTTGATCCTCTAAACTCTACTTAAAGGCTTGGATTTTCCATTGGAGAGGTAGGTAGCGGTTCTTAGCTACATGTAGGTTTGAAACCAAGGATTCCAGAAACAGAAAACATCCACATATGAAGAATTTAAGAATCTGCAGTGTGTAACATGTTAAAAATGTTACAAGTCCTTTTATTGCTGAAACCAGCTTACAGTTATTGGCTAAAGCTATTTACAGAGAAATCCAAAGATTAGTTCAAATAATATCAATGCGTGGTCTTTCTCAATATTCAGCTGTTTCAGATAGAAGATATCAAAATTCTGAATACTACACTTAATTTATGATAACGTGACAAATGGAATGATATAGAGTGTAAAGAACCCATGAATAAGCACAATACCTTGCACACTTACAAGGTATCCTGCTTGTTCTTTTGCTCGCTCTCTCTCTCTCTCTCTCTCTCTTTCTCTCCCTCCCTCCCTTCCTCCCTCCCCTCCCCTCCTCTCCCTCTACCTCTTGTATAACATTTTGAGATCCATACAGTCTCTCATTTCCGGAAGAGATATCTGTATATCATGCTTCAGGAAGTCCATAATTGGCTGAATTGACAGAAATTCATTCATTTTCCCTTTCAGGAGATGGGTTTAGAAAGAGCTGTGCACAGTGACCCAGATGCACTTGTTAGTCTGAGGACCCTTGGTGAAACCACAGACCTTCTCTGTATCTCTGGGCAAATGCTTATTTCTCGTTATAAAGATGCTGACTCCCAAATTAGTAATTTTGGCAAAGGCCACAGACCTTAACACAACTGACTCCATGATGGAAGTACGATTCAGGCCATAACACTCTGCACATAAACATCATTACTGCCAAAACAAAAACGAACACCTAAGCCTTTGAAGTCCATATAGTCCTGGGAAAGTCTCTAAAGGTACTAACTTTGCATTTAGGTTTTCTAGTTCTCCTTCCGGCAAACTGTTCTTGATAACTGAAGTATGCCACCCTAGAATATAGTTTAGTGCTTACAAGCTGGTCCTGAGAAAGGTTCAGTGCTACACTTGAGGCCCTGAGTAACAATTATAGTTGCCAGCAGGTTAATAAAAACTGTCCATTCACTTAAACCCATGTCTGAGCAGTCATCTCCAGTGGATACCCCACAACAATTTTCTTTAGTGCAAGTTCATGATGTTGAGTTAAAAGATATAGATAATGGTACATGAGCAAGAAGACATTCTGTAGTCATTCCCTGTTTTCCTTTCTAGAGATCAGAGAATGAGATCTCAGATTCTGCTTTTGAAATGTTGATCATTAGGTATACAACTTCACAAGAATAGGAAATTACATTAAGTAATTAAATGGAAGTGTTTTAAAGGTATTATTAATACAACTAAAATAGATTTTTCAGGGGGTAATATCCACTGAATATAGCTAAAACCAAACAAAGCCAATACCAAGCACCCTGAGTTGTCTCTATCAACTATTAAATAAGAAATGTGGAAGATAATAGTTTGTAACAGTGATTTTCTTTAAGCAGTAATTTTCTCATAAGCGGTAGTTTTCTAGTGAATGGCAAATATCTCTTACCTTTAATTGAAAAAAATACAGTTTTACCTGAAATTATATGGTTAGAAGAAAATTCAACAAATGAGATATGCAAGAGAGAAATGCTTCAGGTTAAGGATACATAATTCACTGGGTATAAAACAATATGCAGAATAACTGTGTGGTTGATGTAGAAATATACTAACCTTTAAAGAGTATATAAACAAAACAACTGAGCTTATAACAATTCTTATAAATCACAATCACAACAAAAAAAATTTTTTTGATCCTCCTGCCTCTGCCTCCTTCAGCAAACCCTACCAGCATGTGTCACCACAACCAGCAACAAAAATTTTTAAAGAAGAAATTTATGGGTTAGAAGATTTTTCTCACAGTAATTTTGCCCCAGATATGTTTAATATGGTTCAAGAGTTAGATCCCTACATAGATGAGTCTTTTTTTTCTTTTGGTAAATTACTCATAAAATAAATGTCTGAAAGAAGATTACAAATGAAAGATTTTAAATAAATGAATTATGTGGTGACTATAAAATATAACTAAAGGCTTCCTGCTAAATGTAACATTGATATAAATATTTTATATAAAAGTTATTTTTAGTTTTATGTTGAATTGGTAATAAACACTTTTTAGGCATATCTATGGATTTGGTAAGACTTTGGTCAACAACAGACTGAAAAGAAGAGGATCACCCAATAAAATTATGCAATCTAGTGTTTAGAGTATATTTTTATGATATTTTCCAGTGATTGTGTGTGTTTGTGTGTGTGTTTTCTTTCTCTGAATAAATTTCTGATTTTTAGAGTTACACAGATATATACTGGTGATTCCTTTCACTCAAATACTTTTGAAGAAATAACACATCAGGCCCACACATACTCAAAACTGAGGCGAGGTTCCTATTACCTAAGAGATCTGTCATTCAGTAACAGTTTCCACTAGGTCAGTGTCAAAGCTAGTCTTATTTTTATAAACTGTTAAAGTAACTATTGTTTTCCAAATGTTGATTATCATCTCAGAGGCTTACTGCTATATAAGCTCATTCTATCTAGATCATCCTGAACTCTGACTGGTTCAATTCAGCTATCCTGCCTTAAACTCATTTCCAAGCTGACTGATTCAATCTGGCTTCTCTCAGCTTCTCACTGAATTTCTCTTAATGGCCTCCAACTAACTCTGGCCATTTTTTCTGATCTTCTGTATCCATCTTATTCTCTGGCTTCCGCTGCCTCTGCTGACCTGCCCTGACCTGCATGAACTCAAGACAGAACTCGCCCTCACTGTCCTGTACTCACTGCACTGACTCTCCACTGAATAAACTGAACTCACTGACTGACTTTCTCTCTCTCTCTCTCTCTCTCTCTCTCTCTCTCTCTCTCTCTCTCTCTCTCTCTGCACTGCTCTTAAGTAACCCCTTCTTTCCTATCTCTTCTTATGAGAGTTGGACATGTTCTATCTCTGACTCATTCTGAAATCTTTTTCTGATTCATCAGTTTATCTTCCCTTCAGTTGGATGACATTGTTTGGGTTTAAAGGTATGTACAAAAGTCTGTCTATATTCCAGTTGGATCAGACAGATCTACATCATTGGATATGATCCCTTGCAGTATAACCATACTGCTGGATGATCATTCTTCTACAGTAAACATTTTCACATGACATTTAGTTGTTAATAACAATAGATTTTGAAAACTAAGTTAAAATATACCTACACAAACAATTGAAGTTGCAAACAAGTGGATAGTCAAAAAGTGTAGCACATTGGAATAAGTCCTTTAAATAAAGCTACTTCTATTTTTAAAATTTCATATTTATTCTAGCACATATTTACATATATACAAGAGATATACATAACAAACACAAAGAGGTGTTACAAATGAGTTCTATCTTTAAATAAACACTTTTTTTGATGGTTTGACTTCTTTTCTTAATGTGTATGGATATCATATTCTGAGATTGTTGAGATTTTAATTAGCATGAGTAATATATTTTTAGAAGAAACACTCATGCATAAACAGAGATGTCACTACAGAATAAAAGAATAGATGAGAAAAATAATAAGTTTGACTCATCAAAAATAAATCAGGAAAAAAAGTAAAAAATTACAGAATAAAAAGTAAAAAGTACCAAATGGAAAATATGGTAAAAGGTAAAATTTAAACTAGTATGTATTAATCCTTAGGTTAACTAAAATAGGACAACTATACCCCATAAATAGAAGAAATTAATATTTTAAAAACTTATTACTTATTTTAATAAGGTTTGATGTAGGAAAATTAAAAGGAATAAACAAGAATGCTGTATATAAAATTATCTTTTTTATTAGATATTTTCTTTATTATACGTCATATGATATCCCCTTTTCTGGTTTCCCCTCCAAAAAAAATGAAAAAAAAAAAGAAAAGAAAAATCCCTGTTCCATCCCCCTCCCCCTGCTCACCAACCCATCCTCTCTCCCTTCCTGTCCCAAACTTGTATGGATCATTAATCTTTTAAACAATATAGACTTCAGGACAATCAAAATAGCCAAAACTAAAGTTTGCATTTTTATGAACATGAAATTTTAATTAAGCAGCAAGCTGTGAAGAATCTTAAATCCAAGAAGATATTTAAAACAATTTCAAGAAAAAAAAAACCACCAGAAATAAAAAAAAAAAAAAGGATCAAGGATCAATATACAGGTAGAGATTTCAATCTCTCTGAGGGATTGATAGTAATTATTAGTAAGAAAAGGAAATAACAGTGTTTTAGTGAGGGTTACTTTTGTCATGAAACATCATGACCAAAGCAACTTTGGGAGGAAATAGTTTATTTGATTTATGCTTTAATATCACTGTTCATCATCAAAGGAAGTCAGGACGGAAACTCAAATAAGACAGATGCAGAGGCAAGCAGATGCACTGGCTTTATCCATCTGGCTTATTCAATCTGCTTTCCTATAGCACCCAAGACCACCAGCCCAAGGTGACCTTACCTACAAATAGGCAAAGCTTTCCACTGTGGATCACTAATTAAGAAAGTGCCCTAGTAGTTAGCTACTGCTATATCTTTTTTTTTCTTTTGAAAGAGATCAAGGATATCTTTATTGGTAGGCAATATGACTGTATACAATAATGGAACAGGCATTAAGAACAACAATCAATATATGGGACTTCATGAAACGTGTGTCTTATGGAGGCATTTTCTCAATTGAGGCTCCTCTCTGATGACTCTAAGTTGTGTCAAGTTGACATACAACTATGCAAAGGAAATAGTATAGATTTGATCAACATTAACCAAGGGAATACTTCTGGACATTATACCATAACTTCAGAACATTAATTCTAAAGCAAACATAGAGGAAAACAGTCAATGAATCAAGGCTTATTAACCTTCAAAAGACCTAAATCATTCAAAAGCACATTTTGTTTTTAATATCTTACCATGTTAGTTCTGGAGTATATGTTAAAAATACTAAACTGTCTAAAACTATCCTGAAATATTTTAAAACTACCCAATGAGTGAGTATCTAAATTATCCAGATCAAAGAATATTCCAGGGATACTAACACATGTTTTATATTGAATCATTTTGAAACTCTTACAAGGGTATTAAAATTGGTGACCTTAGTTTATATCCTAAAAATTAGACTAACAAAATGAAAAGCAAATTCAATACAATGAAGGTAAAACAAGGTTCTATGAAAGATGGAATATAATGGAAGAATATAAAAATAGACACGATCAAGCATGAACAGAAAGGAATTTGGTGCTGTAAAGTGGAAACAATCAGGATGACCATATCCAAACATTGTGCAGCAAGTAAGAGACCTCACTCTCCCTCAGGACTTAAATCTTTAGTAAATTCCTCTCCTCAGGACTCAGGGAACCCCCACAAAAGAGAGGGCAAGAAGAGTGCAATCCAGAGAGAGTATAAGACACCAAATAAACAAGGTCCTTTACATCAAAATGGATTGAAGCTCATAAGAACTCATTGTCAGAGGCAAAAGGCACACAACTTATATAGATACATACAAGGCCCTTTGCGTACACAGTATGGCTTCCAAGGTTTCTATGGAACTCCTGAGTGTACAAATGAGTGGGCCTCTGATACTTGTGCCTTCTTTTTAGTTCCTTTCCTTTTATTTGTTTTGTCCACGTCTGATGTGTTAATTTTGGCTTTGTTTTATTTTATATTATCTTATTATCCCTCATAAACGTATTTATTTTCTAATAGGAGACAGAAGAAAGTGGATCCAGAGGGAAGTGAGGGGCAGGTACTGAGAGGAGTTGATTGGGAGAAAACTAATCAAAATATATTATTTGAGACAATTCATTTTTTAAAAAAGTTTAAAGTATTTTAAAAAGCTGAGAATGTAAATAATTCCTGAAGCCAAAATTTTAGAATTTCAAAATCTATTTGGTTCTAAATTATATCTTATTAAATAATTTTATTCTTGTTGATTCTATTTACTGAACTGCAATATATACATTTGTTTTTTCCTCAAAATTATTTTCTGGCTCACTGGTTGTTCCTAAGGTGCTCTTTGGTTGATCCTAATGTGTTCTGTAACCAATTGGTTTTTAAGTGTCAATTACTTTCCCATATGAGAAGGTATTTTAAAATTTTATGTCTGTAAAGTCCTTTGTGTTGAAGTCTGGTACTTTTCTGTGTGTATGTACTGATTTATTTATTTGCCAGAACTGAACTTCATTCTTAGGAACCTTGGTGTCCTGGCATAGGAGTGCTATTCAGTAACAGGATTTTCCTTTATTCCTGAAAAGAAACAGAGCGTGCCATTGGAATCTGCCATAGTTAATCCTTACTGGTAAGATTCCCTTCTACAATAAGTAAACTTAAACTTCAGACTATATGAGTCAAAGCCTGCCAGTCTTCAAAGGAAAGCATTCATATAGTTTTTTTTTTCCTCATATGGGATGTTCCTATGCAAACTGGTTAGCTGGCAGAATCCATTCATTACCAGGAGAATATCTCAGCCTGATAATGATTTCTGAGGTCCTGGCTCCTCCTTACAGCACCCTCTCCTCCCCTTTCCCCACCTCTTCCAAAGGTTAAGCTTAGAACTTAATACTTGCTAGGCTAGGCTAGCATTTTGTGACCAAGTTGCCTTCTACCTGATTGATCGCAAATGTAAAGTCTTTGTAAGGCGTAAGTTGTAGCGTTCTGTTCCACTCACATCTAGGCTGTGGAAGAATCATTTGCAACCAAGCAAACCAAGAAAAGCCCAGTGTCCAGACTCATTCACCTCTGTGATAGTCACTTACCTTTTGAGGTGTCTGGAGACCTATGATGTCTTTATTGCCTCGTTTTAAACTCAGGAAAGGACTGAAGTTTATTATTGTTATCCATGCAATCTTTGTATATTTGAGGGCATAAGGGGATTTTAGGATATGTATTCTGTCATCCTGGTAGAAATATTACTGTAATTCCCACAGGATTTGCTATTTCATAAAATGTTTTCTTAAGTATTAGAGCACAATGTACTGATAAAACACAGCATGTACCTAATTTGTACAGCACATACCTACTTTAGCAGGATCTGGGACTATTTGACAAGTTTAAGTTAATAAAGGCTATATTGTTTATAAAGGTATCCAACAGGTTTTAGGCAAACTTGGAAACTGCTTGGTTTCAGGCAAGGAAGAACAGAACTGTACTGTGTCAGGAAATAGAGAACCCCATCAAGTGCTACTTCCTGTGAACCTACTTTGCAGAAAAAATAAATCATAATACTTTACATCTGTGAACAAAGCCCCTGGAATTTCAAAACTCCTTCATTTGGGCGAGCATTCTGTTTCTGAATCTTTGCTCTGAGTCATCTGTCTCATCAGAACAAAACAAATATTCAGTTTGTGCCCCTACTGTATTTCAAACGGTGCGATTTGCTGGAAATTATAGTGCTGACAGGCTGGATAGACTTAGAGTGCTGACACACAGAAAATCTGCCATTTCCTCTAGCCCACATGGCTCACATGGTTTGCTGGAAACACTGCAGTGTCACCTGCAGCCTTCTGCATGCCCATTAAAAAGTGCAAACAAACCCTGCTTTAGTTTGACTTCAGGGGCTGTGGGGTGACCATTTTCTACTATCTTAGCTCTGGCTCTAATTCCACTAAAAGTGAGGGCCCTCAGAAAACTTTAACTTTTTTCAATGAAACATTTTGAACTTTTGATTTGATTGCTTGTTTGGCTCTAATACACAGCTAATGAGCTTTCCCAGCTTCAGACAATAAGTATGGTCCATTTCCTTTGGATAGTTATGAATGATTTTCACTGAAAGAGTAATAAGGTCACTTGAACTTAATCATCCCTCTTAAAATACTGTAAAACAGCAAAACAAAAAAGTTGTGAGTTTGTGATTTCTTTGGTAATGTTATATTTTTCAAGAAAGTTTGAAGGGCCTGTAAATCAATTGTAACTTTATATTTTTCATTGATTTTTAAAATTGTGTTTGTGTTTGTGAATGTGTGTGTGTTTGTGTGTGTGTGCCACAGTACATATATAAAGCATAGAGTACCTCTTATGGAGAGCAGTTTATTCTTTGTAGTTTGGTTCTCCTGTAGAAGAAAGCTCAGATCATAGGGTAACCTTCTTTACTTTCTGAGCTACCCAGCTATATTTTTAAAAAAACAAAGAAAAACAGCAATATAAACAGAATAATATAGACCACTAAAATATAAAGATGTATTCCCAACTTGAATGTTCAAGTTTTTAAATCTACAGTATATAGACAGTTCAAAAGTGTTTTCTAAACTAGGATACACATCAAGTTAAATGACTGACTAAGAGGCCAGGCCTGCTGTGTACTCTCTGTATATGTTTGTATATGACATGAAAGTTATTATATCTTTGAATAAATGACTAAATCACTAGGAAGACTATTTAAGCCTTTCTTTGTGTGGATGAGCCTCTTCCCCATATTGTTCAGGCTTCTACTCCAGTTATAATAAAGAAGTCTTTAAGTTTTTTTTTTCTTCTAAGAATAGAACAGTAAATTTAAATGGATTCAGTTGTCACTTAACCATCATAAGGGTGTATAATAGTAGAAATTTTATTTCAGAATCAGTGTTTCCTCATTCTCATGTAAAGTAATGTGGACTACATCATATCTAATAGTTTGAAACAGTTTCTTAAATACAACATAAGGAATTCCCTGCTTGCTGAGTCCTCTGGAGCAAGCCAAGTTGCCCTGAGCAGGCTGCTATCCCAGGGGGACATCCATTCCCTCCCCACCTCTCCTCTCACCATCATCAGATTTGCTGAATTTGAACCATACAGGTAAGCTTCCCTTATCTACCCATATTTCCTGCTTACTGAGTCCTCTGGACCAAGCCATGCTACCCTGTGCTGCCAACTAGCCCAGGGGGACCATCATTCTCCTGCTACCTCTCTATACACCTCTATCGGATCTGTGGCTCCTGATCCATACAGATCTAGGGTCTGTACAGATCTGTAACCATCCAGTCAAAGGATACCCATTGAAGGCCTACCACACCAGGACCATCAATGTTAACCTTCTCCCAATATCTACTACAAGAGGAACATCCAGGGTTCAAAGATATCAAGATGGCTAAAAGCCAGGCTGATGTGGCATCTTCAGAGCACAGCTACCCCAGGATACAACAACCCCTGGATATTCTAACATAAACAAGTCATAAGAAAATGACCTTAAATTCAATTTTATAGAGATGATAGAGCCCTTTAAAGAGATGAATAGATCCTTTTTAAGAAATACAGGAAAATATAATCAAACAGGTAGAAGTATTTAAAGAAGAAACAAATTAATCCCTTAAAGATATACAGGAAAAATACAATTAAACAGGCGAAAGAAATAAAACTGTGAAAGATCTGAAAGTAGAAATAGAAGCTATAAAGAAAACACAAACTGGGGGAGTACTGTAGATGAGAAACGGATGGAAGAAAACAGAACAGATGTAAGCAACACCAACATAAAACAGGAGATAGAAGAGAGAATCTCAGGCATAAAAGATACAATAGAAAAAATTGATATATAAGTCAAATACATAGTTAAATCAAAAATATTGCTGACATACAGGAAATCTGGGATGCCATGAAAAGACCTAACCTAAGAATAATAGGAATAGAAGAAGGAGAAGAGTCCCAGCACCAAGGCCACATAATGATCAAAACACAAAATCTATGAACCAATGAAAGAATATTAAAAGCAGCAAGGGAAAAAAGATCAGGTAACATTCAAAGGTAGACATGTCAAAATTATATCTGACTTCTCAACAGACTCTAAAAGCTAGAAGGGTCTAGATATATATAGTGCAACCTCTTTAAAAAACATAGATACCAACATAGAGTACTATACACAGCAAAACTCTCAATCACCATAGGTGGAGAAAACAAGATATTTCAAATCAAATCCAAATTTAAACAATACCTAATAACAAATCCAGTCCTACAAAAAATACTGGAATGAAAACTCCAGCCAAAAGAGGATAGTTACATCCAAAAAACACAGGAAATAAGTATTCAATACCAGAAAAAAAAAACAAGGGGAACACACACAAACACATACACATACATACATACATACATACATACATACATACCACTAACATCAAAACTAACAGAAAATAACACTGGTCATTAATATCTCTCAACATCAATGGACTCAATTATCAATAAAAAGATATAGGCTAACAGAATGTATGTGAAAACAGGATCAATCATTCTGCTACACACAAGAAATGCACCTCAGCAATACAGACAGGCATTACTTCAGAGTAAAGGGCTGGAAAAAAAAGTTTTTCAAGCAACTGGACCAAAAAAGCAAGCAAGATAGCCATTCTAATACCTAATACAATATACTTTCAACCAAAATTGATCTCAAGAGATAGGGAAAACACTTTATATGCATCAAAGGAAAAGTCTATCAGGATATCTCAATTCTGAATTCAATGTATGCTCCGAACAAAAGGCCACCCATATTTGTGAAAGAAAGCTTAACTTGCACATTGAACGCCACACATTAATAGGGGGAGACTTCACCAATTGAAAGGTCATCCAGAAAAACACTAACCACATAAATAATGAAATTAAGAGATATTATGAATCAAATAGCCCTAACAGACATGAATAGAATATTACACTCAAACATAAAAAAAAAATATACTGTCTTCTAGGCACCTCATGAATTCTTCTCCAAAACTGACCTTACATGTTGGTTATAAAACAAGCCTCCACAGATACAAGCAAACTGAAATAACACCTTGTATCTTATACCACCATTGATTAAAGATTGACTCCAACAACAGAAATACCAGAATGCCTATGTACTTATGGAAACAGAAGAGAAAGTGGGTAATACCCTAGAATGCATTGGTACAGGAGACAATTTCCTGAACAGAACATCAATGGCTCAGGCTCTACGATCAACAATTGATAAATGGGATCTCATGAAACTAAAAAGCTTCTGAACACAAAGGATACTATCAATAGGACAAAATGGCAGCCTACAGATTGGGAAAGGATCTTCACCAACCCTACATATGACAGATGGCTAACCAACAAAATTTATAAACAACTCAAGAAGTTAGACACCAACAATCCAAATAACCCAATTTAAAATTGGGGTAAATAGCTAAATAGAGAATTCTCAACAGATCTCAAATGGCCATGAAGCACTTAAAGAAATGTTCAAAGCCCTTAGTCATCAGGGAAATGCAAATCAAAACAACTATGATGTTTCACCTTAAACACATCAGAATGGCTAAGATCTTATGAGATTGCACATGCTAGCAAGGATGTGGAGCAAAGGGAACACACCCTCAATTGCTGGTGGAAGTGCTGCTACATAGAAGCAAATAGAGGGAGGGAACTGGGAGTGTGGGGATATAGGGGAGGGAATGGGGGATTTGTGATCAGGTATCGGGAGGGACAGGACAGATGGACAGATGGCCATGAGAACGAATGGAAATCTGCAAATGTCAGGGGTCTGGAGGTAGAGGGAGTCTCCAGGACAAGACAGAGACCTGTGATAAGGGAGGCACCCATACATCAATGGAGTTGTCCTTAGCTATGACTCACAGCATTGGGGATATAAAACCTGAAGAGTTCACCTCCTGAAGCCAAGTAGGAATCTCACTGATGTGATAGAGACACCAACCCACCCACAAACATTTTGACCAAAAATTTATCCTGTCTATAGGAACTACAGGGAAGGGGGATGGAACAGAGATTGTAGGAACAGCCAATTAATTGGCCCAACTTGAGAGCCATCCCAAGGGCAAGCACAACCCCTGACATTATGAATGATACTCTGTTATGCTTGCAGACAGGAATTTAGCACGGCTGTCTTCTGACTAGCTCCACCCAGCAGCTGACTCAGACAGATGCAGAAGCCCTCAGGCAAACAGTGAATGGAGTTTGGGAACTCTTATGAAGAATAAGAGGTAGGAACTCTACGGGAGATGAACAGAGTCAACTAACCTGAACCCTTGGTGATCTTAGAGACTGAAAATCACCCAAAGAATATACATGGACTGGACCTAACCTCCCTGTACATAAGTATCAAATGTGTAGATTGGTCTTCATGTGGTCCCAAACAACTAGAGTAGAGGCTATCCCAAAAGCTGATGCTGAAAAGTGGGATATGTCCTTTTAGCTAGACTGCCTTGTCTGACCTCAGTGGGAAAGGATTCACCTAGCCTTGCAGAGGCTTGATATGCCAGGGTGAGAGAATAACCAGCTCCCCCTGCCCCGCCCCCGCCATTCAGAAGAAGAAGAGGTGGAAGGGGGAAGGACTGTGAAAGGGGCTGACCAGGACAGGGGTAGTAAGCAGGATATAATGTGAATAAATAAATAAATAAATAATCTGTCAATCAAACAATATATAACTTAAAGGAAAACATACAATGATGAATCATGCATGTTATCTACATGTAGGACTTAATTGTTGATTGTGTAAATTAGACAACCCATTGTATTAAACTATAATGCCCCCAGACCATACAGATTATATCTTCTTTAGTGAAAACTGAAGCTCAGTGACAAAAATTATCCTGAAAATGAGCATAAAGTTAATAAATGTCCTAAAAACTCAAAATATCCTTAGGCATCAATTGGATTCAACCAACAGAATATCTTCAATCATGTCCTTGGGGCCACCATAAAATTTTACAGACATGGACTTGGTCCAAGTATATATATATATATATATATATATATATATATATATATATATATATCTTAGACTAATAAGCTAAGTGCCAAGAAAGTTAAAGATATGTACTCAAATTTAAATATCTAATGAGAAATATAACCAGACTAAATCCAAGAGTAATGGAAAAATATCACCAAAATCTTTACCCTACATTGTGAAATTTTGCACATTCTAGATATACTAAATAAATATCATATATGAAAATTCCATCAAAACAAAGATCAGAGTAAAATTTAAATTGTGATTTACTTTATTTATAGTACTGTATTATTACTCTTCATATGACAGTAAAAATATTTTATTTGTTGATCAATATTTTTACCAGTTCTATATAATTTAAACAAAATTAGTCATTGTAGATTTGATTTTGAAAACACATAAGATACTAAATCCAAGTTTAAAACCAGGAAATTAAAACTAAATACACCTTTCTCCTTGTACATCTCAAATTTAGATATAGAACTGATTGATAAACACACATTTTTACAGTTCAATTCTAGGCTTCTTATGCAGACTTCTGAAACCCTTGGATATTCTAAATATCAGAAAATTTAGTATGCGAGGCTTCCAAATATAGATTTAGTTATTAAGAATTTATGATATCCTGAATTGCTGTTTGTTTTTCTTATTTAATCTTGGAGTTTTCATCTGTTTCCCACATTTTATGATCCCCATTGCAATTAGTAAAAGTAATTCTAGCAATAGAGTAGAGCTGAGGTCTATGAGGAAAGAAAATCTTATTTTAAAAGAAATTGGCTGGAATGGATTTATTATATGTAAAAGGCCCTATATAGAGAGGAAAAAGTGTTTTGTGAAAGACAGGAGGATATGTGTGTGTGTGTGTGTGTGTGTGTGTGTGTGTGTGTGCAAAGATTTCATAGATATGTAATGGTTCCCAGATCACCCAAAGTTTTCCACATGACGAAGTATTGTTAGGCAAATGTTAATTCTGCACCTCTGTTCATGGGGTATTGAAATTGGGAATATGGTGTGGAATCTATCAAAAAGTTATCTGAAGGGCATCAAGGACAAGAATGTAAATCCACTACCTCTTCTTAAATACATCAGAGGAAGTGACATATTTAAAGTCTGCAAATCAGACCTAAAATATAAATTCAGTGTGCTGTCTTTCTACCAGTGTTTTTGTATAGTATATGAAGCAAGCACACACAATATTATTATATTTCCTGAATTGTTTTTCTTGATAATATTGACTAATATATTAATTAGGAATTTTATTTTCTGCAAAATGCAAATCCCACTATATGAAGAGTCTTTTCCTGGGAAATTATTCATGAAACAACATGGAAAATAATGTGGACTAGACAAACATGGTAGCAAATGCTTTTAATTCTAGAACATTGAAGTTAAAGACAAAGAGATCTCTTTGACTTTGGGGCCAACTTGATCTGTCTAGTAAGATCCAGGCAAGCAACCAGGTCTAAGGAATAATACTCTGTCTCAAGGAGGATAAACAAAAGAATGTACAAAGTGTTATTGATATAGTATTGATCAAAACATATTGACAAAAATTAATCTGAATTTTTGACACAATGAATTTTTTTTCACTCAGGAATTGTGTTGATATGCATAACAATGCTGAGCTAGGAAATATCAACATGGATTTTGACTTCAAATTTGGATCTTCAAATGTATAACTTCTTGTCAATCAAGAAAGTGTTTGCCTAGCATATGCATGGCCTGGGGTTCAATCTCCAGCATTCCAAAACAGCCAACAATTTCACTAAAACAAAATTGGCTTGCTGTTATTGCATTATTACAACTCTCCAAAATTATGATCAGTTATTCGCATTGCACACCGAAATTAGAAAATAATCAGTGGCCCACTTTCTGAGATCATTATCTCAAAGATTTAAAATTTGACTGTACCTACCATCAATTGTTACAGGTTTTTCTTCTTTCACATTCAAAGAACAAATGTCATTATACTGAAGGTTATATCACGGAGTCAAATCTGTAATTTGCTCATCAAACTCCAGGGGGCAGGGGTGGTGAAGAGGGGAACCTGATCTGGTATTGGGTGAGGGAAAAGGACTGAAGCCATGAGGGACAGTAGAAAGAATGGAATCAGGTAACCTCACGACCTAGGAGGTCTGGGGCAGAGGGGAACCCTCCAGATTGCACAGAGACCTGGGAGGTAAGAGACTCTCAGAACTCAAAGGCAGGAATTTAGATGAAACGCCCAACAGTGGGGCAAGGGAACTTATAGAGTCCACCTCCAGCAGGAAGATAGGACATCAAGTGAGGGATGGGGTTGCCATCCCACAGTCACAACTCTGACCCATAATTGTTCCTGTCTGAAAGAACTACAAGGATGGATATGAAGAGGAGCCTGAAGAAAAGAAGGTCCAGCAACAGGCCCAAAGTGGGACCCAACTCAACGGGAGGCCTCAAGGCCTGACACTATTACTGAGGCTATGGAGTGCTTACAAAAAAGGAATCTATTATAACTGCCCTTCAAAAGACCCAACAAGCATCTGAAAGAGTCAGATGCAGATATTTACACCCAACTAAATTTTTTTTTAAAAAAAAAATTTGTGTGTGGATTTCAGAAAACTGTTTCTCTTAGAGATGGGCTATAAAGATATGCATGGTAGAAGTTCTTTGGAACTTCTTGTGAAACAGAATATACTTGTGAATACTAAATGTTGGGTTTTTTCATATTTTGTTTCTTTTGAAGACACTCTAATTACTATTTCATAAAGAAGTATATACAAAAATATACTGTTCTTTGACCATCTGTCATTCATGAAAAATTGTTTTAAAACATGTTCATGAGTTGTTAATATATATTAGTGTTTTTAAAAGTTTCCATTTATGAAAACAAAATATTTAGAGAATAAAATAATAAATTTAGAAAGAATCAATCTTAATATACGTAAACAACAGTACATAAATGACTTCGTAAAAGCAAATCAATTGATATGAAACGGTATGAACATTAGAAATGGAAAATATTCAAAATCTATTGCAGAATCAAAATTCTATGTATATATTGTACATGGTTTTCAAATAATTCAGTTCCTAAAACATTTTGAATTCTGTTATAAATCAGTTTCTTTGAAAAATAATGAAATTATTTTTGGAACATTACTAAATTACATTCTCAAATAAGCAATATTAGGTATAACTGTGTGTTATTCTTTATCATGACATTTTCTATCTTTTATGTTCATATTCTGCCTGAAGCAAATTCTCTAGTTTCATCTTCATTTCTTTTTCTGGGATTGTGAAGACAGATAAAAAAATTACATCAAAAACAATGTAAAGCAACAGTCAACAGACAACCCCTAACTCTCATCATGTATTATTTAGCACATTCAATTTCCCTACCAGCCTCTTTCATATATGAATTCTAAGACTATAGCCACTACCCAACACACCTTTGCACTCAGAGTATTTGACTATGAGGATGTCAAGATTCATAATGCCCTTTGTTTTTACTGTTTTCATTCATTTTGTATGACTTGGCCATACTTAATTTCCTCGATGACATGTTCCTAGGCATCTAGAAAACTCTAGATTTTAACCTTTTGTCTTCCAAGGCAATGCTTTACAAATCTGTCTCGTTAATAATTATGAATTTAAAACTGGTTAGATTTCGGGTACACCACAAATTTATAGTTGAAGTTCATAAGACACCATGTAAAAATTACCATGCCAACTGTAGTCCCTTGGTATTTAGAAGGGAACCTAAATAATGTGAGTGTCATGTGGGTTATGTTGTCTGGGCTCAAATGGAGCCTATCTGGCAAAATATTTTCCAAACAATTAAAACAAATCACTTCAATTACATTGCTTGGTCTGAGTATATTATCTTCAGTCATGGATGTAATAAAACTCCCTAGAATGTTAGAGGGGGAAAAATGGGAAGAATCTCTATGTGGTATGATCAGCCTCTCAGAGATCACGAATTAGGAGAAGATAGAGCAATCAAGCTGGCAAACACTGGCAACCGCTTTAATATTCTAGTTAGAATTCTTTGTGGGTGGGCAGGTCAATCACTGACACTTAAATCCTCACACCTGTGCATCTTCACAGTTTGGCTCTGTGACAAATTTAAAAACAAAAGAAAACAAGCTTTTTCCTCCAGAAAAACACAGCCCTTGAAATGATGAGTGACAAAGCCAGAGAAGACACGTGCTGTTTGCAGAGGTCTCATTTTTTCATCTTTTGAAGAGGGATTTGTGTTTACTGTGGGCAGGTGCACCGTGTCTCTGCATACTGATGGGTTCTCCGGTGCTTTGTCGTTGAACTTGAGAAAGCAAAGCTTGCAAAACCAGGGAAGGCATTTGAGTAAAAGTGCTGCAGATTGCAACCACCTGCTCTCAGTCTGGCCCTAGGAATGCAGGGAGAGCACTGCCCAGTTCTGGAAGGCAGCCCAACAGCATTCTTGCTCTCACAGAATATCAATGGTGCAAAGTGTCCTTAAACCTCTCTCTGATTTTTTTCTATCAGTATCTCTCCCTACCAAAAGAACAGGGTGGCAGCTTATTCTTAGAGGCTGAGATGGGGGCACATCAGTGGAAACACTGACAATAAGGAAACTTTTAAGTTATAAATAAGGAAACTTTTAAGTTATAAATGACTCAGTTTAACAAATATACACAGAAAAGAACAAGATCCAGGGTGGCATGTACCTCTAGTTTTACCTATTGTGGAGTCTTAGGTCAGAAAAGACTTTGGTCAACAACTTGAGATTAGCCTGGTCAACAAGCTGAGACCTCATCTGAAAAACAATTAAAATAAAAATATTCAAAAGATTAACCGAGAGAACATACATTGACAGCTATCTCCCAGGTGCACTATGGAAGTATTTGAGTTACTATTACTGGGCTGTAAACTCTATGGAGATAGGATTTTTCTCTCCATTGTGTAATATGTAAAACCTGCTCTGCTGCAGGAACTATTTTGTAGAATAAGCAAGGGCACAAGCTTCAAGCTTCTGTGATTGCTCAGAAATATTTCCTTCTCTGTTCATATCAATGATAATCTTACCTCCTTTGTCCTCCGTAACTTGGGAGAATGAAACAAGCTCTTATAACATGTGCCCGATAGCTTCCCAAACAACACATTAGTGGACGCCCGTATATTTAAATCTTCTCATTTTATAGATAAATCAAGTGTGCTGCAAAGACTTATCAAAGGTTGTTTAGCTGCAGAGACTTAAGTTGTAAAACACTGTGGGTGTTAATATCCTTTCGTTGACGTAATTGTGTTTGAGTCTATTTTACTTTGTCCGTCTCTCTCTCCGTAGATTTATTTTGCTCTACTCTTATTTCTTGCCTAGTCTACACCAGTTGTTTGCACATTCATTGTTTACTCACCTCTATAAAACAGATTGTGTTCCTCCCTCTAAATCAGTAGTTCAAACTTCCTAATGCTGTGGTTCTTTAATATAGTTCCTCATGTTGTGGTGAACACCAGCCATAAAATTGTCCATTGCTACTCCATAACTGTAATTTTGTACTGTCACGAATCATAATGTAAGCCCATGTGTTCTCCAATGGCCTCAGGTGACCCTTGTGAAAGGGTCATTCAATCCCCAAAAGTGGTGGAGACACACAGGTCGAGAACCACTGATCTAGATTCTTCAGCCAAAAGACTTGCTGACTCAACAGTTCCTTAAATGAACCAAGCAGGAGCGAAAGAGGCACAGGTTCTAAGAAGGTCATCTTCTCTGTATAGAGGAATATAATGAATTAAAACTGAAAAACTTAATTTTTTTTAAAAATTTCACTATAAGAAAAGGGAAATCATTCTAGCAGTCACATTTTAGTGCAAGTGTAACCCCATACAGGAACCTATGTAACATGAAATTTTTTTCCCCAAGTAATATGTAGTCTACTTATTTCAAGGCAACTATACCAAGAGTCTGTATTATTTTACTTATATTACATTTTATACATGCAAACGCTATCATATCAAACAGACACAAACAATGATTTGCCGTTGCTAGTGGAAAACGATAATTCACTATCTAGGCACTAAAAACCAATTATGTAAATTACAATTAGGAAAATCAATGAGTAATGTGTATTTGCTTGAGAGGGCTGCCAGGTGCTTCTTCAGAGTCAGATGCATGTTCACTGTGTGTGCTCACCTGTACTGAGGTTCTTTATCATCCTTTCCTTTATCATTTCCTTTATCATTTTTCCCTTTAACTCTTCTGATCACTAGATTCAGTTGCATGGCTCAATATCAATAATGCTTTGGATTTTTCCAATTTGAGTTACTATTTGGCAAGGTATAAAACCAGAGTAATTATGTAATTTATTATCCAAGCAAAGAAACTTTGTATTTAAAAAAGAAACTCTGCATTAAAGCACTGCTTTGAAGTTTTCATGGGCACTTCCTTGAATCTGTAAATTACTTTAGTAGGATGAGTATTTTTGTAATATTAATGAGACCTACGCATCAGTATAGGAGGTCTATACATCTGCTCTCTTCTTCAATTTCCTTTTTCATTAACTTAAAGTTTTTATTGTGTATGTCACTTCATTGTTTATATTTACTCCGATAATTGTTGAGACCATTCTGAATATAATTATTTCCCTGATTTTTTTCTTGGTTTACTTATCATTTGTGTAAATGGTGGCTACTAATTTTTCTGCATTAATTTGCATCATTTTCCTTTGTTTAATGTATATATCAGCTATAGAAGATTCTGATAGAGTCTCTGGGATCATTTATGCTTATCATTTCAGCTGCAAATAAGGGTCTTTTGATTCCTTCTTTTATCTCCAGTACATTTTGTTCACTTTTCTTTTTTGCTCTAGCTAAGACCTCCAGAACTATACTGAATAGGAGAATTTAGACTGGACAGCCTTATTTTGTCCCTGATTTCAATGTAAATGCTTCAACTTTTTCTCCCTTTAGGAAACGTTAGCTGTTGTGCTTGCTGTTTCTTGCCTTCATTATGTTGATATATGTCTCCTATATACCTAGATTCTTTTAGGACTTTATTCATGGAGATATGCTGAATTTCCTCAGAGGCCTTGATTGCCTCTAATGAGATGATTATTTGGTTTATGTATTTAAGATCTTAATGACACAAAAGTCCTGGAGTAAGCCATTACCTTCTTATTGTATCTAAAGCCTTTTTCCAAGACCTGAAACTTATAATTAGGATGTCATCAGGGCAAAAACCTACAGCTAAGTAGGTCATAGGCTCAAAGGACAAGGCTACTCCTATTACTCTACTAAATGGGCATAGCATGATATCAACATTTTTTGATGTTTTGCCATACCAAAGATTTCTCAGCCCTCATCTGAGAAGTTTCTTCTTGCAATAGATAATAATAAATACAGTGATCCTTAAATGGTTAATATTCAGAGGCTAAGAGACTCAGGAGTGCTGATATCTAATTAGTATGTACATGTTACATCTGTAATATTATAAATAGCCCCTTAGTCTTAGGCATTTGAATAGTTGGTCCTCAGCTGTTGAGACTGGTTTGTTAGATGTGGGGGAGGTATGTACTTGGAGAAATAAATATGCTACTGGAGGCTTTGTGAATTTAAAAACTTATATCATATCTAGTTCTTCCTCTGCTTCCTGCTTGTGATTCCAGATGTGAGACCTCAGCCTCAAGTGCAGCAACTATGCTTCCATGTGTGCTGCCATGTATCTCTGGAATGACAGGTTCTTATCTCTCTGGAACAATAAGTCAAATAAATCCTTCCTTCTGGAAGCTGCCTTGGTCATGGTGTTTTACCAAATCAATAGGAAAATGATTAAAACACTCCTTTCCCCAAAGACTTGGTGAATCTTCACTAAAAAGGAGGCTGAAAAACTATAATAGCCAGAGGTGGTATATGAAAGTATATAAAAGTGTTTTCTGCACATAATATAGGACTCACTCATAGTAATGCACACCAATTGTAATAGCATAGAGAAGACTTAGACAGGCATAAGGTAGATGAAGTCTCTAGTGACTAGGAGAGATGGGCATGATGTGCCATCCCCAACTAAAAAGCTCTGGGTAATTGATAGCTTCTGAAAGAGGAAAAAATAGTTAAGTTTAAAGGTGTGACTCCCTAATGGGTAGCAGATTGTCCTGTGAAGGGAACACATCGATGATTACATGAGCAGCACATATTGTATGTGTATTTAGAAGGAAAGAATGATAAAAAGCAGTACAGTTGAGGGAGTAGGTAAGCGCGGAGGAGCTCAGAAGGGAATAAATATAATAAAAGATATACAAAACTCTCAAAGAACTTAAAAAAATGAGAAAATGTTTTTCCTTGAGAACAAAATTAGTGGGAAAATAAAACAATGTAAAAGAATAAAATTTTTTAAAGAGCCAGGTATGGTAAAACATGCCTTTAATTCTAGTACACAGAGGCAGAGGCAGAGGCAGACAGAGCTCTGAGTTCAAGACCAACCTGGTTTATAGAATGAGTTCTAGGACAACCAAGGCTATGCTCAAAAATGCTGTCTTGAACTACACCATTCCCCCATCCCCAAATTACTAAATAAATGAACAACATAATAACAATCTAAGCTTTTAACTCATCATCTCGCTTCTGCTATTATGATTTTCACTGACTTAAAATTGAATTATTATCCAATAAATTAACTAATATTTGAAATATTGTTAAGACAGAAATGTCAATACATATTGTAAGGACAGAAATATCAACACAGATCTTTCACTTGCTTGGTTAGAGTCAAGCAAGGTATATAATAATATTTGTGACTGTTATGAAAGGTGTTGTTTCCTTAATTTCTTTCTCAGCCTGTCTATCCTTTGAGTATAGGAAGGCTACTGATTTGTTTGAGCTAATTTTATATACAGCCACTTTGCTTAAGTTGTTTATCAGCTACAGGAGTTCTCTGTTGGAATTTTTGTTATCACTTAAGTATATGACCATATCCTCAGCAAATAGTGATATTTTGACTTCTGCCTTTCTAATTTGTATCATTTGAACTCCTTTTGTTTTTAAATTGCTCTGGCTAGGACTTTGAGTACTATATTGAATAGGTAGTGAAATAATCAGCCTTGTTTAGTCCCTGATTTTAGTGGAATTCTTTCAAGTTTCTCTCCATTTAGTTTGATGTTGGCTACCTGTTTGCTGTATATTGCTTTCACTATGTTTAGATATGAGCCTTGAACTCCTGATCTTTCCAAGACTTTTACCATGAAGGGTTGTTGAATTTTGGCAAATGCTTTCTCAGCATCTAATAAGATGGTCATGTGGATTTTTTCTTTGAGTTTGTTTATATAGTGGATTACATTGATGGATTTCCATATTTTGAACCATCCCTGCATCCCAGGGATGAAGGCACTTGATCATGATGGATGATTGTTTTCATGTGTTCTTGGATTCAGTTTCTGAGAATTTTATTGACTATTTTTAAATTGTTATTAATAAGAAAAAGTGCTCTTTCTTTGTTGGGTCTTTGTATGGTATAGGTATAAAAGATTTGTATAATAAGAACTTCAAGTATCCGAAGAAAGAAATCAAAGAAAATCTCAGAAGATGGAAAGATATCCCATGCTCATGAATTAGCACGATTAATATAGTAAAAATGGCCATCCTGCCAGAAGCATTCTACAGATTCAATACATCTCCATCAAAATTTCAACTCAATTAGGGTGGAAAGAGCAATTCTCAAATTCATTTGGAATAACAAAAAAACCAGAATAGCAAAAAGTGTTCTCAACAATAAAAGAACTTTTAGGGGAATTACCATCCCTGACCTCAAGCTGTATCATAGAACAATAGTGATAAAAACTATAATATTGGTACAATGACAGTCAGGAAGGTCAATGGAATAGAAATGAAAACTCAGAAATAAACCCACATGCCTATGGTCACTTGACTTTTGACAAAGGAGCTATAACCATCCAGTGGAAAAAAGACAGCATTTTCAACATGTAGAAGAATGCAAATCAATACATTTGCAAATTGATCCATTCTTATCTCCTTGTACAAAGTTCAAGTCCAAGTGGATGAAGGACCTCCAAGTAAAACCAGATACACTGAAACTAATAGAAAAGAAAGTGGGGAAGAGCCCCATGGGGACAGGGGAGAATTTCCTGAACAGAACACCAATGGCTTATGTTCTAAGATCAACAATCAACAAATGGGACCTCATAAAATTGCAAAGCTTCTTTAAAGCAAAGGACCCTGTCAATAGGATAAACTGGCATCCATCAGATTGGGTAAAGATCTTTACCAATCCTACATCTCATAGAGGGCTAATACCCAATATACACAAAGAACTCAAGAAGGTAAACTCCAGAGAATCAAATAACCCTATTTAAAAAATGGGGTACAGAGCTAAAGGAAGAATTCTCAACTGAGGAATACGGAATGGCCAAGAAGCAACTAAAGAAGTGTTCAACACTTAGTCATCAGAGAAATGCAAATAAAAATAACCCTGAGATTCCACCTCACACCAGTCAGAATAGCTAAGATCAAAAACTCAGGTGACAGCAGATGCTGTAGAGGTTGTGGAGAAAGAGGAATACTCCTCCATTGTTGGTGAGATTTCAAGCTGGTACAACTACTCTGGAAATCAGTCTGGTGGTTCCTCAGAAAATTGAACATAGTATTACCTGTGGACCCAGCTATACCACTCCTGGGCATATACTCAAAAGATACTCCAACCTATAAAAAGAACAAATGTTCTACTATGTGTATAGCCGCCTTATTTATAATAGCCAGGAGCTGGAAAGAAACCAGATGTCCTTCAGCAAAGGAATGGATACAGAAAATGTGGTAAATTTACATAATGGAGTACTATTCAGCTATTAAAAACAATGGCTTCATGAAATTCTTATGCAAATCTATTGAACTAGAAAATATCATCCTGAGTGAGGTAACCCAGTCACAAAAGAACATACATAGTATGCACTCACTGATAAGTGGATATTATCCCAAAAGCTCAGTATACCCAAGATTCAATTCACAGACCACATGAAGCTCAAGAAGAAGGAAGACCAAAGTGTGGATGCTTCAGTCATTCTCAGAAGGGGAAACAAAATACTCATGGAAGCAAATATGGAGACAAAGTATGGATCAGAGACTGAAGGAAAGACCATCCAGAGACTGCCTGACCTGAGAATCCATCCTATATACAGTCACCAAACACAGACACTATTGTTGATGCCAACAAGTACATGCTGACAGGAGCCTGATATAGTAGTCTTCTGAGAGACTCTGCCAGAGCATGACAAAAACAGAAGTAGATCCTTGTAGCCACCCATTGGACTGAGCATAGGGTTCCCAATAGAGAAGTTAGAGAAAGGACTGAAAGAGCTGAAGAGGTTTGCAACCCCATAGGAAGAACAACAATATCAACCAACCAGATCTCCCTAGAACTCCCAGGGACTAAACCACCAACCAAAGAGTACATGTGGAGGGACCTATGGCTCCCATATCATATGTAGCAGAGGATGGCCTTCTTTGCCATCAATGGAAGAAGAGGCCTTTGGTCCTGTGAAGGATCAATGCCCCAGTATAGGGAATGCAAATGTAGGGAGGCAGAGCCAACAAATCATACTTGGAGAATTTATGTATAGCTAATTTTATCTTATTTTCATGGTCTTCCCTTTCTTAAGTCCTGTTTGATCTTCACTCTGTCTTTTTTTTTTCCCCACATAAAGTTTTTCCTTTTTTTTTT
>NW_022196905.1:182951592-182962524 GCF_008632895.1 Mastomys coucha | reverse complement strand
AAAAAATGGTATTTGGTTTTGGTTTATAGAATTTTTACCAAATGGATTTTGCAGACATTATTGGGATGATGTCATCGGCTTTTTTCTTCATGGCTCCTATAAACCCAGAACCGATGATTTGTGCTACAGAGTTTGTATAAACTATTTGAAATCATCCTGAAACGTATCTTGATCTTATCCAACCCCCATTTTCCTCATAACTCCTTAGAGATCCCTCAACCCACTCTGTTTTCTCTCTCCCACTTCTGATTATCTATTCTGTTAGGATTTTTGTTGTTGTTGTTGTTTCTAAGAAATGTCTCATAGGATCTACCTCAGTCCTCTGGCCCATACAATATCTGTGCCCCTCTTCCATGTAGCCTAGTGCTTAGCTGTAGAGGCTAAAAGTTTCTAGGTATTTGAAGTTTCTGTTTGGAGGCCTGTGTTTGGGTGGCTCTAATGTGTTGTCAACAGCTGTTGGGAGTCACTGTCTAAATTGTTACTGTATGAGGCACTTCTAAGTAACACCTACTAATTCTGTCAATCCTAGTGGAAATCTTTGTAAGAATATGTCTCTAAAGAGAAACAATTCTTTGTCATCTGGAATATTCACACTGGGAAGGTGGGTGTGAGTAGTTGATTATGACAAACTGACACATTTTTATAAAGAAGAGTCAGTATTAATAATGTAAGCAAATGCATAAACTTTGTAGGTTCTGTGAAAGCTAAGGCACGTGGCCACTGAATATTGACTGCATTATTAATTTATGCCCCAAACCAATTTTTGATGGTTTGTCTATATATGGTGAACACAATAAATATTAAAGCCAGTACTTATATAATCCTTGCTGTAGTAAAAGTTTATGAGATACAAATAAGACACACATATGAATTAATAAACATTATTCAAGTTTTAGAATGATCCAGAATTCTAGGAGCTAAGTACCATAATAAAAGCTGTATTTTTCTGACCACATTCATTTGACATAAGTCTATCACATACTCCCATTCCCCAATCAACAAAGCTAAGGAATAATCTGGTTGATTGTCAAAAAGAGGCTATAATAGAATTAATTAGGCAATATGCACAATAGGAAGCAAGTTTAAATACATGAAATTCATTAAAATTTATGTACTCAGGTGTACTTGCAAGTTAGTGAATGCATTGTATTTAGTATGTATCAAGCAGGATTTCAATACTTTCATTGCTTTTATTTTTATTTTCTTATTTAGTTTTTCATCTTATCCCTGTATTGTTAGAAAAGTGAATTCCATGTTCTGTGTACACTAGGAAAGTGCTTGACCACTGAGATACACCTCCTATCCTTACTCTTTTTAGAGTTTAATCATCTAGCTTCATTTAAAAAGGGCTATGATTATTATAGCAATTGGGAATATGATTTATTTTCATGACATGCACTACCTATTATAGATACCAATCAATATCATAGTAATATGACAGTTGACTGACAGGTTTAAATTAAGCAATTGTTTTTAGCTTGCCACTCACCAATGCATGTTTTGATTTTGTTTACATTTTCATTTTTTTTTTCATTTTCTTTATCGGCTTTTTATGTATAAATGAGTGCAAGATTTCCTTTCACATACTAGAGCACATAGCCTGCAATTTCACTTTTCCATTTCTTTATTGCAAATATTAAATGGGATTGAATCTCAGCCAGAGCAGCTTTTAGCCAAGGGGTCGTTAGAATCATCAGGGTAGAAGATGGATGTTGCTATCTCCTTGCTGCTGAACTAACTTGGTAGAGCATTCATCTTATCTGAAACTGGAGCTGTACAGTGTGGTTCTTAATGGGTTAGTTCCCTTTTCTCCCAAAGTTTTATCAAGAGATGGTAGATTTGATATAAGTCAACATGAACAATCTGGAACGAAAAAGGAACAAAGGGTGTTGACTGAAGAAGTAAAGTCTCACTACAGCAGACACATTGGTCTACTTTCACAAAGATGACAGTCCATCAGCTGGTGCACTTCAATTTGAAAAAAAGATGATTGTGGCCAGAGAATTTGTCTCCTCTCAAAGAGGATACATTTAACTGTACGCAGGGATAGTAATAAATCATGCTAGATCAAAGGTCTACAAGATAATAGCTGAAAGGGATTGGGGTATTTTCTTTAGTTCAGGACCTAACTCTCTGGTGCATGTGCACTGAAATACAAGTAGGCAACATACTCAATATACAAATTGCTTGGCATTCTACATCCAGACATTGAAACCCCTGCTCAACATTTCCCTTCACATCTAATTCATGAACTTGGCACTTACAAATTTCAGAAGCAAATTACAGATCATTTTAAGCTTGTGGAGTATGTGTAAGGCAAACAGTGAATTCCCAGAGGCTTAGGCTGAGACCCTCTTATATATTGTTTCTAACACAAAATACAAAACTAAGTTTTAGCATTTGAGTCAAAAGAAAACAAAATATTTTAGATTTGACTGGAAGAGGAACATGGATTTCAGTAAATATTCATGTTTTCTCCCTTTGATAGAAGTTTAACGTGGGTAGGTGATAGTTTTCATTGGATCTTTAAAATTTCTCCTTTAAAAGTACCCACAAAGAATTTGATACCATAACTATTTAATAAAATTGATAATTTGGCCATGTTTCACCTACAGTGGGAGAGGAAAAATAAGGTTCATAATGAAGTAATTAACCAAGTTAAAAATTATACTTTCTGTTCATCATATGCCTCAATTTGTTGGCTCAAAAAGAATAGCAGCATACACAATGGTTTAAGAAATGAAAAATCACTGCATTCTTTCTCTAAAAGTTGATTATTTGTATATCAAACAATCCTAGACTATCTATCTATCTATCTATCTATCTATCTATCTATCTATCTATCCATCATCTATCTATCTATCTATCTATCTATCTATCTATCCATCTAATTTTAATTTTGATTTTTTTAAGATTATAGAATAATTATGTCATTTTCCCTCCCCTTTCATTCATCCAAATCCTCCTATTTGCCAACCCACTTGCTGTCTTTCAGATTTATGGCCTCTCTTTTAGTTGTTGTTATATAAAGATGTCCTATACGTGGATGATGGCAATAGAAATTCTAACTTGAATAGAGGAAAACTCAGGAGGTCTCAAGCTTACAGGAAGAACTACAGGCAACTAAATAATGATTAGAGTGGCAGACTAGTCTTCCCCAGGAAACAACATAGCAATCACTACCTTATAACAAATAGTCATTCTTGAGAACATATGTATAAGTAACATCATACAGACTGAGTAGGTTTTAAGTTGCCCAAACTGGCCATTAATTTATGATCTTCCTGCATTAGCCTCACAAATAGTTGGGGTTACCATCCTATAACACTAGATCTATCTTTTACCTCACACTCTTGAATTTACAATATCAAGAAAAAAACTTTATAACCCATAATTGTTTCATAAGTGGACAAAAGAACCATGTAAAGCATGACCAATGTCCTTAAAGGATATTGACTTGTCCACAATGATACGACTGTATATTAAAGAATGAGTTTGAAGAGAATTTGGATAAATTCTTATCCTTAATTTTGCTAGTACACTCTGACATTTTAATATAATTACTTATTTTAAATTTTTATATGTTTACAAAAAAGAGTAGAGTCTAGATAAAGAATAGAATGTCTAATCCATGAATAAGATGGGGTAGTACATTCAAATCAATAGAATGGGGTAGTTCATTTAGGAAAATGATTATATGTGAAATCCCAAGTCAGAATTTTTTGAGGCATATTGGGCCATGATTAGTCTCTTCATTGAAACTGATTAAATTATAAGAATTATGAAAACTGTGTGATAAAAGAACCAAAATGTCACCTGTATGTCTTAATGCCAAGCTTTGAAGAAGAAAGAACAGTTAGAAATGCTTAAGCAGTAGAGACAGAGAAGAGTGATGATTGCAAAAGATCAGCCAGGGATATGCAACATTTATCAGAATAGAAGGACCCTAGAATAGGACTTATCTTGTGAAAGAAATCTATCTTATCACCCATTATGATAAAAGGAATGTGTAATTGTGAGAAATATGATTCTGAAAATTATAGAAATATTTATGAATTGAGTAAAAATTTGTAGTTGATAACTGCAAATGTCACTTTACATGATTAGCCTTTAATGTCTCAAAATATTGCATTCTTGTGATTATTGTTCCATGTGGCAATTGTCAGGTTTTGGATACTACTGCAGAATACATTAAGGAAGAGAGTTGAAATGTATATGTATATGCATCCTGGTAAAAATTCTAGAACATTGTAGTTCAATGATGGTTTGTAGATTAACATTTGGAATTCTGAAGTTGTGTTGGCCTGAATGAGAAATGCCCCCCCATAGTCCTCTGGTCTTGAAAATTTGATCTAAAGTTGATACTATTTGCAGAGGTTTCCATGGTAAAGCCTTGGTATAGAAAATAGGTAACAAGGAATGGATACTGAGATGAAAAGCCTGGTACCACATCCAGGTGGCTCTCTCTGCTTCGTGCTTATATTTGTGTATATGAGCTCTCGGCTTCCTGTTCTGTCACCATGCCTGCTGTTTACTGCCATGCTTTTTTACCTTTGTCCCTCTAGAACTATCAGCCCAATGAAATTGTTCTTCTACAAGTTGTGTTGCTCATGGCATTTTATCACAGCAACAGAAAAATAGCCAATGAACAATATAATTAAAATTCAACTAATTACAGTATAAGCAAAATTCTACATTGGGAGATTTCATTCTTTACTTGAATGAGGTCAAATAAAAATACTTTGATGTTATGTTTCTAGTTTTCCTTCACAAAAGAGTCAGTGTAATCAAATGCATTCTAGGGATTCAGGTAGCCAAATCTTAGGCCAGGAGTCCAAATAATGTATGTATTCACATCATAGATTTTCTTTCTTAAAGTGATAAAGACAGAACTACTTTTTCCATTTCTAAACAGTTTTATAAATAGCACTAGTGAGATGGAGCTATTTACCTTGGAGATTTTCCATGATTAGATATTGTTTCAAATTATTCCCAAGCTCATACAAGTAGTACAGAATGAGTTCTTAGCAATGCGACCAGCTGCCTTGAAACCAACATGAAAGACTGTATCCTCTCAGACAATGAGCCAATTTGAACTCTGCTTCTATATATTGCTTTTGTCACAACGTAAAAGTAGCTTAAAAGATCCACAGTATTTTTTAAAATGCTTCCCAATCTCAGTTACTCTTCTGAGCAGACATAGACAATTAGTTTTTTTGTTGTTGTATTAACATATTCTAAGGAAGACAAGTGTTTCAGATATCCAACATCATCACTGAATCCAGGATCATGCCTTTGCTACCCATCAAAAGAATCTTTACTGATCCCTATCAGTAGGCAATTATGACTATTTGTCTTTTTTCCACCACATTCCCACTAAATTGAGACTAATTATGTTACCATGAGTTATTTTGTGATTTCTTTAGATGTCATTGTACATAGTAGGACAGTATTGACCTAAATTGCTAAGTTATAAATACATCTATATTTTACCAAGTTACAGTTCTGATATAAAGATGAATCAGTGAAACACATGTCACCAACTCAACAATCTGCACATGACTATATCATGTAACTTGTGTTGTGGTCCAGGGGTATGTATGTGCATGTGACTGTCACTCTGGGAAATGATGGAAGCACTTTTAGAAAAGTTTTCCTGATAGTTTCAAGGGGTTGC
Organism: Mastomys coucha; assembly: GCF_008632895.1. Classification (NCBI taxonomy): domain Eukaryota; kingdom Metazoa; phylum Chordata; class Mammalia; order Rodentia; family Muridae; genus Mastomys; species Mastomys coucha. The sequence continues at coordinate 182,956,847 of NW_022196905.1, read as the reverse complement.
ATGAAGATAGTGCTATGCCCCATTCCTTGGTGTTATGAGAAATGGAATTTCCTTGGATACAAGGACAAGAAAAGCAGCATATTGAGAACATTTCAGGAGGAAAGCATTCTAAGACTCACTGTTCTTTAATTCAGCCAATGCAGGGAGAATATAAATATATGACTGATTATAAAGAAAATAGAAGTGGCTGGTAAGATGGCTCAGCAGGTGAGAACACTGACTGCTCTTCCGAAGGTCCTGAGTTCGGATTCCAGCAACCACATGGTGGCTCACAACCACCCATAATGAGATCTGACGCCCTCTTCTGGTGTGTCTGAAGACAGCTACAGTATACTTATTCATAATAATAAATAAATCTTAAAAAAAACTGAAAGAAAATAGAAATATGAAAGACTTAATGATGCTTCAAATAAACATCAGTCTCCAAAGATTTTTGGGTTATCTATTTCACAATTACAAAAGTTTTTCATTAGGCATATTGTTTTATAAAAATATAATAAAATTTTAGAGAGACATAAAAATTTCTATTACTTTTTCAGCACGGAATAATCTGATTACCTCTCTGACAGTTTCTGTACTTAATGTAGATAGGTTTTGTAGTTTCTTACGGTAGTGCACACTATATTTTTAACATGTGGTTTTCTTGCTGTACTGTTTGGTAAGAGAAAAGAGAAGGGAGAAATTATGTAATTAAACTAATATCTCAAGAACAAAAAAATAATAAAAACTAACAATGTTTCTATAACATTGAAATTTTCTAAAAAGAAAGTCTTAGCCCAGTTTGGTGGCACATGCCTCAGAGGCAGGTAGATCTTTGTAGATTTGAGGCCAGCCTGGTCTAGAGAGTGAGTTTCAGGACAGCAGGGCAATCACACAGACAATCCCTGTCTTTAATAAACCAAAACCAAAACCAAAACCAACCAAACAACCACCTCAACCAAACTGCAAACAAAACAGAAAAAAAAATCCAAAAAACAAACAAAAATCCCTAAAGTAAACCTGGAAACCAGATGATTTTCTTTTTAAAGTTTTGTCAGGTATAAAATGTTGCCATAAAATGAGAAAAATATTTAACTCTAATTAAAATCTTGCTGAAGTGTATTTATTAACAGGTGAATAGGTCTCACGTGGGGTAACTCCTGGCATTATATGTTACCAAAAAAGAATAATTGTCACTCATTTACAATTCTTTTGCCTATGTTCTTTTCTATCTGTTGAAATCATCTCCATGCTACAAATAGAACGTATCACACTAGACTGCTGTGACCCTGCCTCAGTCAATCAGTCAATCAATCAATCAATAGATTAAATAAATAAATTTGAAACCTACTTTTTTAATGATGTGTAGATCTAAGGAGTTTTTAAAAAGCAATTGCTACCCAACTTATGAACTCACAAAGACACAAAACTTTGGGACTCACTGACTGGTCTACTGTGACAAAAATATTTGTATTCTTTTACCTGAGGGCAAAAAGAAGTAGAAAGCAAAGCATTTATTACATATCTGAAAATTCCTTCTTTGAAATTATGAAAGTGAGCTGGAGGGATAAAGAAAATTCCTAAGACATTCTTAATGGACTAGAACCAAATGCTGCCTACAGGAAAGATGGTTTACATGTACAGTGAACCAGGGCTGTGAGGACAAAGCCAAATAGCACATAAATCTGAACAATTTCCAATTAGCATGAGGGATTCTAGTAAACATGCTTGGGGGGGAACAATGATTGAAACTTATTTCCTCCTGGGAAGGAACCACATTCTCTAAGAGCTGAATTTTCTCAAGCAGGCAGATTTGCTTGGATAATCACTAAGTCCTTGTTCTCACTCTTAAGCACAAAATAAACATATGTCTGATAGAACATTTCACCTGGGTGAGGGAATCCAGCACACTTAGAAGGCAATCCTATTTCCATACTGTTTATCATACCTAGGGCATTTTGGAGCACACAGTCTGACAGGCAGTCAGTTCAATAAAGATTAGTGTATTGGTTGAGCAATAATTCAAATTCAAGTTAACCTGAAACATTAGAAGCCAAAATAACTCCATCTTTCCTGTTCTGGTTCATCAGTCTATTTCAAGTAAGAGGAAGAAAGCTGAATTTCTGAAAAACACACATTAGAAAACACAGGATGGCTTCAGTTTTTAAATAGGCTGTCACAATGTTTCTGTGTTGTAAAGACTTTTATATCAGTATCACAGTATCTACAAGGCTGGAAAATATTCTCATATTTTCAGAATAGTTTTTATGTTCTCCATAAGCATGTTATGATAAACTGAGAAGGCAACTGGAGACAGACAGGAAACTTAGCTAGTGCCCTATGACCTTGGGAAGGGACCACTCTGAGGGGACAAGAGTAGATTATGCTTTATTAAATATATAACAGAATTTTATACCAGGAGAACACTCAAAGTAAACTATGTATTAAGTCCTACTAGAATGGCTATTCTAAGGAAATGTAAAATATGGAACATACCAGTAATACACCAGTCATCTAGAAGTTCAATGGGATGGAAACAATCTTCCTTTATTAACTAACACTAACTTAAATGTATATCATAAAAGTCTTTTAAAATACTATTACTTTGGGTTCACATTTGTACTTATTTAAATTTTGCTAATGAATATTTTTATGTTTATTTTATCTTGGAAGATAAAAATACTATATATCCAACACATAAGGTGTATTTTTACCAAAAATTATTATTGAGGCATAATGTTTTATAAAGCAATAGTATAGAAAAACCATATAATCAGAACTTAAAGGCTAGTGTGATATAATTAGCGGAATGATGTGTAAATTCCAAACATACTCAATTAGGAACACAAAATTATAAATTAAAATTCTTTAAATTAAATGCTTACTATAATTAAAAAAAGAAACTTAGGATCAAATACATCTATTCATTTTATTAGTAATATATTTTCTCCCCAAGGAACACCAATAAAAACAAAACAAAACGAAAGAAACAAACAGACAAACAACAACAACAACAAAAACCAGATATCTGCACAACTCATTGATGTTACATAAAAACTATTAAAGAGTAGTACTAACCAAATTATCCATAGGGATGATGAAGAGGGTATTCATTACTTAAGTATTAGAAATTACAGAGCCAGTTCCACAACACCCAGAGGAAGCTCCATTCCCAGTTGTTCTAACATGCTCAGGATCAGAAATGAGGAGGACACAATATCTGTCCCAACACTGGGAGTAACTGGGACCAGCAGGACCCAGGCACACAGCTACTCCACCAGCCCAATGGCTCAGGTTGCTTCAGTTCTGACTGGGCCAGCTGGCACTGAGCAGACCTTGGGTTCAAACTCCACAGCCAGTCTGAAAACACCTACAGGAAGCTCCACTCACAGGCTCTTCAACAAGCCCAGGATCACAGGATCCCAGAATCCCAGGATCACAGAGACAGCTTGACTCTGAGGAGTTCTGACATACTTATGATCACATGAAGGACAGGCTCCAGTCAGATTTAGCAAGGGCAAGTAGCACTAGAAATAATCAGATGGTACAGGGTAAGCATAAGAAAATAAGCAACACAAACCAAGGTTACTTGCCATCATCAGAACCCAATTCTCCCACCATAGCAAGTCATGGACACACCATCACACCAGAAAAGCAAGATGCAGATCTAAAATCACTTCTCATTATGTTGATACAGGACTTTAAGAAAGACATGAATAGCACCCTTAAAAAAATACAGAAGAACATAGGTAAACAGCTAGAAGCCTGTAAAGAGGAAACACAAAAATCCCTTAAAGAACTACAGGAAAACACAATCAAACAGGTGAAGGCAATGGACAAAACCACCCAGAATCTAAAAATGGAAATAGAAACAATAAAGAAATCAGAAAGAGCGACAACCCTGGAGATAGAAAACCTAGGAAAGAAATCAGGAGTCATAGATGCAAGCATCACCAACAGAATACAAGAGATAGAAGAGAGAATCTCAGAGGCAGAAGATACCATGGAAAACATTGATACAACAGTTCAAGAAAATGCAAAAAGCAAAAAGATCCTAACCCAGAACATCCAAGAAATCCAGGATGCAATGAGAAGACCAAACCTAAGGATAATAGGTATAGAAGAGAGTGAAGACTCCCAATGTAATGGGCCAGTAAATATCTTCAACAAAATTATAAAAAAAAAAACCTTCCCTAACCTAAAAGAAGAGATGCCCATGAACATACAAGAAGCCCACAGAACTCCAAATAGACTACTGGACCAGAAAAGAAATTCCTCCCATCACATAATAATCAAAACACCAAATGCACTAAACAAAGAAAGAATTTTAAAAACAGTAAAGGAAAAAGGTCAAGTAACATATAAAGGCAGGCCTATCAGAATTATACCAGACTTCTCGCCAGAGACAATGAAAGCTGGAAGACCCTGGGCAGATGTCTTACAGACCCTATGAGAACATAAATGCCAGGCCAGGCTACTATACCCACCCAGCAAAATTCTCAATTACCATAGATGGAGAAAACAAAATATTCCATGAAAAAATGAAATTCACACAATATTTTTCCACAAATCCAGCCCTACAAAGAATAATAGATGGAAAGCACCAACATAAGGAGCAAAACTACACCCTAGAAGAAGCAAGAAAGTAATTTTTCAACAAACCAACACAAACATAATTCCACCTCTGACAACAAAAATAACAAGAAGTAACAATTACTTTTTCCTAATATCTTAATATGAAAATTAATATTAGCAACATATACTAATTGATTGAAATCCATAAATATGAGGAATTAGAAATTTGTTGACTGACATCCAATGGTCTCTCTAATTTGGTAATTGGAGAAATAGGTCCAATATTGTACAATCCATATAAACTTGCAGCTTGTTTGTACGGTGACAGTGTCTTGCTATGTACAACATAATGGTCTTGAAATCATGCTTCTTCTATCTCAGCCTCTCTATTAGTAGTATTGTTTATTTGATGTTTTTACACTATACTATGTTTTTCAGAACAGCTTACATACTTCAAAAGTATTTATACAGCCAAAAGTAATGTAGACAATTAATTTGGGAGGTGGCTTTTAAGAGAACAACCAAGAGTGAGGCTGAATGCTTTGCTTAACGTTTATAACTATTGTACCAAGTTTGAAGAAGAGGACTTTATAAATTACTCTTTTTCTGAGATGAATGCTTTTCCAAATTATCACAGCTAATGGACCAAATTCTTTCCCTCACCTAATGTCTGTGCCACCCTCCAAGCAGAACCATTTGTT
>NW_022196905.1:182898913-182951141 GCF_008632895.1 Mastomys coucha | reverse complement strand
AGACGAGCATCTACATAAGACTGTTAAATTGATTATTGTTTTATATCAAACAACTTTTATAATACTCAGTTTTATTGTTATAATAGTTTATAAATTTTGACATAAATTTTATATATTGACATAATTTTTTATATTGACATATAAATTTTATATTGACATATAAATTATATTTTACAAATGTAATTTATAAAATAAATTTATAAATAAATAAAAAATATATTTTTATATTGACAAATAAATTTTTATATTGACATAAATAATATTTTATAAATTTTGACATTTATAAAATATGACAAAAAATGTATTGTAGGTATTGAAGGGGGTCTCTGGGAGGAGTTGGGGTATAAAAGGTAAACAAGAATGTGATGCAATTCTATTTACTTAAAATAAGTTTTTAAATGTTAACAAATTCAGATACATTGATATCATGTAACTTTTCTCATCATAATGCAATAAAACTTAAATCAAAAAGAAAAATGAGATTAAAAAAAAGAAATTGCAGGTCAAGTGTCTAAATATGAATGAACATCTAGAAATCAGTCCCCTGAAGCAGGACAAATTGGTCACAAACCAAAGGTCAGATCTGACTCCTAAATCCAGGATGCCTATGAAGGAAAGCCAGATTGATAGAAAACGGTGGAGATTGAGAGGGATAATACAGTTGTCTCACAGTATGGCTGTGGTTTAAAACTTGTCATTCATAAATAGAAATCTAATAACTGACAAAACAGAAGGTAGATACATATTAGCCAGAGAAGTTCTCAGACACCAAGTGGTACAAAATAACCAAGAGATATGAATTAGAGCACTAATTAGGTTTTTTTTTATTTGTCTAATGTCAAAATAAAGACTAAATGGATTCACCAGTACAGATCAATAAACATTTGCTGAATGTTCTGTAAGTGCCCCTCCCGAAAAGTGAGACATATTTGGGACTAAACCTTCACACAATCAACTGTCTAAAGACACTAGAATGATATATTCTATGTTTAACAAATGTCATCATAGAGCAGACTAGTCAGGGCATAGCCTGCTTGCTGTACTGTTCACATTAGTTCTTTCTTCTGTCCTAAGGACATTTTTATAGTAGCAATAGTTCCATTCTCAGACTCTTGGAATACATATGCTGAGATAACTAGTCTCAGGCTAGTCAGGGGAGTGAAACTGGTATTTATGAAGTCTAATTTATCTTTAACTTAAGCTAAATGTCTGTACTTAATGAAGCATTAAAATGAGGTTAGGTCATTGAAGAGCAAATGATGTAATTCTTATTTATTTCTGCAATATTTACAAGGTTACCCTAGCAACTAGGAAAAACACAATGCTACAATATAAATACGTATTGCCCATCCTTTACTTAGTTTTTTGTCAAAAGTTTAAAGAATTAAATAGAAAGCTGGCATGTGATTTGAGATCAGATAACATTAATTTCTATTATTAGAAATATATTTTCTGCCCCCCAAAAAAGCTCCATAAATTTGCAAATCTCTCCAATGTAAAACAAAGTATTTGGAAGACTTGTACGAACCAAAGCTACCACAAAAAATTACTAGAACAATCACAAGAAGTAATTATACAATTTGCCAGAATTTTAGAAAATTGTTCTTTAATTCCATTAATACTTTCATATATAGTTGGCTTTGCATACCTTAGGTTCCATGTGAAAATGTGGTTATTCCTTAGTTTTGATGGAGACTAGTCCCAGTACTCTCTGAATCGAAAGTAGAGAAGCTTTTTGTATAAATCCTTTCTAAAAAATGTCATAGCATTTATACATAATCGATTTATAGCCTCTCAGAAACATTAAACAATCTCTAGATTACATACAATATCAAAGACTGTGCAAACACAATGCAAATGGTTAATGCAGTCTGCTGTTCAGAAAACAAAGACAAGAGTAAAAGCTCTGTATATGTTTAGAGTTGATCAAATGATCTTACAAAATTATTAATCTCTCTTTGATTTATTCTGTAATCGTATCTTCAAAAGCAGGCCATGATAATTTAAACATGAGACAAAAAGAATTTCACATAAAGATATAAAACAAATTAAACAGATACCCACAGTATTCAGCAAATTAGCAAGTATTTTTATTGAATGTCTGCCAAAATAGAATTCTAGAGTGTTGTTATAATTTAGTATATTAAATTAAGAGTGGTAAAAAAATTAAATGAGACATAACACTTTGGTAGGTTATAATCATCCAATTTCCTTTATGAAAAAAATTTGTGAGCCATTTGAAATATGTTAACAAATTCAACCAAATCAGAAGAAAATTAAATCTTAAATGGGTGAATTTTTGTCAAAATTTTAAAATGTAAATTCTCTTAAATGATTTTTGACCGCAAAATATGAACACATAGTTTGCTAATTACTTCATTTTGGACAAGTTATCTACTTGAAGTTTTAAGAGGTAGAATAATCACCACATAAGTTTTATCTTTATTTTCCTCAGAAGGTAGTAAAAATGGAAATGTTCCTCCCATATTCAGTGTGAAGAAAGAGAGATGAGTAATATTGAATGAGGATTGCCTAGATATCTGAAAATATGGAGTTCATTTCTATCCATCTATCATTTGTTAGCTGAAGTACAAATTAGATACACACATACACACACACACACACACCATACAAACAACACTATATCTAAGTCTCTGATTATAATTATATAAGCATCACATGTTCTTCACATCATAGCGTTTGAAGAAGTAATTCATAATGAACATGAGCAGTGCCAAGCTCGCTTTCCAGCCCAAGCCAAAGCTCAGGTAACACCAAGTACCTCTCAGTAGCTCTACTTTGTTTTGTGTTCTTTTCTTTAATTCTCATTTGGTGGCTTACAGACAGATTTGAAATGGTGTGTTCAGTTATTTTAATTATTGGCATATCAGTTCCTTCATAATTCAAAATAACCAAAAGGATTATTTTTCAGAGATCCTAAGAGGAGGATCGTACCACCTAGAGAAAATATGGAAAAGATGAAATCTAAAGTAAAAAAAAAAATGGTATTTATATCAAAAGAACTGAAAACAGAATTATAAGCCTTAAATGAATAGTTTTTTTAATATCATGTTTTGCACAATGAACACTCTTTTAGCACCCCATTTTCATATCTTGGCCTTACTCTCATTTGTAGATCTATGCTTTTTAAACATATATTCAGAATATATTTATATATTTTCTGATATTTTTTTGGAAACTAAATGAAAATATAAGGTAGAGTAAAATAAATAGTTTTAATGAGTTTATTCATTTACCCTCAGTTAATATATAAACATTGCCTCTATGAGCATGGTAATAGATTTCCTTATAATACTATAACTTTATAATACTATAACTTTTTATAACTTGATATATTTTTTGACAGACAGTACTAACATAACAAAGATAAACTGTTACATTTTAACTACATTATCTTTAATTAGGGATTTGTTTTCTATCCAAATCAATCATAAGGTAAGTGAGTGAGCTGGGTCCATTGCACTGTCTCAATGTCTATTTTAGGCAGATTACACACCTTAAACATTTCAGCATCATTATACTTTACATGGAAGCATCTACACTATTGCCATTGTGGCTTTTAGACAGCGATATCGCATTTTGAGTAAATTTAGCTTCTCTCTCTTAAGTCTTCATTATTAATTTTATATCTCCCAAGGAAGACCAATGTTACAGTAGGTTCAAAGATGAATGTTCCCACAGAGGGTTCCTGCCAAGTTATCTTAGTTTCCTCTCTTCCCAATATAATGTAATTTCAAAGGATACTGTGAAGTGAACCATGGCATAGTAAAGGCTAGGATGACCTTATGAATGGGTACTGGAAGGGGAACTATGTAAGGGAGGAAACAAGAATGCCCTGTACTTAAATGTCACACAGTGAACTTATTATCTGATTTGAAACTACATATTCAATTAAGATTTCTAAAACTTCTAAAACACAAGCTCTTCAAAACACCAATAGCTTCAAGAGAGTTCTTGACATAAATTTATCTCAAATTATTACTAAAGGATTACTAAAGAGGTCTGGACTACAACCAGTTTCCATCATGGTAGGTTGGGAATAACTGAAACTATTTTACAGTCCCATAGTTTCAGAGAAACTGAAGCTGCAAAGTACTTCAGAAAAAGGAAGAAGACTCTATTTGTTTTTTTAAAAAAGCAAAAATTTCTATAAGGAAATCTAAGAGTTCCACTTGAGAGTTTAAGAAATGGGTATTTAGAATGTAGTTAAAAATTACCCTGGTTTAGGAAAGTAGCAATAGTAAGTTCTTCTCTAGGGTTCAAGACCTCACTAGTCAGGAGTAGTTTGCTTGATTTTCAAGACTGGGCATGAATTCCCTCATATTGAGAGGTACGGTTAGACATCTGTTGGTTATTCTTAAGAAGAAAACCCTGCCAGAACTCGATATGAGACATTGTGTCTAGACTGCCATTTATATGATTTATAGGCTTTATAACTGGGTGTGACTATGAATGCTTTTCTCCCTGTGAAGCTTGAATAGCTCTTTCCTACTCTATGAAAAATATTCCTCAGGTAAGAGTTTTCTAGGTCTTTTCCACCTTGATTCCACAAAATCCTGTGTCTAAAGTACAAGGTGTGTACAGCAGAAGGGTCTTGCCCTTCGTTCTGGAAGGTGGTCAAGGGAAAAGGCTTGTTTGTATAACAGATGGAGACTGCTACAGAGATCCACAGGAGATGAAATGTAGAGAATATGTAACGATGGGGAGCCCATCCCAACGTAATACATCTACAAAGCAACTGCTGCAGTTGAGGCTTTTGGAAAATAGCAGAAGAGGGAGCAGAAAAGAGTACTAGGATTTCTGCTGAAAGATTGTTTCTTTTCTACATAAGGAACTTGGGCCACAGAAACTTCAAATGTGTGGTTGATTAAGCAAGTCCTATATAATGAAAATACCAATTGCCACAGTGTAGATGGGAAAAAAATTTAAAAGATTTCTACCCTTGGATGGGGCACTAAAGGCAATCAATACAAGGAATTACTTCTGAGAGGGGGAGAATCAATTGCTTCAGGCTGTCTAATCCCAAAGAGTCAGCAGTAAACAAATCTACATATAAGCAACATTAAGTTGAGTCAGGAAAACACACACAAACACAGAGACACAAACACACACACATACACACACAGACTAAAAAAATAAAGATGTCTTGAATTTGAAAGGGAGTGGGGAGACATGGAGTGGAAGTAGTTCAAATTGCAATACACATGTATGAAATTCTCTAAGAAATTAAATTAAAGAGAGAAACTAATATTCACCAAAATAAGGATGAGAACTATCTTCATTTACCTCATTTGAATCATTAAAGGGAAGACTGGCCTAAATTAGGCTCATATTTCAAGACCATTAGTACAATTTTGTTGCTGAAGACAAATTATCTACTACCAAGATAGACTTCAAATGTCATTTCCTGAGCCAAAGCATTGCCAGAAATTATTAATTAGTATGTGGAAGAATATAATAATGAACTAACTAGGCATGGCCATTTTACTTAAGGAAATTAAACTTCAGTGGCAGAATAAGAAAAAAAGATTAAATAAGAAAAAGGAGGTGACTGAGAGGGTTGTAAGATTTTATGATAGTTCATAACAAGGAGTAGGGAATTTTTGATTAAGAGATTTTTTAAAAATCTATGTATCTATGTATCTATCATTTATTTTTACATCCTGATCACTACCCTCTTCCTAGTCCTTCCTCTATAGGTCCTCCCACAATGGCTATCCCCTCCTCCTCTGAGAAAGTGAGGCACCACCCCCACCATGGTGCACGAAGTCTCAGCAAGGTTAGGCACATCCATTCCCACTGATTCCAGACAGTGTAGCCCTGTTCCGGAAAGAATTCCACAGACAGGCAACAGCTTTCGGAACAGTCCCCACTCCAGTTGTTGGGGGACCCACATGGAGACTGAGCTATACATCTGCTACACGTGTGCTGGGGGTCCCGGTCCAGTCTTTGTATGCTCTTTGGTTGGTTGCTGAGTCTCTGAGAGCTCCCAAGGGTCCAGGTTAGTTTACTCTGTTGGTCTTTCTGTGAAGTTCCTTCAAGAACTTTAAGGCCTCCAATCCTCCCCCAACTCAACTCTTCCATAAGAGTCTCTGACCTCCTCCGTCCAATGTTTGTATCTTCGTTTGTTTCAGTCAGTTGCTGGGTGGAGACTTTCAGAGAACAGATATGCTAGGCTCCTGTCTATAAGCATAACAGAGTTTAATTGATCAGTGATTGGTGCAAGTCTCAAGTTGGGCCAGTTATTGGTTGGCCATTTTCTCAGCCTCTGCTCCATCTTTGTCCCTGCATTTCATTTAGACATGACAAATTTTGGGTCATAAGTTTTGTGGATGAGTTGGTGTCTCTCCCTTCACTTGGGGTCCTGCCTGGCTACAGAAAGTAGACTCTTTAGGTTTTATATCCCCAATGCTGTGTCTGATAAAGTCACCCACACTGGCTCCTGAGAGCCTCTTCCATCCCAGGTCTCTCTCACTTGCTAGAGATTCGTCTGACCCTCTACTACTGACTCTTGCAAATTTCCATTCATTCTTCTGGCCTGCTGGCTCTCCTGTCTCTCTCCACACCTGATCCTGACCTCCCATTCCAATCTCCATCCCCTTTCCTACTGAGTTCCTTCTTTCCTTCTGCCTTCTCCAACTATTTTATTCCCCTTTCTAAGTGAAATTCAGGCTTCCTTGCTCAGGTCTTCCTTCTTGTTTAGATTTGTTGTGTCTATAGAGTGTATCATGGGTATCCTGTACTTTATTGATAATATCTACTTATCAATGAATACATACCATGCATGTCCTTTTGGCTCTGGGTTACCTGACTCAGGATATTTTCTAGTTCCATTTATTTGCCTACAAATTTTAAAAAAATTCTTCATAGGCAAAAGCATATGTGTAGTAGACTGGAAGCAGAAACTGCCAATAGATGATCCTAGTGATATACTGAGTGAAGAAATGGTGTCTAGTAGAAAGCTATATGGAATACTATTAGTGACATGGAGTATATTCCAGGTATATGCTCTTGGGGAAATTAAGTGTTTTCTAAAGAAGAAAATGGAGATTTATTCATTGTGTCCACAGAGAAAAGAGAAATATATAGATTTAGCGAAGTCCCCCAAGTGCATCCTAATTTGAGCCTTATTTTTCTTATAGTCAAAGCATAAAGGTACAAATAGATTGTTTTTTTAACTTATTTACATTGTTGTGATGGCATAGAATCTGTGTTCAGTCTCATGTTTGATAGGGGAAACTTAATATCTTGAATAATGTTCACTGCCTGAATCGTTACCAGAGTTACCTTACCAAAAAACCACAGGCTATCTCTCTTTTCCATGCCATCATAATGGCTAGAACATGTTCCTCATGGATTTATTGCTGGAACAACTGTTCCTTAGTAGGTGGTGTATTTTGGAGGATGTAGAACTTTTGAGAGATGAAGTCTAACAGGAAGAAGTTGGTCACTCTACATGGGCCTTTGAAATCCATGCCCAGTCTTTGTTACTGCCAGTCTTGTTGTTTCATAGTTGATCATGACATGAACAACTTCCACTGCATGCCCCATCATCATTACTTATCTCTATGATTGGCTAAAATCCTCTGAAATTGTTACATCGAATCTTTCCTTCCTTTGCTGTTTCCATAATAGATGAGGAGAAAAGAATTAGCAGACATATTTCTTTCCCACACCACTTTCTTTTGCTTGGACATGAATACCTATAGCTCAAATGGTCCTATAGGCAGTATCTGAAGAGAAGTTCATGATCTCAGATACCCACCTTTGTATCTTCCCAGAACATTTATCTCAACCTTCCAGGTCCTGCAGAGTCCTCAAATGGGATTCTGCTACAATCTATTAATAATTGCCTCTGCTATCCAGGCACACACAGATGTGTGATTTTCTCTGATTATCTCCTAAGTGTCAAATTACTTATCACCATTTTACATAAAAAAAGAATCACTGAGAATAAAAGAACCAAATTACCCAACATCAGTACTTCTCGAACACAAATACAACTGAAGTGGGTCTACTAGGGCGCCCATCTTCTCTTATGCAGCTTACCTCATACTTCCCTTGAGTCACCTCTACTCAATGAATAATTGTGACCCTGAAGTCTCTTAATTTTAAAATTATAATTTTTACTCTTTCTAATGATTTGAACTTTGTAGAAGTATTCAACCATGATGTTTTGAGAAATCATTTATAAGTTTCATAGACATCATAATGGGAGGAGGCACTAACAATGTGAAGAAAGGTATTTTTAGTTGGTTTCATATTTTTTTCACACTATAAATTACTAATGAAAAATTATCAGTTATTCTGAATGTATTGAAAACAATATTACACATAAGATACAATTTAAATTAGCCTTGGTGATTCCAATTTCTTGTAAAACAAGAGAAAGGGCCTTAATGGGTGGTTCTTTTTCCATGACAGGCTTACTGATACAAATGAGTTAATTTGGAAGGGAGAAATACTAGCTATTGTATGGACCACAGGGGCTCAGACTGTGCAACTCTTTGCCCATTGTTTTGTGTTTGTTTTTATAGGCACTTACACAAGCTAAGCTATTTTTACATTTGCCACAATGTTCATTATCCAAATATCCCCCCCCCCCATTTTGCCTGCCCTCATAATAGAATACAAGTAACAAGAACACAAGTCAGATTATTTGCTGCTAAAATCACTATGCTCTTGTGGCTTATGCAATGTCAGTGTTAGCCTGTCACAGTTACCCAAAGCCCATATGTCTTTCACATTCCACAAGTGAAGAAAGTTCCACATACAGGCATAATTAGAAGCAAATTGATGGCAACTAGGATGAAAACTTTTTAACATTCATTGTTGAAAATAATATTATGTGGTTAAATTACAAAGACAAGAAAACATATAAAGGGAGAGTGCTAGTAGCTTTGGTCATACATTCATTTCCATTCTAAGTAACATTTTAAAATTTTATAACATTGTAAGTAATTACCTGTCACTTGGAGAGCTATTGTGTTTCAATTAGTATAGTGTCTGATACAGCTTTGGAGAGAAGTTGTTTTCTGCTTCTGAAAATGTCAGCATGTACTTCAAACTGGCTGCAAGAATAGAGAATTAATTGGTTTTTGTTTTTACTCATTGTTAACCAGTTTATTAATGTTCTTCTTATATCATTCTGTTTTAAATCTTTTTATGGTCCTGTTTAATCTCACCATCACCATGGGCTACAAAACAGAAGACATCCTGTGCTATACAAAGTAAAATTTAGAAGTATCATGAGAAAACTTTAGTAGAGCAACTGACTAAGTTTATGCCACCATAAGATGAAATGAAATATGTAAGATGAAGAATCACTTAAACTAAAATCACTATTAATAAATCAAGAGCAATCAAGTGTGAATTAAAAGCTGTAGGTCATATAGTCTATGTTCTCAGATATAAGATTTATTACTTCTATAATTGTTCTACCATGGAGGATATGCATTTGTGCAAATGTAATAAATTATTACAATGCATATGCTATGAAGTCTCTTCATATTTCCATTCTTAATTATTTCCTTGACTCACAGGCTCTTATACAGAACTCTTTAAGACCAAGACAATAATAGCCATATTGAGCCACCTCAAGTATTTCCAATATTTTAGCATGCATGAAAGTTTCATGGGAAATAAGACTAAAAATATAGTCTTGGCAAAGTATAGTATGTACTCACTAATAAGAGGACATTAGCCAAAAAGTACAGAATGCCCAGGATAGAATCCACAGAATTCAAGAAGGTTAACAAGTGAAGGGCCCAATTAAGGATGCCTCAATCCCATTTGGGAGGGAGAAGAAAGTAATCATGGGGTGGGGGACAGAGGGAGGGAGGGACATGAGTGGGAGAGGGAATGGGCAGGGGAAAAGGGGAACATAATCAGGTATTGGGGTGACAAGAATGAAGTCCTGAAGGCCAGCAGAAAGAATGGAAACAGGCAAACTTGAGAGGTAGGAGGTAGGGGGACCCTCTTGAATGTAACAGAGATCTGGGAGGTGGGAGACATTCAGGGATCAGAGATAGGGACCTTACATGAAATGCCCAACAGTAAGGAAAGCAAACTTGTATAGTCAACCTCCAATAGAAAGATTAACTTTGTTCATTTTTGTTCATCCCATCAAGTGGAGGGATAGGGTTGCCATCCCACAGTCAAAAACTCTAACCCAGAATTGGCCCTGTCTAAAAGAACTGCAGTGACAAAAATGGAGAAGAGACTGAAGCAAAGGAGATCCAATACTGGTCCAAATTGCAATCCAACTCAAGGGGAAGTTCCAAGACCTGTCTCTACTAATACTATGGTGTGCTTACAGACAGGAGCATGGGATGGCTGTCCTCTGAGAGCCCCAACAAGCTGCTGAAAAAAATCAGATGCAGATAGTTACACAACCAATGGAGAGAAAAAAGGGACCCCTGTGGCTGAATTAGGGAAAGGGGGAAAGGCTGGAAGAAGTTGAGGAGGAGGGCAATCCCATAGGAAGACCAGCAGTCTCAACTAACCTGTACCCCCAAGATCTCTCAGAGACTAAGACACCAACCGGGAAGCATAGACTACCTAATATGAGGGCCCTGAAACATATACAGCAGAAGACTGCCTGGTCTGGTCTCAGTGAGAGAAGATGCACCTAACCCTTGAAAGACTTGAAGCCCCAGGGGGTGGGGAGGTCTGTTGTTGGGGTTGGGGAAGACATCTTCTTGGAGACAGGGTAGGAGGAATGGGTTGAGGAACTGTAGAAGGGTAGACTGGGATAGGGATAATGACTGGAGTGTAAAAAAAAGATTAAGGAATAATAATAATAATAATAATAATAATAATAATAATAATAATGATAATAATTGCAAAGTATTAAACTGAGTGATAAAGGAAAGGTAGGTAGTAGTCTATAGCACTGTGGTTTACTCAATAACAAAATTACAGAGTGCATCTCATTTTAAAGACATGGCTTGCTAATGCTTTTTATTTTGTTTCTTTTTTTTCTCCTGTAACACAATCGTTTCTTTAGCAAAATCTAACTTGATCAAGTTATTCATTAAATGGACCATTGTTCTTCCACATGGAAATCATAGATTATAGCCATAGGATGTCCTATGCCCACCCAGATCATGGAGAGATATTATGAAAGATTTAAGGCCTTTGCTTATGCTTGTTCCCAAATAGATCTTATAACATATTAACCCATTTATTCTATTCTAATTTCTTGCATGTGGCTTGTTACTTCTTAGTTCCAGCACTTACGTCTTCTTTCATAGCTGGCTGATAAATTCTCTAGGACCTGACTCTCTTTTCCCAGAGATCCTCTTTCTCTGTGGGATGTCCCACCTGATATCTACCTTTTGTTATAGGTCATGGTCTTTTAATTTTTAACAAATTAGAAGGTACATTAGGCAGGCAAGAAAAAAACAGGAACACGTTATCATGAACTGTACAAAAATATTGCGCCAACAATTGATAATGCCTGTCTTATAGGAAATATTTGGTACTATGCCTGCAATAATTCGGAAATTCAGTACATGAGAGCTTCCAGTTGATACCATGATTTCATTTTAAGTTTATTAATTTTATTATAACTTATTACAGCCATTATGCAAAATGAACTTGACACTCAAGCAGAATAAGTAGTAAGGTCTGAAAAATATTTGTAATGCTGAAAAATACTCATACCAAGTAATGTACATGATAATTAAAATGAATTAGAGGCAAACCATCACTCTCAAACAACTACATCATTATAGCTAGCACATCATTCTTGCTTACAAAGAAAAAGTAAAAGAAAATATGTTCTAGCCTACCTCAGCTTCTATAGTAGGGATTATATTCATTTCTCTTCATAATTCTCTTCTCTCTCTCTCTCTCTCTCTCTCTCTCTCTATTTAACTGTGTATACACTCAGAGAGTGTATAGATTCAAATAAAACTTTACAAAAGTCACAATCAATTTAAACTTAACTTTTAATCAGGGTTACCTGTGTACCAAAGTAAATGAATATAATATCAAAGATTCTTGTGTGTTTAAACATATGCTATCTACAGCTTTTATTTGTTGGTTTATTTATTTATCTATTTTTCTGAGCTCTTTCCTTTTTAATACTCAGTAATGCTTGCTTTTATTCATTTTTATACATATAACTCATTTTCTTTAGTTTCTTTAACAACATAATCTGATGTGTTTTGATCCTCTTAACCACCTCCCACAGGCTTCTTGCATCCACTCCCCTTAACTTTCCAGCCTACACAACATTGCGTCCACTTTTTCACTTATCATGTCTGATTAATGCTTTTATTGTATTCTTTAATATGTGGCCTTCCTCTTGGAGCATGGCTTACGTACTAGGGACTAAACTCCTAAAGAACACTAACTATATCCCTATCAGCAGCTGTCAATTTTCAATACCTTGTAGACTAGAAGTAGGACTTAAATTCCACCTTACATTTCTATGTTAGAATTTAGTCTGTCTTGGGCTTGCACAATTCTTTGTATGTTTCTGCAATAGCTTGTGCTGCTGCTCTCGTATATACAGAAAACACAGATCCTCTGTAGTTATCCATAACCTCTCACTCTTATATTCTTTCTGTCACCTCCTCAACAATAATCTCTGAGTTATTTGAGGAGGAGGTATAGTATGTATGTTATAGTTAGGTCTGAACATTCCACAACCTCTTATATTATTCATTTTGACAAATTGAGGATCTATTTGTTAATCATCATCACTTGTAAATAGAAGCTTTCACTGCTGTAGGCTGAGGGATGCATTAGTCTCTGGTATAACAATAAGTCATTAGAAATTGGTTTCATACTGTATTCTGTTGGAAAATAGTAGTCGGATCCTTTGTCCCTATCACCTCTCTAGCCACAGGTACTGGGGCTGATGTGGTACAACTTATAAGTTTTATCTTGTAGAGTGGACTTTAACTCCACCCAGAGAGTGGTTGGTTGTCCTCATGATGCCCATGCCACTATTACACCAGTAGACATGTCTTGTCAGGCCAGTTATTACAGTAGCACATTGAATTTACAGTTCAATAAAATTGATTGTTTTTATCCTCAGGAAACATGTGTAGCCCCTTTCAGCACTATGAAAGCTACCCAGTATTGTAACTCACTGGCTTAAAACTCCAAAATATGTAACAAATTCCTAGACCTAGGCTTTTTATGTGTTATGTTGTGGTGTCTATTAGGGGTGTTTTTACCCCATTGTTAGGTATCTTCATTTTATATATAAGTATTATATACAGTACTATGTGTCCAAATGACTTTGTGGAGGGATCCTTAGTAAAATCCAAACAGAGACTGATTTTTTTTTTCTGGCCAGGTGTACACTGTATTTGTAGACAACACATTTTAAAATTTGTTATCACTGTAACATTTTCCCCCTGACTTCATGATAATTATGATGATCAGTGACATAGGAACTTCCACCAGGACTAATGGCTGCTAACTTCTGAATTCTTGATGGTCATTGATTGACTACACTGTGCCATTTGAATTGGAGGCAATTTTAAACCGAAGACAGAACATGATAAGACAAGGGCATAGGTTGGTGGCAGAGAATACCTATTACCAAGTCAGAGTTGAGTCTAATTTGGAAAGGGGGCTTTGTTGTTTCTGAGCTTTGTGACCCTAACAAGTATTCAGAGGGAACACATAGCAATCAAAAAGGCTACACTTATTGTAATTCTCAATGAAACACCTTGGCTTGGGAATTCTACATATAACATACGTTATATGTAGGATAACATAAATGGCATGGCTGGAATACAGAAGGGGTCACTGCTGGAATACAGAAGGGGTCACTTTTTTCACTCTTGTTCCAGTTTTCCTCATTTCTATAATATAATCATGTATTCTTATTTACAAAGTTAATTATTTCTCATATTGACTATACAAGCTGTATGTTTACCAAAACTGTGAAATTATAAAAATGTTAAGTTGTCTTTCTTTCAGTCTCAGTTGAATTGATTACTATATATTTTTTGCTAAAGAGAATGAGTACAGATTTAGTCAAGTGGTCTTATGTATAAGAATAGAAAAAAGGCTAGCCCAAATATTTAAAATATGTAAAAATAAAGTCATTGATTTTTAAAGAAAATGGTTTGGGTTTTTTGGTTGTTGTTGTTCTTTTTTTTTGTTTTTTGTTTGTTTGCTTTGTTCACTTTTAATCTCATTTTGCTGTGTTTGGAATTATATTTTAAAGAAAATGGTTAACATCTTAGTAAGAATTTCCCACTGGAATAAAAGCTATTCAGTAATTGTGCATCACACAGGAGAGCTATAAAATCAATAGACCGGAAACTTTCCAAGAGAGACCTCTTTTGAAAAGATAGCTCAGCTACATTACTGTTTGAAAACAATGTGCTTTTAAGAATTATATGTTCCTAATATAATAATTGATGCCTTGATTGCAACTATTCAAAAATAATATAGTAATTATGTACACTTTAATTATTTGCAATACATGTAAAAAAAAAAGGTGGCTTGGATATCTCTATACACTGTACTGGGGATCAGGAGATTAAGCGACATGCTACATAAATTAGAGATAAGATTGGCAAAGTCCTACCCTAAGCAAAATCCATGTATGTTGATAAAAGTGTTAGTGAGCCTTTCCTAATCACCACTAAAGAGTAAACAGAGACAAATATGAAGTCCACATTGGTAATGTCACAGTAATGTGGTGCTGGTGTCTCTCTGAATACATTAGTGTTTATGGAACTTGATTCATTGACATGTACAGATTTTTGTCTTTTTATGTTTCACCTAAAATTGAGAAATTGTTTAAAATTCTTTAAAACTGAATTAATTCTTATAAAAGAAACAAAAAGATATGCAAACTTTATCTATTTGTGTATCTAACAATGTGTGATTAGGAGGGGTTCAAGGAACCTGTATGGACTCTTAGATTCTATTGTTTACTGATGAGGATAAATATAATGATGCTGTGATAATATGATGATTTTATAACAACCAGAGTCCTTTCTTAAACTAGTTATTTTTAATTGAAGGTATTATACAAAAAGTCAAGATTTTCAACTCAGTAGAGATAAACCATGTCATCCCCTATGCAATTTTAATACATTTTTGATAAAATAACATTTTGAGCCAATAATGGTTTTATGACAATGCTCACTGCACTTGAGTAATACGTGCCAAGAATTGTGCAGGGTCACAGGTAGAATATAGGTATACTGCAGGATTTATGAAAGTAATTGTTAATTTATTTTTTACTGTTTTTCTGAACCTGGCAAGAACAAGTTGTCAAATTTAAAATTCATGGGTCTGTATTGAGTTTCACATTATCAGAAACAGCCATATTTATCAAAACCTGTATATATAAAGAAAGCATTAAAATTCCATAAACACTGGAGAATTGGCTCAACGAATAAGCACACTTCCTGAACAGATCCGAGGGCCTGACTTGGGATCCTTAGCACACACAAAAAGTCCAAATATGGTCGGATGCCTACCTGGAACAGGCCTGGAACTCTTGGTGACAGAAACAAGAGAATGGCTGGGATTTGTTAGCTGCCAAGTTAGGGGAAAAAAACCACTAAATACAAGTTTCATTTAGGTAGCCTTTCTCAATAGAATAAGATTGAGAGAAATAGAACAGGACATCTGATACTCTCTTCTGGCCTCCGCATCCACAGGTACACATGTGCATACAGGACCTGGATGCATATACGATAAACATATTTACAAAAAACATTATATAAAGTAAGGCCTATTTTAAAATAAATTCTTATTTTAAAGCTAACACAATAAGATTCCAAAAAAAAAATCCACACAGCATAAATTTCATGATCCTGTTCTGTGACAATCTTAAAGAGCTGATGTGTCCTAACTAACGTAAACCAATTTAAATTGTTCTTTCTTGAGTTTTTTTATTTTTTCTGTTTTATAGTAAAACCATTATGCACACCAGGAAAACTATTTACAAAAAGTTCAGACTAAGTCTATTATCTATGGTATGATATAGTAAACTAACTTTCAAGTACTTCTAAACTAAGACAAATAGAAGATATAATATTATATTAAAATTTAGAAAAAAGAAAGAGAAGCAAGACTTTTAGAAAAAAAGAAAGGAGAAATATTAGCTATAAGAGAACATATTAACAGTAGCTAAAAGCAAAATTGATGACAGCTGAGATTCCTAGGCCCCTGAACAACTTCTGCTGGGCTGTCTTGAAATTTCAAACAAAAGAGATGTTGGGCCACTGGGAAATGACGGCTAAAGAACCTTCAGTGACTTTCTGTTGGCCAATAAATCAAAATCTTCCTTGTGGAAACAGAAGGGTTTTTCTATGCAGTTCCCCCTGGAAATGTTCTCCCTGATCTGGTGGAACTTGCCAGAAGGAGTTTGCATCTCCACTCTGCCTTCTCTCCTCTACATTCATCATTCTCTTGTCCACATCCACACAGCCGTGCTTCCCTCCCCGCCCGCATTCTTCTGTTTCACCTGGTCTACTGATTTGGATCCTTGGCATCTTTCAAGGTCTTTACACATCTACAATCTGCTACCAAACCATATCCAACTATCATAGGCAGGGTTGACCTTTCCTTTCCTGAGCCTCCTGGGTAATTTTCACTGAGTCTGAAACATAACTGGTAATTATTGGAAAATCAGCAACAGCTGTTCAACTGGATGTTTTTTAATGGGCCAACACAATGAATGCTGTCACATTTTGCCTTCCCTTTTCCTGTTCTACCTCTCAAATATCGATGTACTCCCATGCACAGTCATTTCAGTTCCATTGTGCATGGTGGCCAATTGAGGACACGTCACAGGAAACTCATCTAACACAAAGACAAATGTCAATGTCTTCCTTTTCATTCCAGGGCTCCTCGGGAAAGGTTCTGCAAGAGATGTGAGAGTAAGAGCAGAAAGCCCTAGTGCTTGCATTTACAGGGACTGTATTCTCAGCACTTTTCCAAGTTGTTTCAACTGTATGTCTGGCATTTGGCCTCTTCTCTCTGCTTCTCTATCTGGAAATTCTTGCTCCTGTCTTTTCTGTATTGCTTTCTGTTAGTTCTAAGTTCCCAGAATAATTCTCAATAAATTGATTTGGTTCAACAAACCTGAATTTTTTTTTCAGTTATTTATGGCTCAGTGCTCTGGGTGGCCAGGTATTGTACATGGTAAAGAAGTAACTAATATTATCTCAGTTCCTGGGGTAAACCGGAGAAAAGTCACTTTTCTGTTTCTCCATGACATCAGTAAATACATGTGTTTTTACACAGCAGAAATCAATCCTAGTTAAGTCAAAGCAACCGTAATCATCTTTATATTTCATTAATCCATTAAAAACCTCACAGGGAAGTTTCTAATTTCTGAGACTTACAAAACATGGGTTAGAAGAGGCATCCTTCATTCCAAAATCCATTGGCAAGCCTAACTTCAGCCTGGATTCATGGCAGAGTTATATACAGATCATGCCCTACCCAAATCCATACACTGAATTCCCCACTCCCAGATTATTAGAATGTGAATTGTTTTGGCAAGTATGTCTATAAAGATCTAAATGAGCCTAAAATAAGGTCCTTAGATTAGACTCTATGTAGCTGATTTCTTGTCAAGAACATGAAACTGGATATAAACAAAGGTACCAGCAATGTATTCACCCAAAAGTAAGACTTCATAAAGACATGGTAAATAACTGCTCCCTTCAAGGCAAAGAGAGAAGCCTCAGCAGACACCACACCAACCACAAGATAGATGGGCTTCTAGCCTCTAGAAATACAAGAAATGAACCATTGTTATTTGAGGCATACACTTTGTAATATTTCCTCCTGACATCTATAGAAATGAACATACCCATAGTCCTTTGTTAACCATATTTTGTTAGAAAATGCTATCATATCTAACTTTGTACATATCTAACTTTGAATATTTTTTAGATACTTATTTGTTCCTGTTTAGTAAATCTATTTTTCTCTGAGACCTATATTGTTAAGCACCATTTGAAATTAACATCAAGTGTTATTCTTCCAGAGGTCTCTGTTTCAATTCTCAGCACTGATAAAGTAGTTCACAAGCATTCCTAACTCCAGTTACAGGGGACCTAACAGCCTGTTTTGACCTCCATGGTCAAAGGGCATGCATGTAGTGCACATATTTACATATAGGTAAAACACTAATTTACATAAAGTAAATGAACTTAAGCATTCTTGAATTGTTTCTTGATAAATTATAATGTAATTTACTTGGTGTGTATGGTTATAAATTATGTGTTCAATGCACAACACATAAATTTACTGAAAAAAATATCAAGAATCAGTATCATATTGCCAATTTACAGTTTTCTTATTTTGATGGAATTTACTATTTGCAGTGACTTTGCACTCAGCTTTTTGATTCCAGTCCGGTAGTGAAGCCGTCTTACAATAGCTGGGTATGAGGCTCACCCTACAATAACTTTATAAATAGAAATATTCACGTTAAACCTTTTCACAGCTTGATTTCTATAAAATAAAGCTTTTATAGAATAACTATGAACACATACAATGATTTTTATATAATATAGAATAGTGGTAATTCTTTAAGTTTTTAGATTACAAAATTGAAGGCAGTAAGGTGTAGTCCGAATGCTCACATATATTTACTAATTGTCACAAAGAGTAATTAATGTTAGCATAAGACAATGGTGAAATAAATTGCTTAAATTCAGTTTTATTTTTTGTTGTTAATTTATAAAGAAGTGGGGATTTTTTGTGAAGTTAGAAAAAGAGAATGCTAGGTTTCCAACTGAGAAATGACACAAACATTACTGGACAGCCAACATCTGGTCTCATTTAAGTCTGTTCTGGACAGGAAAAAAAATAAAGATTATACCAGAGGGAGCAACCCTATGCTTGCGGAGAAATGAAGAGGATGACATGGTAGGTCTTTCCAGTGATTAAAAACCTTCCATTTTCGCATAGCCTTACCACAGATAGAACATTTATCTTTGTTCAGCTTTTGCATTTGATTGTCTAGTGTACAAAAATCTCAAGAAAAAAATGTTAGAATCATTTTTCCCAATGCACAATGCCACGTAGGGGTATTAAAACCTTCCCAACTCTTTAGCAAGCTATCTTTAAAGGCTACCATAGGTACAATCATACTAAATTCATCTGAGCGGATTGAGTGATTGCCTCACTTTTAAAGAAAGTCTAAAAGAAATGTTTTCTCAAGGTCAATATGTATGATTACCAGGAAATTTTGTGAAATTAAATTCAGCGGCATTGCAAGGGCAGATGCTGTAGGCAATAACATTTATATAACTCAAAGGTGAACTGAAGGTTGCCCATTTGCCTCTCTAGCACTGTAAAACATCAGGACCAGAAACTGGGGTGCTTGGAATTGAGGCACACAGCTGTTGTGCAGTGTTGTCAAATTTACACATTCCTGGTGAAAAAAGCCACCTCACTGAGGAACACAAGTCTAAATCAAGCAGAATAGAGCTGCAAGGTGTAACCCAGGACGTTCCATATAATTTCACGCCAGTGAGCCTACCTAATGTCCCCTCTGTACAATTATGATCCTGTTCCTGATTCTATATGACTCTACTGAAAAGCTATGCATTATAAACTTTATAACACAGTTACAATATTGTTATTAAATTTACACGAATTGACCAAGGCTGAAAGCTAGCTGGCTGCATGGTGTAAGTCTATTTTGGGGTATAGTAGACCAAGGGAATCAAAATATCAAATATTTGTCACCAGAACTAATTTTTTTTTAATTTGAAATAGTTATTGTTTATGATGAAGAAGTAATTTAGGATCTTTACTTCTAAATAATCTGTATCATTTCAGATATGAGGTAGCTAGAATGTAGCAGGGAACTCCAGGCAAGAAGATAACACATTTTAAGTTGTTACAAGTTTCAGACACATATTTATAAACACAAACAAATACACAAATGCATCTTCATACAAATAATATTTCATATTTATGTTTGTTATCAAATACTAAATATTTGATGAATAATAATGGTCACATACTCATGAGTTGTTTTCTTCCCACTGGGCAGTATAATTTTTGTCTAATAAATGTTGTGTGTTTGCCTTTAAGGGCTCCTAATAGAAATATCAATTTTTACTTCTATAAACAGAGAGAGGCTATGTCAACAAATAGGATTGTGGCCTTCAGCAATGTTGCATCGCTCCTTCTCAATTCCAGACCTAAATGGGTTGCTGTAGTCCCAGCTTCCCAGTTCCATCCACCATCTTTCTCCCCTGAAATAAACCAATGCTTACCCTCAACTGCAATTCACTGTTCAAAACCAAGGCTTACAGTGGCAGCCTATTAGCAGCAATAGAGGTGACTGGTCTTACTGGAATGGCTGGATAGAAGAATGAGTACCAGTCTCTGATTGTATGGGAACTGTGTTTTAACTGTATTTGTATCACCCATTCCAGACAAGAGTAGCATATGTTCAATATGATTGGTTCAAGTAAACTGACAGACAGCGTCACTTTGTGTCATAAAGGAAAGTGTGCTTATAAGTGAAAGTACATTTATGAAACTACATTCATAATGCTTGATCGTGGAGTTGATACATTAGATGGTAACTAAAATGCACACCAGTTATACCTTGAAATGGATAACCTATATTCAGATGAGTCCAATATTTTCTTGATAATCATTTGGATGAGTAACTGAGCACCACTATTTCCTCATGAAAAGTGTATGATACTATTAATCTAGGAGAGAACTGTAATACAGAACACATCAGGTAATACAGATATGATCCAATGACTGACAGTAACAAGCAGTAAAAGAATTTATAAAATTATAAAATTACTTATGATGTGCACAGACACTTAGTAGAGATTGATTTCTCACTACAGATCTTTATCCCACAAAGAACTCTAAGATACTTAGTAAGGAAACAGCAACTGAAATAATCTTGGTTTAGATCAAGCCCCTTTCTCAAATTCTCAAGTAATCACTACTGTGTGTCTTACATACATATATTCACCCTATAGGCTATGTGTATTCTGTTTTTTCAAATGTGAACAGTGCCTTTAGACCCTCTTGGAAAATCTGACTTAGGATAAATATGTAGATTATATATTTTTTAAAAAGCCAGAATGAAGGTGGAGCAAGTGGCTCTGTGAGTAAAGTACTCACTTGTGAAAGCATGAAGACTTGAACTAGATTCTCAGAACTAACGTGAAAGTGAGTACAGTGGTAGTACAAAGCGGCTGTACATTGCTGTAAGACCAGCATTAAGAGAAGAGAGCAGATGAGGGTTCCAAGCTCACTGGCTAGCAAGTCTAGGTAAAAAGAACCAAATTCTACTGTAGTAAGAAAGCCTATCTCAACCACATTGAAAAGCAATCAGAAAAGACAACTTATGGCCTCTGCATAGGCAAGTATACACATGACTGTACACATAATAGCCAAAATTAAGAACTAAGTAAAATGTAATGAAATATACACACAATTCATGGACTACAAATGTTAAAATTTAAATCTGAATTTGTTAGTTAGGAGAAAGTAATCTGTTAACCATGTACACATGAAAAAGAAAATACTTTACACTCATTACAGGTGTTCAAGTTCTAGTGATTGTCGTGAAAGTCATAGAAGAAATAACTACTCAGTGGGGAAAAATGAATTCTAAACATAGATTAGCATAATAATCTAAGAGATGTGTTCACTGAGTGATGCGGTCACTAACAGCTCCAGTGAACACATTCCAAGAGTAAATAGTTCAGATGGTTCCTTTCGTATGCATATTGACACCAAGTGCTGTGTGAATCTTCTAAAAGTCACGTACCTTTTTATTTCATCTTTCATACTTGACAAGGGCTTCTTGGTTGTTCTCTACTTCTAACAAGGTATGATGGAGCCCCTTTCCTAATTACTTAATTAAATTATTTGATTACTGATGCAAACTTTTGTCTTTCCATTAACTCTACAAATTACTGTTAAGTATTTGAGATGAAGCCTGTGATATAAATCACATTTTTAAAAATTTTTTTTTATCTGTCTTTTTATTAGATGTTTTCTTTCCCAGGTTCCCCTCCAAAAAAGAAAAATTAAATTAAATTAAATTAAATTAAATTAAAAACTAAAACAAATCCCTGTTCCCTCCCCACTTCCCCTACTCACCACCCCACCCCCTCCTGCTTACTGGCTCTGGCATTCCCCTACACTGGGGCATAGAACCCCCACAGAGCCAAGGGCTTCTCCTCCCATTGATGACCAACTTGGCCATCCTCTACAGTACATAGGCTGCTGGAGCCACTAGTCCCACCATGTATATTCTTTGGTTGGTGTTTTAGTCCCTGGGAGTTCTGAAGGTACTAGTTAACTATTAAAAACAATGAATTTATGAAATTCTTGGAGAAATGGATGGACCTGGAGAATATTATCCTGAGTGAGGTAACCCAGTCACAAAAGAACACACATGTTATGCACTCTCTGATAAGTGGTTATTAGCCCAGAAGTTCGGAATACACAAAGTACAAACCACAAACCATAAGAAACTCAAGAAGAAGGAAGTGGGGATACTTTGTTCCTTCTTAAAAGGGGGAACAAAATACCCATGAAAGGAGTTGTAGAGACTAACTATGGAGTAGAGACTAAAGGAAGGACAATTCAGAGACTGCTCCACCTGGGAATCCTTCCTATATTCAGTCATCAAATCTAGACACTATTGTGGATATCAGCAAGTGCTGGATGACAGGAGCCTGATATAGCTATCTCCTAAGAGGCTCTGCCAGTACCCGACTAATGCAGAAGTAGAGGCTCACAGCCATCCATTGTACTGAGGACAGGGTCCCCAATGAAGGAGCTAGAGAAAGGACCCAAGGAGCAGAAGGGTTTGCAGCCCCTAAGGATGAACAACAATATGAAATCACGTATTTTCTAAGTAAATTCTTTCTTCTATTATGGTATTTTTGTCCCGACTAAATTATTGATCCTTGCTTTGCTCTAGTTCATATAACTTCTGAGGTCTTTTTCTGTACTGCATTCTTATGTAATAAGTCTCAAGTTGCTTCATTTCCTCCAAAGGTACATGACCACAAATATATCAAGTACTCCCAAGGAAATTTTTCAAAGTGTAATAAATAAGAGGGGTTTTAGATTTTTAAACTTTCCCAATTGGCTGATAGTAGATTAAAGCAGTCCTAAGAGTTTGTGGTCTGCTTTAGTGAAGTCAGTAGATTTTCCTAGTTCTCCCATATCATTTCTGGTGTGAGGAGTCATCATTGGGGGGAGATACAAGCTCTTAAGATCCTTTTCACCTTTTTAAGGAAAAATCCTGTGCTTCCATATTTCCTTTACTCTCTTATAACAAGCAACTTGTTTTCTGTTGATTATTCCAAACAAAGCCTCTGTATATTGTTTGCATTGGCAAAAGACTAGAAATGACTCATTACCTTGATATTCGCTCTTATATTAGGCTGCTTTCTATAATATTGCATTGGAGAAAAGGTTATGCTTTACAGCTATTGCTTATGATAATTTTAGTCAAAGTTCTCTCTCCTACTAGCTTCAGAGTATAGAGGAGCAACAGTGAAAATATATTTTTTAATCATTCTAAAGCAAACCCCAGGATGTTTTTGTTAGTTTTTTAAATCTTGATTTGTTCATAAGAAATATCACCTGCACTAGATTAAGATAACCCATGAAGTCATGTCTAGAGAGATGTTTCAGCGTTAAGTGGACTTGCTTCTCTGTCAGGAGACTAGATTGGCTATCTGTAATTCTAGCTTCAGGGATCCAGATCCCTCTTCTGGCCTCCTCAGGCACCTGCATACACACACACACACACACACACACAGACACACACACACACACACGCATGCACACGCACACACACACACGCACATGCACTCACATGCACACACATGCACACACATGCACACGCACACACACATGCACACACACATGCACACGCATGCACACGCACACACACACGCACATGCACACACACACGCGCACACACACACACATGCATACGCATGCACGTACACACACGCACACACACGTACACACACGCACACGTGCACCTAAATAGTAAAATTAATTATTACAGGTGAGATGAGTGTACCTAAAATTGAATCAAAATAACTATAATTTAATGGATTCTATACATTTGTCCTTAGGTAACTAAACATCCATCAAATGGGAGAAGAGGTTATAGAAGATTCAATAGAAAATGTTGAACAGAAACAAAGAGGACTACATGGCCCATGTTAACTCTGTATGTACCCCAAAGCAAGTTTCTTGCTGTGATGGCTATTTCTGATTGTCAACTTGGGTATATCTGGAATGAACTACAATCCAGAAATGAACAGGGCAGATTTGTGACCAAGATCTTGAGGCTGGAAGACAAAAGCTTTTGACCCAGCACTTGAGGCTTGAAAACACACAAACCGTTAATCTACATTTTGAGGTATACCTTTAATCTGGGCTAAACCTTCTGCTGGAGACCTACATAAGGACAATGGAAGAAGCAATGATTTATTCCTGTTTGCCAGCTTGCACTTAACTTGTCAGCTTATCTGTTGAAGCCTCCTTCTTCAAGATTCTAACTTATATAGAAAAACAGCTGAAATGCCCAGCCTCATGTGACTGAGAAACTACTAGATTCTTGGACTTCCTATTTATAGACAGTTGGGCTAGTTGGACTTCAATAAACTCCATATATGTATGTATTCATTATATAAGCTCTAGAGAACCCTGACTAGCAAATTTTATAGCTCCTTTTGCAGACTATTTCAAAAGCTATCATATAGGATGAGGGGGAAGGAAAAGAAAGAAAGGAGGAAGAACAAAAAGAAAGGAAGAAAGAAAGAAAGAGAGAGAGAGAAAGGAAGAAAGAGAGAGAGTGGAAGAAATCAAGAAAGGAAAAAAGAGAGACAGAAGGAAAGGAAGACAGAAAGCTATGTACTTTCTGTCAGTAATAAGGAGATGATACTGAGATGCGTCACAAGTAGGCTGTTTATATCAGTGCCTGATCTACATACTCCAAATGCTGAGCAGTGTTCTCCCAGTGGTTATGACACATCACTTATCAGTGATAACACTGAAGAAGTAGAGATTAAGACGATCCTTTTGGCGGCATTCCTCGATATCTATCTGCTGCACCATACTGGGAAACTACATCACTGTCAATGGAGAGCAACAAGTCTTAATTATTATAATTAGCTCCCAGATGCCAGCAACAAACAGACTTCTCTACTTCATCTGACAATGAAAATAATAAAATCATTCACATTTTAAATCTCTTCATATGCAATGTGCGACAATAGAATATAGCCAAATAACTGCTAGTGCATAATATGAAGTCTACACTTGTTAAAGGGTTAGTGATATTGACTAAGACACAAATAATTTCATACACTTTTGGTAAACCAAATATAAATAAATAATATAAAAACTGCAAATGAAGTTCAAGTGAGCAGGAATATACATTCTGCTTTCTTTATGTCAGAAATAACAAGAATAAGAAAGTTAAGTAAATTAAATGTATAAACAGGTTAATAAAAATTAATTTTATGTAAATAAAAATAGAAATGGGCATATAAAAATCCCAGAGAAATGAAACAGTGTATTCATAGGCCTGAAGAAGTTAGTTATCATGATGAGTAAATCCTGTTCTATTGAGTGGATTTTGTTATGTTTGAGAGAGTTAAGGAGAAATAAAACTCTGGGGGAAATGAAATAACTTGTTTTATTTTTTACAGTATATACAATTGTTTAGTATAATGATTGGTGACTCAAGTTTTTTAATAAGTGAGTAGAATCTAAAAGTAAATTGAATTGATACAAAATGCTCATCTAAGTGTTTCAAAAATCTTATTATTTAGAAGCGTGGTGTTGTTTATAATGTCTATGTGAGTTTGGGTTCTGTTGTCCTCCCACCTGACTTAATATAAATGGTTATAATTTTCTGTGTGGTTACTGTTCTCTTTATCTCTCAGAGTATCTATATCAAGTTAGCGTGGCTTATATAAAAAAACCCAGAAACCTAAGAAAGTCCATATTTATGACAATACATGAAAAATAATGGCAAAGGTGAAGGGAGCTTGGAAATCTCCATCATCACAAATATACATTCTATTTTTAATTGGTTTTTTGTATTTGTTTGTTTTGGTTTGGTTTTTGGTTTTTCTGTTTGTTTGTTTGTTTGTTTGTCTTTTTTTCGAGATAGGGTTTCTTGTGTGTGCACGCTCATGCATGTGTGTTTGGTACCCAGGTGTTAGCAGAGGCTATCAGCTATCTGCTCTCCTGGGTGAGATACAGAAGGTTTGCTTGTATGGCACTGGCACTGGAAACAGAACTGTGGTCCTTGCATGATCAGAACATGCTCTTGCACAACAAGCCATCTCTCCAGCCCAGGAAATCTCAGTCTGTATGTAATCACTTCCAAGTTATCATTTATGCACATGGTGTAATTAGTACACTTCACATTTTTATACAGTCAGCTCAATTCTCCTATGACTAGAGGCCAATTGCTACATAACCTTTATGTGAATTGCATTTTCATTTAGAATTGTATTTTTCTTTTGACATTATTACTTAATTTTCAAACAACTAAATCATACACCAAATATATTATAATCACACCAATTCCAGCTGAAATCTGATGTGACTGATCATGATTGTATCAAATAATGTAGGCAAAAAGATGACAAGCAATGATCAAGTAAATGACCCATGTGTATATAAAAGAGATCACTCATGAGATGAACGTTGGTTGACTTGCATTTATTCTACTGTGATTTTATTATTCTTATTCCATTCTTCTAATAAATTTCAGCCTTCTGAAAGCCACTGGAAATTTCTTTTACATTTCTAGTTATATGTCTGCCAACATCACATAAGAAGCTGGGATTGATTGATTGAGAAAGAGGTGCCCCATTAGGAGAAGTTGCTGGGATTGATTGATTGAGAAGGTGGTGCCCCGTTAGGAGAAGTTGCTGGGATTGATTGATTGAGAAGGTGGTGCCCCGTTAGGAGAAGTTGCTGTTTTAGAGAGTTGCTGAATCTTCCTAGTTGTGTTGGGCAAGCATTTTAATAGCTTGTCCTCTCTATTGTCAGTGCAGCGCTGTGACACATCTAGTAAATTTCCTACATCAGAATGGGCATGTCTGGCTCATACGCTTCATGCTTCAGATTTTATGATATCATATTTTCTCTACAGAAGACTACTCTCAGTGGAGAGCACTTAGGAAGAAAAGAGAATGCTTTTCATGGTTGAACTATTCTTCTTTACTAAATGGGAGTACTTAGTGAATTTTCAGGTCTTTTAATATTTTAAGACATTTTTGAGATTTTAGTATAATTACATTATTTCCCCTTTCTCTTTCTTCCATCCAAACCTTTCCATGTACCCCTTCCCACTCTCCTTCAAAATCATGGCCAACATTTTTTTACCAAGTATTATTACTTGGTGAAATGGCACTTGTGTGTACATTTTCAGGGATTATTGTTTGACACTGAAAAGGCAATTTGGATGTTTGTCCCTAATACAGATTTATTTTTACCAAAATTTCCTCTAGATTTGAGATGTCTGGTAAACATTTTTTTTGATAGAAAACATACTTAGAAACATTTGGATGTTCCTTACCATTAATAGCACAATTATTGACATTACAAACTCTCTAATAAATACTACTTTTACTCATTTCTATTTTTTTGTTGTAAAGAGACATGTATACTTTTAATGTATCAATATTGCTGTTGTGTGTGTATGTATGTAGGTGTATGTTTAGGAATACAAGCATACTGCCACAAACTGGGTTCACTGCAGGGACCTCTTGTTCTCCTGGATGAGAGTTCTGGTCAGGTGGGCAAAAAATTCAGCGAGTGACAGACAGAGTTGACACAAGGAAGTGTTAAGTCTGAGTGTATTTCTCAAAAATGACATCAGGCTTTTACAGTCATTACAAAAGAGAAAAGAAAAATCTGGCAGCTCAGCAGTTGAGGTACATCTGAGGCCACCTGAAACACACTGAGTGTAAAGCAGCCACCTGAAACACACCGGGTGTAAAGCAGCCACCTCTTCTGGACAGGCACTGCACCCCCTGGGCCCGAGTGCTCTGGGCCCAGGGGGCCGCCGACCGCATGAGGCTTGAAGCTCGAATCTAAATGTATAAGTCTGTGCACAAAGTGAAAACCAGGCTTCTATATTAAACAGAAAACAGGGCGAATGACAAAAGTCACATAGGCAGGTGAGGTCCACATCAAGGTCAGTAAGATCAGACAGCAAGACAGAAGTCATGTAGGTAAGTGACAGTCACATCAAGGTTGGTAAGATCAGGCATCCAGGTGCAAAGAAGAAGAACAGTGGTGCTCTTCCCGCTGGGGCTATCTTGGCAGTCCCAAGCTAATTCTCTGGGTTTGTTGGAGGCAAGCACCAGGAAGTTCCAATCTAGCAGTTCCTGAGAATGCCCTTAAGTGAGGGAAGCCCTTCAATTACTCTGGTATGTAAAACAATTCTGTCTTCTGAGGGACTGCTCTGAGAATTCTAACTATGTTTACAGTTAGCAAAAGTGCCTGACCTCTGTTGCTAACTCTGAGGACACCTTGTCTGATAAGACAGCTTCCTTGTGAGAAATTCCAAGCTAACTACAGCTGTTCTGGCCAGGGAACAATGTTTATTCTTAGTTTTAACTATTTATGAATCATTTCTTGGGGCACCTTTATGCCTGAATAAGAAGGCATGTTGAGTATTAGAAAGACTAATCTGGAACATGTCTGAGTTAGGAGATGCCAGTGACTGACTGAATACCCAGGAGGCAAACTCCCTTTGAAGCCATAAGCCTCTGGGCCATGATCAGGCCTTCAAGCCTGACACTGCAGACTTTACTGGAGTAGATGAATGGGCATGGCAGCATACCATGATGCAGGTATAAAGCCATAGGTAAACCTCTGGAATGAGTTCCCTCCTTCCATCATGGGTACAGGGATTTAATTCAGATCATCATTTGTGCACCAAGTGCTTTGTGTGCATATGTATCTCTTAGGCTTATGTAACCTTTTAACAAATGGAGACCAGAAAGTTTCTCTGGTCTCAAAAATCTGGGTGTTTGAATAGTATTAGAGTAACAGTCCTAAATCATTCAAACATTTTATTTTGTACTTTGGTATATTACTGATGCAGGTTCAGGAGTATCCTTCCAGAAAGAGTGGCATTGTCTTTAAGCCTTTAATTAGTTATATATAAAAGAAGCAAAGTATTTTTACACTTACCATTTAAACATGAAAAAGGAAAAATTAAAAATTTTAGTCTTGAAATATGTTGATTTTACAATAAAACCTACTGATTATCATTTAGGTGAGAAAACATTATGGTAAAGGAGTTATATTGATCGAGATTGTAATAAACTGAGTTCACAGTTCAGCTGTTCTCACTTGGATTCTCACCTCTTCTACTTGTAGAATAACTCCTTACTGAATAATGCTTGAAATATAAAGTGTAATGCTACTATTTTTTCTTTCCAAAGATGCACTTTAAATGAAAATGTGGGCATATTAAAATATACAGTTAAATGAGATTTGATAAAATATATGGTTATATAACCCCTTACAAAATCCCAGAAAGTTTGCCTATGTCCCTGGAAAGTAAGTATCCTTCTTCTCCCTACAATTATCATTTTGCCTGTTTTAGAATATATATGTATGTGTTTGCTTTCTTCATTAGAAAATATTTTTCAGATTTTTAGTTGGAGTTCATGCATGTATCAACTGATTATATCTTATCCCTAGGATACAATATTGTATTATCTCAGGGAGCATCTTTTAAATCTTTTGTTCTATTAGTAGACATTTGAGTTGTACAAAATGCTTAATATATTAAAATTATGAGAATATATATTTGGTTCTCATATCACCTGTGTAATACCAAGAAGAAGAAGTAGGAGAAGGAAAAGAGGAGGAGGAGGAGGAGGAAGAAGAAGAAGAAGAAGAAGAAGAAGAAGAAGAAGAAGAAGAAGAAGAAGAAGAAGAAGAAGAACTAGAAGAAGAAGAAGAAGAAGAAGAAGAAGAAGAAGAAGAAGAAGAAGAAGAAGAAGAAGAAGAAGAAGAAGAAGAAGAAGAAGAAGAAGGAGGAGACATACTACAATCAATAGGTTTTTATGTGAGATTGTAAGTGATTTCCTGGTTTTGGTGAGTACCATTTGCCCAGCAGCAATATCTAGAGTCCCCCTTGATCCTCATCACCATTACTTTTCTAAATGTTTTGCTATCTCCTGTTTTATATTTGAGTGAAGTCATGTCAAAAGATTCATTTGAAATTTCATGTACCCTGTATTACTAACGACAGTATACAAAAATTTAATTAACAGTATTAATAGATAATAACATGGTTTATATGTACAATGCAACACTATTCTGCTTGCAAAGAGTGTGAAACCCTACTATTCATCACAATATGAATGAAAATTAATTTTATTAAACATTTGCTTTTTGGATCTGTTTTATTTTTAGCAGTACAGGGAAGTATGCCTAGAGTTTTGTACATGCTAAACAAGTAATCTACTTTTGAGCTCTATTTTAAGCCCTATGGATCATTATGCTAACTGAAATCAGTAAGACACAGCAATAAAAGTTGTCACATGAGCTCACTCACATGTGAATTCTGAAAAGTTTGTGTCATAGAAATTACCAACAGAATTCTATCAGGGGCTGCAAAGATAGGGAGAATAGGCTGGTAAGTATGAAGAGTTGGTCAATGGCTATCAAGTTGTAGTTAAATAGGAGCAAAAAGCTCCTAGGAGCTAGTACAAAGTGGATGGGGATGGAGCATAGTCATTGCCGTACACAGTGGATGGGGATGGAGCACAGTCATTGCCGTACACAGTGGATGGGGATGGAGCACAGTCATTGCCATACACAGTGGATGGGGATGGAGCACAGTCATTGCCATACACAGTGGATGGGGATGGAGCACAGTCATTTGCCATACAAAGTGGATGGGGATGGAGCATAGTCATTGCCTGGCATGAAGGATAAGGACCTGAGTTCAGGTCCCTGGCACCCAGAACTAGTTAGGCATAATGAAGCTCACCTATAATCCAAGTTCTGAAAAGAGAAAGATAGGAAGATACCCAGAGCTTTGTTCATTGCCCATTAAGTCTTGCCAAATCCATAAAGTTCAAGTCTAGTTAGAGATAACATCTCAAAAATAATGAAGGGGATTGGCTGAATCTTACATTCATTGTCAACCTCTGGCCACTATGCACATGGCTCATGTGCAAATTTTTACACATTTGTACATACCCTGTATATATACCACATACAAAGACACACACACACACACAAACACACACACCCCACACATACACAGAAATCAAAGTGGGAGAGAAGGAGAATCAACACTACTGATAGTGACATCAGTTCATGCTATAATCTTGAAAATTGTCTTGTGATGGCTGAAAGATAATGTACATGAAAATCATGCCCTGCCCCCATTTCTAAGTAAATTTACGTACTTTTGGGGGAAAAATATTCTTTGGCTCATAGTGAGAACATACGAAGGAATGACAAAGGCAGCAGTTTCCAAAATAATTTGGACACAGGTCACCAATTATACGCATTCCAAAACTATTTGTATACTTCTTAGATTCTGCTAAGTGGTAGTTTGGTGACATGTTTTTGGAAATGTGTTTTAACCACTAGTAATCTAATCAAGAGTCTGGTCCACTTCCCCAAACTACAGTGAGCATGTAAAAAGAAAATATGTTCTGCTAGTCTGTATTATTGAAATAATCCACCATATCTCCAAACCACATGCTTTTGGACACCATAATACAAGTTACATCACTTAAACTTTGCATTCTTATGTATAACAGCACACTTCACTTTCTACTTCCTTAAAAATTATACAAGCAAATCCTAGCTAAATGGCCCAAAACAACATTACTTTGAAGAAAACAATTTTTTTAAAAAAATACACAAACACTATATTTTACATCAATTTTTCATGAGCATGCCTCTTTTTTTTTTTTTTTTTACAGATTTTCACATTTTCCTCTGGTTACTTTTAATTCAGTTTTTATAGCTACCAACAATGCACCTCAAGAGTCCCTGCCCCGATCCTTTGCAGAAAATCTCCTGTTCTCAGACAATACACTTCCATTTCATTTTACAAAGTTTGTCCATAAAATAGTCTTGGTTTGACATTAGTGTGAAATTGGTCCATTTGGGATCTTTTAATAGGAATTGAAGTAAAACAATTTCTAAAGTGTCCTCATCTTTGAACAGAGATGCTATTTTTTCTTACAAGTTTAGCATTTTAATTGCTACAACTTTTCTTTCTACAAACCCTGAAATATTTTGTGAGTATTTGTGTCAGAGAACCATGAAATGAAGTGCTATTAACGTCTGTCCTGTATGTACTTCATTGTGTTGTAATTTTTCTAAAGAGTAGATAATTACATGATTATCTGTCATTAATTCACTGGATGCAAATGCAAAGAACAGAACTTTTGAAAATACTTTTCAGAATTATCAAAGGATGGAACATAGTTTTGGGACTTTTAGAATTCCGGTTTCAGCTGGGGTTTTGTGCCCTTGATTCATAATGCTGTTTCTCATTAACTGGATTTGAGTCAAAGAAAACAATTTTCTCCCACTTACAATGACAATTTCAGTGAATCATAAAGAGCAGTGGTCTGGAAAAAATACAAAAAGTCACTATGTAAGGATGCTTAACAATGAATAGAGTGTTTATAATATAAATGTGTGTTCTATCTCTTGAAATACGTGCATTTTCTGTTTTGCCTGTGAGTTTTTTCCTTCTTTGTTTTCTGTTCTTGGTATTAGAAGAAATATGTAACAATGGAGTCAGGTCCTTAAATCAAAGTTTAGGAAGTTCTAAAACATTAGGGAGAAGAATTTCAGTAGAGTCCTGATTACCTATCTATCTATCTATCTATCTATCTATCTATCTATCTATCTATCTATCTATCTATCTTATCCTAAGTGAAGTAACTCAGACACAAAAGGACATGCATAATATGTACACACTAATAAGTGGATATTAGCCTCCCCCCAAAAAATAAAAGTGCCAAATACCCAAGATACAGCCCACAGAAATCAAAAAGGTCATCTAGCTGAAGGGCCCAAGTGAGGATGCCTCAGTCCTACTTGGAAGGGGGAAGAAACCAACAACAAGGGGGGAGGGAGGGACCTGGGAGGAAAAGGGGGTGTGGGTGCAAAGAGAGGAACATGATCAGGTATTGGGTGGGGGGAAAAGACAGAAATCCCTGAAGGCCTTCAGAAAGAAGAGAAATATGCAACCTTGGGAGCTAGGAGGTTGGGAGGATCCTCCAGAATATACCAGAGACCTGGGAGGTGAGAGACTCTCTGGACTCAAATAGAGGGACCTTAGATAGAAATGCCCTATATTGGGAAAAGGGAACTTATAGAACCCACCTCCAGCAGAAAGACGTGGCATCAAATGAGGGATGATGGAGTTGCCATCCTACTGTCAAAACTCTGACCCATAATTGCTCCTGTCTAAAAGAACTGCAGGGATGGAAATGGAGAAGAGCCTGATGAAAAGAAGATCCAGTGACAGGCCCAAAATGGGATCCAGCTTAGGGGGAGGCCCCAAGACCTGATACTGTTACTGAGGCTATGGAGCACTCATCAATAGGAACCTATCATGACTGCCCTCTGAAAAACCCCAAAAGCAGCTGAAAGAGTCAGATGCAGATATTTGTACCCGACCAATGGACAGAAGTTGCTGACACCTGTGGTTGAATTAAGGGAAAGCTGGAAGAAGCTGAGGAGCAAGGTGATCCGGTAGGAGGACCAGTAGTCTCTATTAACCTGGACACACGAGATCTCTCAGATTCTCAACCACCAAACAGACAGCATACATCAGCTGATAGGAGGCCCCCAACGCATATACAGCAGAGGACTGCAGGGTCTGGGTTTAGTCAGAGAAGATACATCTAACCCTCAAGAGACTGGAAGCCCCAGGGAGTTTAGAGGTCTGATGGGGTGGGGATTGGGCAAGGGGGCATCCTCCTGGAGTCATGGGACCAGGGAGGAGGTATGGGATGTGGGACAGTTGGAGAGTGGACAGGGAGGGGAATAAAATCACATCACATGGACCCACCAGACACATGACTAGTTACTGACAGAACAAGGATGAAAACTCTTCTGCATCATTTCTTGATGTTTAAATGCCTCAAAATGTAACAAAGTTCTTGCCGCATCTTTATGTCCATTAAATACCAATTCTTGAAAATCTGTCTTCACCTTTTCCCCCTTCAAACAAATTTTTTCTCATTTTATAAACTTAACTTTAAGTTAACTTTCAAAGTAGCTAATATTTTCTGGACATCTGCTATCCAGTAGTCAGTATTTTTAAAAAAGAAATTTACCATTCCAATTCATCTTTCAACTTTTTTAAAAAATACTTAGTCTATCATCCCCTTACACATTTATAATCCTCTTAATTTTTCAGTTCCTCAGTATTAAAAATATACAACAAAACGTTTGAAATGCATTTTGTTTCCTCCATTAGTATGTTTAATAAAAAGTTAGTTAATCAAGAGACTGGATAATTATTTCTAACACTTAATAATCTATCAAATTTCTTCAAAATCTAACAGTTATATAGTAAAATTTCTCATATAATTTTTCTACAATTTTCTTTTTTATTAATTTTCTTCATGTAACATAGTCTGATCATAGTTTCTCCCATCTCAACTCCTTTTAAATATTCCCAACTTTATACCCATCCAAATCCACACCCTTTATTTCTCTCTCTCTTTGCAAACAAACATAAGACAAATAAACAAAAACAATAAACACACACACACACACAAAATCCCAATAAAAAAAGCCAAACAAACGAAACTGTAACCTAAAATATACAAGAGCAATAATGGAATAAAGTTTGTGGAAATAACCAACGCATAACTAATTTGACTTAATGCACACAATGCCCACTCTATGAGACAGAAAACTGCTTGAGTGACCAAGTACAATAGACTAGATATCCCATTGTAGGATCTACAATAAATCTAAAAGCTATTGACTAAAAAAAAAAAAGTTACAGAAAAAAATGTTACAGGAATAAAATAATTCCTGATGATATTCTGTTATACTAAGATCAGTGCTTTTTTCAGCCAGCATCAGATAAGCTTCCTCCTGCATCAGATTGGATCAAACATGGAAATCCACAGAAAGCTACTATGCAGAAGGTTAGAAACCTTGGCACACTCAGCACTAAATGGCATGTCTCCATCAAATCCCTCCCTCCCCTCAGAGATCAGAGAACCCCATGGAAGATGAGGCAGAAAGAGTGTAAGAGCCAGAAAGGATGGAGGACACCAAGGAAAGAGGGACTACGAAATCAACATGAGCAGAGTTCCTATGAACTCACAGACACTAAAGTAGTGTGCACAGGGCCTGCATGGGATTGCACTGGATCCTCTGCTTGTATATTATGGCTTCTACTTTAGTGATTTTATGATATTCCTTAATTGGTCTCAGATTCTTGTGCTTTCTTTTTGGCTCCTCTCCAACTTCAATGTAATATTTGTTTTATTATATTTTACTATCATTAAAGAATTGAATAAATGAATAAAAACCTGACCACTAGGGTAAAGGTTAAAAATGGAACTGCCATTTATACCTGCTGGGATAGGGAAAAATCAGTTTTCTCAAATGGAATGATACTAGGTCATCAACTACTCCAGGAAGGACTCATCATGTTCGCAGTGGTCAACCAGCTTACAATAGACGATACATGTTTTTTGTTTGCTTGTTTCTTTCTTTCTCTCTCTCTTTCTTTCTTTCTTTGATATTTTGGTGTGTGTGTGTGTGTGTGTGTGTGTGTGTGTGTGTGTGCTTTTATTTGGTTATTTGTGTATGTTTGTTTGATTCTTGCTTATTTTAGTTTGTTTTGTTTAATGTAGTTATATTTTGTTTTTTTGGTTTGGGGACTTTTGTTGTATTTGTTGTCGTTTTGTATATTTTTGAGAAGAACTAAAAATTTTTTGGGTAGGGAGTGGAAATGGGTCTAGAATGACTTGGAGGAAGGGAAGAATGTGATCAAAATATATTTAAGTTTAAACTTGTTTGAAATAGTACAAAACTCAATATAAAAGAAAAAGTCAGCTCTACTGATACTAATATTTTTATAAAGTTTGTGTTTATATCCACACTTGTGAAACCAACACATGAGATATTAGGTAATCTACATATAAGACAAAAATATAAATATTAGTGAATTTAACATTGAAGATTTTCTCTCATTTAGAAGTCAGGAGTTTTATACTCTAAAGCTGAAAGAGCAGATTCATGAATTCATTGTAAAACAAGACTGGTCATCTCTACCCCTGTCTGAGTATGTGAGCCTCATGAGCAAGATTGTTTTATACCCCAAAGTAGGCATATGAAACTTAGTCACCAACAAAGACAAACATGAAAAGTATAGTTACTTAATTCCTCCCTTTATGAGCTGTTAAACAGCCTTTGGAGATATTCTATGCAATACTTCTGCTAATAAAACATATACATGAACTTAGATGCAGGCATTCAGCTGATCATAAAAGAGACTGGGACATCCACATCATGATAGTAAAACCAACTTCAAATAATACTTCAAATACTGCTATAATTTTAAAACTTTTTCCCAAGTGAGTCAACTACAAATAAATTCATGAAGATGTATGTGCCTTGGTTGGCTCATTTGTAAAATAAAGAAATAAAATCTGCCCTTGACATCATGGAAGATAATGGTAATAACAGCAATACCAGATGTTAAATGTTGTGCAGATTTACCAATTTAACTGTACATAGACTTTTAAAAGAAATCTCCAATGATTACTTATTATTATTATTTTGTCAAGGATGTCTTAAAATTGAATGAGTTTCAACATCATTTCCCTGAATTAATAGTGTTTATAAAGAATCTTCAGATCAAAAGACTAAGACATCCCTGTCTTGGGACTCTTCCATGTTACCTTTACATACATGGTGTAATTTTTATCTTCTGCATGGATTGCTTTTGCTTGTGATTTGTTTCTTGATTGGTTAGTGGTTTG
This sequence comes from Mastomys coucha, assembly GCF_008632895.1. Classification (NCBI taxonomy): domain Eukaryota; kingdom Metazoa; phylum Chordata; class Mammalia; order Rodentia; family Muridae; genus Mastomys; species Mastomys coucha. Next base: position 182,914,101 of record NW_022196905.1, on the reverse strand, counting down.
TTTTCTTTTATTACTCTCTGAGAATAGACTTCATCAACAAATTATTTCCTTCTAATTAAAACCCATACTGTTTTAGTAACATTGCATTCATAACAAATACACAAATTGTAAGACAACTGAGTTAAACATAAATTTCTTTCACCAGTCTTCTTGAGCTACAACCAACTTAAATGGGAGCATCTGGCACATGGAAATGTATCAAATGATTAACTTTGTTGACTAAGACAGAGTTTTTACTAAAAAAAGAAAAAAAACTACTACACTATGATATCATGGCTCTTTAAACACCAACACTAGACATTTGGCAGTTCTTTCAATGTTTTAATCATTGGCAAACAATATGGTTTGAGTACTGATGCATAATCCTTGGCTGTCCATCAATAAAGAGAGAATAATTCCTTTGTTCATTTTATTCCTCTGCAATATAATGTGCTACCATTATGCGTGACCTGCCTCAAGAGCTTCATTCTTTTTTTTTTTTTAATTGGATATTTTCTTTATTTACATTTCAAATGTTTTCTCCCTTTCAGGTCTCCCCTTTGGAAACCTCCTATCCCATACCCCTTCCCCTGCCTCTATGAGAGTGCTCCCCCACCTACCCACTCCTGTCTTCCCTCCCTGGCATTCCCCTACACTGGGCATCAAACACCCTCGAGTCCAAGGGCCTCTCCTTCCACTGATGTCCAACAAGGCCATCTTCTGATACATATGTGGCCAGAGCCATGGTCCCTCTATGTGTACTCTTTGGTTGGTGGTCTAGACCCCAGGAACTTGGGGGGGCGGCTGTCAGGCCAGTTGACAGTTGCTCCTTACATGGGGCTGCAAACCCCTTTAAGAGCCATATTTTTAAAATGAAAATATAAAGTAAAATATCTTAATGTCATTACTCAAATGAACAACATGTCTAATATACCTTAAGGGTTTGCATAGGCAAACTGACTTCTAAGTAGCAAATCTAAACTATTGTGAATACATCAAGAAGTACAAATAGGAAGGGAAAAAAACTTTACAATTGAGATCACAGAGTTTCAAGGGAATGATTAATCCTTAATCTTACTGAGTAAGATGAGACAGTTGTGAAACCTGCAGAACAATAAATACTACAAAATTGTGTACTTTATATGTTAGCAAAACACATTTTTCTTCAAAAATCCTTGATCATTTCTCTTCCTACAAAAGTCTGTAAGAGTACATTTTCAAACACTGCGGTGGTCTGCCATTCACGGTAAGCCTGTGTTTTCTTTCAATTTCTCAAATTTCAACTTAGGTAGGTAGTGTTTATGTTATCTGTACTCTAGATAGTTAACACAATCAGTACTGTGTATATCATTTTTAAATTCTGAATATGATTTGATTAGTATATAGTTATAATTAATAAATTGTTTTAGCAAAGAAATTGTACATTTCTAAGTCCATATGGATTAGTTTATAGTTGAGCATCTGTACCCTAGATTAGGAGTTAATGATGGTTCCATATGCTCAGAGAGTTGAGTATTATGGAAAATAACCAGCCTTATCATGCACACTCTTGAAAATAAAGTTCCAATAAAATTCATTCTTATTTCTTATTGGTTATTTTCTTTATTTACATTTCAAATGTTATCCTCTTTCCCAGTTTCCCTCCCTCTCTGAAACACCCTATCACATCCTCCCTCCCCCTGTTTCTATGAGGGTATTCCTCTACCCACCCACCTACTCCCACTTCCCCTTCCTTGATTTCCCTACTCTAGAGTCTTCATAGGACCAAGGGCCTCTCCTTCCATCCTCTGCTACATAAGGCCATCCTCTGCTACATATGTAGCTGGAGCTGTGTGTACTCCTTTGTTGATGGCTTAATGCCTGAAAGATCTGGGGGGTCTGGTTGGTTGATATTGTTCTTAATATGGAGGTGCAAACCCCTTCAACTCCTTCAGTCCCTTCTCTAACTCCTCTGTTAGGGACTCCACGCTCAGTCCAATGGTTGGCTGCTAACATCTGCCTCTGTATTTGTAAGGCTCTGGCAGGGCCTCTCAGGAGACAGCCATATCAGGCTCCTTTCAGCATGTACTTCTTGGCATCCACAATAGGGTCTGGGTTTGATAACTGTATATGGGATGAATGCCCAGGTGGGACAGTCTCTGGGTGGCATCCGATAGAGGGCTAGTATTCAATATATACAAAGAACTCAAGAAGTTAGACTCCAGAGAACCAAATAACCCTATTAAAAATGGGGTTCAGAGCTAAACAAAGAATTTTCAGTTGAGGAATATCGAATGGCCAAGAAGCACCTAAAGAAATGTTCAACATCCTTAGTCATCAGGGAAATGCAAATCAAAACAAGCCTGAGATTCCACCTCACACCAGTCAGAAAGGCTAAGATAAAAAAACTCAGGTGACAGCAGATGCTGGGGAAGTTGTGGAGAAAGACGAACACTCCTTCATTGCTGGTTGGAATGCAAGCTGGTACAACACCTTTGGAAATCAGTTTTGCAGTTCCTCAGAAAATTGGATATAGTACTACTAAAGGACCCAGCTATACCACTCCTGGGCATATACACAGAAGATTCTCTAACATGTAATAAGGACACATGTTCCACTATGTCCATAGCAGCCTAATTTATAATAGCCAGGAGATGGAAACAACCCAGACGTCCTTCAAAAGAGGAATGGATACAGTTAACAGACTACTTGAAGCTCAATAAGAAGGAAGACCAAAGTATGGGTGCATCATTCCTATTCTTAATGGTACACATACGCACAAACTTTTACCCAATTACTGCATATTTATAATTAATCAATCCATCAAATTTAATTATTACCTTTATACATGCATAGCCCCAATTTTGTTATTTTTAGTCCTGTCTTAGCCATCTCATTGCCATTTTTTAATTTTTCTAAATTTTTACAGACACTAGAATATTGGATATTTGGTTGTTTCTTGTCCACTTAATGTAATTGTAATTAAAAGCAGCATCATTTTCCTCCATTACATTACCATTGTGTAATTGCCTGGCCAGTTCCTGGCAAATTGAGCCTCCATAATGATTTGCTGTATGTATGTCTAATCACATAAACCAAACTCTGTCCCCTACCTGGACTTACTCCCATGGTGGTATCCTGTCTCCACTTTAGCCCTCACCCAGGCCATTCTCCAAATTCCTGCTAAATGTCTATTTCCAAAGCCTAATCTGACCATTCTGCTTTTATACTTAAATTCCTGTTTAAATGCATTTAGCCCTTGGCTCTTTCTTCAGCATCAAACCGTGTTTCCTGGACCCTAAGCTTCAGATTTTCATATATATGTCATCCTCTTGAGAAAACTTTTCAGAAAAATTTCAGAACTCATTAGGATTGCCAATATAGACCATCCATCAGTTATCATTTTTAACTTTTATTTAAGTAATTGTAGCATTATTTGATTAAAATTGATTTTCTCCACCATTACATTTTAACAACCAGTGGTGTTACACATAGTTTTTATGTATCATTCCTCACTGTTGATCTGAATCAAGTGAATAATTAATTACTACTACAATCCTATTGAAAAATAGTGTGAAAAATAATGTGAATACTTCATAGGGACATTTGAGACTGTGCGGATATATCATGGAAGCCTTGTCATACCTTTGCATGGAAAGTCTTTACGTTTGACAAGGGAAAAATTAAATGACCTTAGCTAGTAGTTTTATTTGCCCCAGTGTACCTTTACAACATACTAAATTTACTTAAGATCATACAACACTGAAGAATGTGATTAATAACACAAGGAAAAGGGAATTTTAGCAGAATCTTTACCATATTGGTAGTACATATTGCTGTTTGATACAAATGACCCTCCACAGATGTACAGAAAATGCAGTATCTCTAGTACATGGTATTATGTTTTAGAATCAGTGTTTGTTGTTTTTTATTCATTTTATAAACAAAACTATTTATTAGGTTTGTCCTATCAATCAGCAATATTGGGACATCTCATTTAGAGTTGTGTTTTCAAAGGACTTCCTTTTTGCGTAAAGGCTGTCTGTGGGTCTCTGTATCTATTCCCATTTGCTGCAGGAGGAAGCTTCTCTGATGATAACTGGATATGGCACTGATCGATGAATATAGCAGAATATTATCAGAAGTCATTTTACTGATACATTTTTTTAAGCCAGTACTTTTTGGTTTTACCATAAGTTTCTGGGGCATCTAGGCTGTGGTTCTTGCATGGTTTCTGTCTTGTGGAATGGGACTTAAATCAAATCAGACATTGGTTGGCAACTCCCACAAGTTCTCCATTACTATTGTCCCAGCATGTCTTCCAGGCAGGAGAGATTATAGGTCAAAGTTTTTGTGACTGGTTTGATGTCCATGTTTCTATTTCAATGACTTCAAAGTGCCTCTCAGAACCTAGGAGACTAGAGCATAGGAGTGAAGGCTCTATGTAGGCACCAAGTAGACTCCTTTATTTTAGATGAGTTGCATGAGAGTTGTCCTGGGCAATGGGCCCCACTTTTAAGAAGAAAAGAGCAGGAATGAGTAGCTACATGGATAGGTACCTTAGGGGTGAGCCTACTGCTATTATTCTGCCAAATGAACATAATAATGAAGATATTCCTAAATGATTTATTCTCACACCCACAGATTAGGGCATCTCTCAAGCCTCATTTAAAAAGCTTCCATTTGAAGGGATGCTGACTAACAAAGAGACCTACAATAAGTATCTCAGCCCTAAAGGCGACCCTATATCGTACCTCATCCCCCAAAATCTCAGGAATTCTTACAGGGAAGGAGGAATGCAAATCAAAAGATCCAGAGGCAATGAATGACTACAAAGAAATTGCTTTTTTGATCTAACAGGGAAGTTGTACATACATACTCAACAGTCATGACAGCATATGACTGACCTGTGCAAGCACATGACAGCCTAAATTTGAGGACAGAGGAAAGGAGAAAGGCATGAAGGCCCAAGTCTTGCCAAGGAGTTATTGGTAATTGATAGCTGCCAGAAGAGGGAGAATTTGATTGACTTAAGGGTGTGGTTCCTAGTAGGATTTGACTCTCCCTGGTAGATGGCACTCACATATGCATATATAGGCATCACTAGTGGGACTTGATGGATTTAAGAAAAATGACGGAGCAAAGTTTTGTGGTTATGGAAAGGGGAAAGGTGCTGGGAGGAGATGGATGAGGATGAACAAAATATAACCAATGTGTAAAATTCTCCAAAATAATAAAAATAAAAAGAATGCATTTTAAAAGAAGTCAAGAGAAATATCTCCTTAAAGCCCGACTCTTCTATTTTGGATCAGGCACTGGACCACTAGTTGCTGCTTACTACTGGACCTCATTGTGTATGGAGCTCATGCCAGACACATGCCTGAAAATAGAATTTTATGCTGGCTAGCTAGCAACAATAAACTCTTCTGACAAAAGAGAGGAGAAACTATAGTAAATTCCAAAACAAAAAACCTTGATCCTATTTTTTTAATGAAATGAAAAAAAAAAAATTCCTGACAAGGCAAATGCTAGCAGAAGCTTGTGCCCACTCTCTTTAGGTGAACCCTGTGCTGGCTCAGCCTGTAGGTAGGAAATCAGACTTCTCCCTATAGGCAGTGGGTTTATGTATCCCCTCTATGTCTGCTATGCCCTCAAAGTCTTTCCACCTCCTTGAATACAATTGCAATTCCTCAAAGTTCTCCTTCCACTTCCTCCTGTCAATACCCAGTCACACTCCAATACCACTGTGTTCTACAATAGTAGATTCTCAGTATCATCCTGTCTTTCATTTATCTTTGTGTCAGGACTCAGTGTATGTTCTGTTTCATGTAGTCTGTTTTCTTATAACATTTCAGGTTATTATAAAAAGATTCTAACACCTTTGTGCACTGAACAATAATCAATTCATCTAAAGGGTATAATGAAAGGCAAGTATTTGAGGAAACAATTATGTATGTTATTCTGGTGTGTGTTTTCTCTATTTTCTTTAATAATCATTTTAGTATGAATAATCTGTACAGTATTAATTTCATAAATGCATTTACTGTTTCAAATTTATAGGAATTCAAATAATGACAGGCCCATAAGTTTGTTTTAATATTTCCTTTGGGTAGACAATTTTTAGCCACTGTGCTCTTGCTCTCTTTGTGAGTTAAGGAAGAAAAATAATAATAAAGGTTTCTTTCTCAATTACTTTGTTATCTTTTCAGTAGATGATCATTCATTCTGTTCTCTAAAGAGAAAGTGTGATAAACTCTCCTTAGCTAGTATTTATTGTGGCACAAAACACTATTACCAACTAAACTTGTACAAGCATGATGTCCCTGAAAAGGATGAGCATTCAGAGTGCGAGAAATGTAATTCCAGATAGACCAACAATAATTTCTATACTGTCCGACTTCCCCTAACACAAAATCACAATTGGCAAAACAAAGATTCATTTCCTTCCTGGAAGAATTCCAAGTTGTCTGAGCAGTTGAAAATTTTCTATTATGTACAAATGGATGATAATGCTTTCATTGGTCATTCTTTGTATGTAATCCTTTAGTCTAGCTAAGAAAATACCTTTGAATGCTTTCCTAATAAAAATGTGGTCACTGTCTCCATGAAAATGAATATAGAAACAAATAATTACTACCAAATAGATTGGGACCATGATGTAACTATTTATCACAAAAGATAATAAAATGCTAAATAATCCACAACTATGAAAATGTGAAAGAAAATTTTATGATAACATGTACAATTAGTGTAAAGTTTCTAGTATCAAACATCTAATAAGAAAATAGGTGATTTAGTTTCTACATATATCTATGACATAGTCTTTCTGTTAAAACAATGCATCCAGTACTTTAAGACATTCTGTGCAAGCTTTTCTTAACATATATTATACTGACATTCAGTTCTTAGGATAGATTTATTCTACTACATTTCTCATTAAAATTTTAAGTTTTACTATTGTACCTTGGAAGTCGTTGAGCATTGTTTTGTGATGATCCTGACAGTAAGATTCAGGTACCACAGGGCTTTGAACTCTGGTCCCTAGAAAGGAGTCAACCATAGATCAGGAGACAAATTTATCAATGTGTTTAATATACCATGTGCACTTACTTTCAGTGCGTTTATGAAACTGAGCCTCCTCATTGAGCCCAGGAATTTTCAGGTTTGTACAGTTTATGTCAATCAGCAGTGTTGTTTTCGTTTTCCTCAAATTCAGCCATCTGAAGATACTTGAGGACTAGAGACTCAGATCTCAAATCAAACCACTGACTTGGTGAAATAAAAAAAAAAAAAACATGCTTGCACTTGGAGAAAAATACAGAGTCCCAGAAATATGTGTTAGTCTAAGTAGTGTTTGAAATCTATAATTTAAAGCAGTTACAAGGGCAGTTATTCTAGCTAGTAGGTGACCACAGTGCTTCACCATTAAATTGCTTGCTTGCGTACTTACTGTTGACAATTACGTTGAGTCTAGGATCTAGGACAAGGCAGCATCCATGTATTTAGAGAGGATTCATAATAGCTATGCAAGTCTTTAATAAGTCTGAGAAGATTCCCTAAGACACACAACCTTTTCCAAGGTCACCTCAAACTCATGCTAACTGTGGAGCAAGTAATACTTGGTGCATACATCATTATACTATAGACTCTGCCTCTCAGACTCTCCTAGAAACCCTGTATGAAAGGAGGAAAAAGAAAATGCATGATAATGTGTTTGGTTTCAGCATATTATTATGCTATTTAACCACAGCACTTTCACTACCTGTAAAATAAGAGCATACCATCCCCTTTCAGGACACACAAAGAATACTCTCATTCATCCTCAGTTACAGACTCCAACATGCAAATTCTTATGTAAAATGGTTACAAGAATGAATCTAAGGCCTTGTGTAAACAGTCCTTTATTGATGGTATAGGATCACACCCAAATATTGCAGTCACATATCAGATGCTTTGCTGGAGTCACAACCATGATAAGATCCTACTTTAGCCATGATTAAAATCTGGGTCATATGGAGTGTAAACATGCATCAAGTGAATGTGTTGTCTAATCTTGGAAACCCATTCAAGCACTCATGACTGGCATGTAAGGATGCTGACATGTAACAGCCTGTACTATTCATTTTGTTCACTCATCAGGTCTCTGCATCATAGAGCAGGTAATTCTTTCTAGGGTCAGAATGTGGTTCTGTACTTGTTAAAATCATCATCCTGTAATGTGTAATACATCCTCTACAAAATATATGCTTAAGTGTGTGTATATGAATATGTGTGTCTGTGTGTTATATATGTATGTCTATGTTCATGTCTATGTTTATATGTATGTATGTATGATCACAAAGATGGTCTCAAGGTAAACAGTATCCAAATGCTTTAAATATGTATCTTGGAAAATGGACAACCAATGACCATGGTGAAACAGACTGACCTGAAATAGAAGTGTTTTCTAAGTTAGGAATTCCTCTATTGTTCTTCCAAAATAAAATTCTAAAGCAACCTCACACATTTCCAATATATTTTAATTACAACTAGAAAATGCTCTATTAGATGGAAATGATCATTAAAAAGCATCTGGGTCAGTGGTGTTTTGCTTCTTAACCAAGCAGCAACAGTGGAGACATCTCCACCTGTATTAGCTTTGGAAGCAAAAGTGAGATGGCTCTAGGGGACTTCTTTTCCTGGATGGATGCGCTCAGTGTGAAGCTATCTCTAGAAACCCCTCTGAAGTATGAGAAGATGACATAGACTGCTCTAATCACAATAAAATCACAAATCAGCAGTGATAGCTTGATCCACTCACAAACACCATTCAGGAATCAGCAAAGGCAGTTCAATCCAGAAGAAACACGAGACTCTACCAATTGGCCCAAGTCTGCAGAAGCAGTAAGAAATCATTGGACTATCACAAGAAGTTCTTTGGTGTGTACCTCTATATAAATTCACAAGTGATGACCAGAGAAGGAGGCAAGTTGAACCAATGCCTTAGCATTGTCAGTAAAGCCTAGCATAAGCAAAGCCCAAGGAAGACCAGCAAAGAGCAGCAGGGCAACTCAATGGTAGAACTTTGTACACTGTTGGGTCATACTTAATACCCTTTTCAAACATCATACGTCCTCTCAAGCCTCTGCTCCAGCAAAACATCACATGACCTTTCACCAGGCAGCATCCAGAAAAATAATGTGTCTGCTTCAGCAAAACATCCAGTCAAGTGTCTGTTATAGCAAAACAACCTCTTATAAGACAGTTTCCAGAAAAAAAAATCACATGGCGTAACTGAGTATCCAAAGGTACCAGAAATTTCCATGTCAGTTTGCAGTGATGGAAAAGTTTGCACAAAAAGAAAATAAAAGTTGCCCCCAAATTTTTGAAAAGCTTTATATTAGTTACTTTCTATCACTGCTGTGACAATATGCCAGATGAAGGAAGAAAACATTTTAGCTGAAAGTTTGCCAGAACTGTTAATCATGGTGGTCAAGGCATCCCAGAAAGAGCATGAGGCTGCCAGTCACACTGCATCCATAATCAGAGATGAATGACATTGTTACTTCATGCACTGCCTCATTTTATGTTAGCTTGACACAAGTTAGAGTCATCTGAGAAGAGGGGACCTTAACTGAGAACATGTCTATATACAACTCTAACTATAGACATTTTCTTAATAAGTTATTAATGTGGGATGACCCAGCCTATTGTGGGTGGGGGTACCTCTGAGCTAATGGTTTTGGGCTTTATAAGAAAACAGGCTGAGTAAGTCATAGGAACAAACCTGTAGTAAAAAGCATTTTTCCATGGCTTCTTTATCAGCTCCTTCCTCCAGGTTGTTCCTCTGTTCTGGTTCAAGTTGTTATTTATGCTTCTCTCAGTGGGCTATGATTTTGGATATGTAAGCCAAATAAATCCTTTCCTCCAAATATGATTATGGTCATGGTGCTTCATCCCACCAGTAATAGCCCTAACAAAGGACACTTCACTTAACTTTTTTTCTTCTGTCCAGAACCTCTTCCATACAATGATGCTCTCCAGACTCAGAATGGTTCTTTGCTCTTTAGTTAAGTATCTCTGAAAAGACCCTCACTGACATAAGCAAACGTGTGTTCTTACAGTGATTCTAAATCCAATACAGTTGACAATTTTTAATCAACCGTCACAAATCCCAATGAACTATAACCCTGTTTATTTTGAGCCAAATGTCATGAGAACTGTACATGTAACACTTTTGTTACATTTGGACTATAAATAAAAAAGTTCTAGCACCTTTTATGATAAATACGTATTTCTTCAAAAAGTTAGAACATGGAAATAAATCTTCACTATTATAATGGGAATTATTAATAAAAAGGCTACATAAAAATATGACAAATGGAGGGAGATATGTCTGATCTCACCATAGTTTGGACCTAATGTCTAAAATCCTTAGATACTTTGTCTTGAATTTAGCTTTGTATCATATGTTAGGCTATAAGCCACTTATGTTCGTGAGAAGGTAGGATCATATGTCTTTAAGACACTATGCTAGATTAAAAGGTCATTTGTGCTCCAAAAAAAAAACCCATGAACTTTGTATTCCAAAGTTTGAATTGGAGTTTTCCAAGTTAAAAAAAAAATCATTGATTTAGTCAATCAGATCTTCTGTAAAATAGCTAAACATTTCAAAATTCTCTTTAGAAGAAATCCTGCAGCTTTAAATAGTTCCCTGCAAGGGACAGAACAACATTTAATAACCATACTGAAGACACAAACACAGAATAAAAAGGAGGTGTAACTGAATCTGGTCAGCACCCAGGTCTGACTGAAGTGCCATGAAATTATCAACTCAAGGCGAAGTGTGGTATAATTGCAATGCCGGGCATAGATGCTAAAGAACTCAACCAGACAATACTGAGATTAAAGAAAGGCAGGTAATTTATATGAGAGAGAGAGAGAGAGAAAGAGAGAGAGAGAGAGAGAGAGAGAGAGAGAGAGAGAGAGAGAGAGAGAGAGAGGAGAGCTCATGGGAAACATGCAACATAGATATGAGAGTGCTGAATAGAAGTTTCATCATAAACCACAGAAAAGTAAGGAAAAAATAAAATCAAAGCTGAGAATGGAAAATTCTCTTGCAAGAAGAAGAATTAAAGTGAAGAAAACACTGGCCATGTAATTTTAAAATGTGTTGGATTGGTCGTTTTAAATTCTACTCAAATGAGGAAATGATTCTCAAACATGATAATGATGATGATAGGCTACTAAAATGTCCTGAAAACAGATTGGTAAATTGGTGGATATTTGAACTCAAATTCATGTTATATTATTATTTAATTTTTTTCTATTTAAAGAAAATAATATTTATAAGGAGTCACACTGCCAGAGAAACTCATCTCCAATTGTCACTCTTCTGACATGTTTCCTTGATAAATACAAATCTAAGCATAACTGTCAGTTAGAATATCTGTTTTCCTCTTCCATTGCCTATGGGAATGCAAACTATATAACCACTTTGGAAATAAATTTGATAGTTTCTCAGAAAACTGAAAATAGTTCTATCTGAAGACCCAGCTATGCCTTTCCTGGGAATATACCCAAAAGATGCTCCACTATACCACAAAGACACTTGCTCAACTTTGCTCATAGAAGCTTTATTCATAGTAACCAGAAACTGGAAATAACCTAGATGTTCCTCAACTGAAGAATGGAAATAGAAAATGCAGTGCATCTACACAATGGAATACTATTTAGCTATTAAAATCAAAGACACCATGAATTTTGAAGGCAACTGGATAGAACTTGAGACTATCATCCTGAGTGAGGTAACCTATAGGGCAGTGGTCTGATCAGGCCACTTAGACTCAGTCGAGTAGGCCTTGAGCTCTGGAGCCCTAGTGGGCAGTTTCTGCCTGCAGGGGGCAGAAGGAGTTTGGCTATAACTCCTAAGTCTTTGGCTCCTGTTTCAGTCACAACCTCTCACAGATGCCCAGGCAAGAGATGTGTGCCCTATCAGGCAGACAATGCCCCAAGCTCCCATCATTCTAGCTGGACCCTATCCCCAGACATCTGAACACAGCCATACATGCCTCACTCCAAATACAGGTAGCCACGCCCCATACAATATAAGTGGAGGTTCACCCCTCCTCCCTCTCTTGTTCTTTGTCTCCTCTCTTAACCTTTTCCTCTTTTTCCTGCTCTTTGTTCTCTTCTCTTGCCTTCTTGCTCTCTTGCTTCCTTTCTTTCCTTTCTCTCTCTCTCTCTCTCTCTCTCTCTCTCTCTCTCTCTCTCTCTCTCTTTCTTTCTCTCTCTCTCTCTCACTCCTCTTCTCCTCTCCTTCCTCCCTTTCCTTCTCTCTACTTGACTGGCCTATTTTCTCTTTTCTATAATAAAATATCTCATTTATACATTGCCTCCTTTTTGACTAATGCACCCTGTTGGGAACCATGAAAGTCCTGAGATAAACATCCTGCCCCAGATAATTGAGAACCCTGAGATTAACATCCTGCCTGACAATCACAAGGATCCGGCTTGGCCCTGAGAAAAGAACATTCACGGAAATCCAACCCCTCCCCACCTGTCTCCCCTGAGCTCAACCCCAGAAGATTTTGTAACCTTCCATCTACCTCCTTCCTCTTCCCCTCCCCTCCAAGACTTTTGCTTTAAATATGCTCAGCTCCACTAAGTAAATGGCTCTTGACAAGCAATGCTTCCTTGAGTCCTGTCATCTCTCTCGCCCATTCTTTATTCACAGGTTGTGACCCTCCTCGTTCCCCCGAATAACTTGACCTGCAGGCCAGGTCAGAGCCCCACCACTGACCTCAGCTGCAGAGAGAGACTCAGGCTGCAGCAGCGAGCTACCAGGCACCACAGTAACCCACTCACAAAAGTACATCCATGGATGTACTCACTTATAAGTGAGTACAGTCATAAATTACAGGATACCCATGCTATACTTCATAGACAAAAGAAGATAAACAAGAAGGACAGCTCTATTCAGGATGTTTGGATCTCACTTAGAAAGGGGAATAAAATAGTCAGAAGACACGGATGGAAGGAGAGAATGGAGTGAGAGAAAGGATGAGGAGGCAAATGGGGGAGTTTGAGATCAGGTACGGGGAGGACATGAGGAATGGCCAAACAGCCAAGAGAATGAATGGAAATCGGCTGCTGGGGGTGGGGGCATCTTAGAGGTGTTCAAGAGACCTGGAATAGGGGAGGCTCTTAGGAATCAATGGGGATGACCTTAGCTGAGAATCACAGAAGTAGAGATATGGAACCTGAAGAGGCCACCTTCTCTAGCCAGGCTGGAACCTCATTGGAGCTACAGGGACACCAGCCTACCCATAAAACTTTCAACACAAAATTTATCTTGCCTACTTGAAATGCAGGGACAGAAGATAGAACAGAGACTGAAGGAATCCCAACCAATAATTGGACTGACTTGAGACCCATCCCATAGGCAAGTACTAATCACTGACAGTATTAATGATACTCTGTTATGCTTGCAGACAGGAGTCTAGCTAGCACGGTTGTCTTCTGAGAGGCTCCACACAGCAGCTGACTCAGACAGATGTAGACACCTGTGGTCTCCCTCCCCAAAGCCTAGACAGTAACGCAGCGTTGGGGAAGCGGCTACATTCAGTAGCTCCACCTGCATTGAGCAAGAAGGAAGTTTCTGATTGGACTGTTATACCGACGTAGTTTGGGAGAGGGGTCTGCCCCAAGTATTTTACCTGTTGCGGGAACAAAGGAATCAACTTTAAATGGAAGATGACTGAGTGACCAGACCTCATGTTGTCTAATGTTTAACTTCTTCCACGTGGCCACGGTATAGTATGGCTAGCCTATCTCCTTTAATCTTTTCCTGTCCATATCTTACTCCTAATTCAAGTAGGACTCTTTTAATCCTTTTCATGTTGGTTTTAGAAGCCAACAGATGGCGCCCAATGTGAGGCTAAGAATTAGGGGTAAGAGCGAAGCGTTTTGCCCCTGGGTTGAAGTTAAGATGGGCTAATATTCTTCTAGAAAGTTTTAAGTTATGCACTTACAGTCTTATTATGAGGCGGCCCCTAGATCTCTTTAACCGGGCTGAGTTGATTTCTAACTAGATTTGATGGCGAGGATTTTTCGCCAAGATGTCGACAAGAGCTCGGCGGAGGCTTTTCTGCCAAGGAGACTGGCTTGCCAGGTGTCCAGCGGGCGTAGCTGGGGTTCAGGGGTTCAGCCAGTTCAGGCTGAGTGCTCGGATTTGGGTCCAAGAGATTTAGACTGCGGTAGAGGCAGTTTTTCCCCTGAGTTTGCAGCTCGGTGCACAGAGCTGCTAATATATGTTTATGTGTTTCCATGTTACATGTGAGTTTCGTATCGTGGTGTGAGTGGTGTGTGTAGAAAGTCTTGTCCTTGTGGCTGTATTACAACGTGCGCAGGGCAGCCTGGCCCGAGAGAGTGCACAAGTATCCGACATCAGATCTGCCAGTCAGCGGGGAGCCCACTGGTAGTGGCTGCAGGCAGCAGAAGGCGACTGCGGGGCGGCGACTAGGGCAGCGCTCAGCGGCCCCCACAGGCACGGAGCGCGGCGCGGTACAACACTGCCCAGCTGGGGCAGCCGCCCGGGCGCTAGGCAGCCGCCGCTTCCCGGCCCACCACGTGGCTCGGCCGCCACCCTGGAGGGGGGCCGCGTTCCGGAGCGCGCTCCTCGCCCACACCGGGGTTCCCCCTTCGAGACTGTCTAGAGCGCGGAGGGCCGGGGCCTGGCAGAGAGGCTGCTATGCTGCCCCGGGCGGCGGCGTGGCTGCTGGGAGGCGGCGCGGGGCAGGCGTGCGGCGGCAACGCGGGGCAGGCATGCCCGGCCTGCCGCTCCCTGAGCTCCCAGCCATGCGGCCCCGACAACATGGCCGCCCAGGTGCCGCTCCGGTGCCCCTTTGAACTACATTTCCCAAGTGACTTTGCGGCCTTACGAGTGCGCATGCGTGACTCTACGAAAAACTACATTTCCCAAGTGACCTTGCGGCCTTAACAGTGCGCATGCTCCCACATGTTCACATATTTGCCCACACTCGCCATCCAGTGGCTACTCGTTAAATTACAAGCTGGCGATTTTCAGTCGACCTAGCCTAGTCTTTGTTTACGAAGTTCCATTTGCCTGACTCCTTACAGACAGTTTCCTTTGACATTAATTTTTTTTTGTAATTGTTTCCTAATTAAAACTAAGCTTAATTTCTAAATTCTTTTATTCTCTTTAGATTTCTATTGGTTTCTAACTAGTC
>NW_022196905.1:182878145-182897974 GCF_008632895.1 Mastomys coucha | reverse complement strand
ACTCATTTTTATATGGCGTATTGCCTCACCTTGCCCAAGAAAAGGGGCTCCTTTAGGTTTTTACTCACAGTTATCTGGAGCTCTGATAGCAATGACATAGCTAGAGAAAATAAACCTCTCACTGACATGACATGCCGCTGGCTTTCAACCTGTCATCTATACAAAGTCTCATGTAGTATACAGATACATGAAGCTATCAAAAAGCACACTTTAAGGCTGGGGAGATGGTTCCGTGAGTAAAGTACAGATAGATAGATAGATAGATAGATAGATAGATAGATAGATAGATAGATGAGCTAAAGAGATAAATTGAATAAAACTTTTCATATACATACTCTAAATACATATCCTAACATATAACAAATGAGTCACCATACCCAAATATCTACCAAATACCCAAACCTCATTGGACTCAAAAACAATAAAATTCTATCTCTATTTTAGGAAATAGTCTTTTAAAAACTTGACAAGTTTGAAATCTTCACATTGCTTAATAGAAAACACAACAGGAGATTTGAAGGCTGGATAGCAGAAAATAAGAACAGTAAAGTGGAGAAGACAAGTGGGTGAGTGATGTTTGCTCCACTTGTGACATTTGGGAACCGCAGAACACTTAGTTTCCATTTCTCATTACCATTTGCAGTGTTTCCTTGCTTTACTAATGACACCCCCACAGCTTTGATGGCTTTGAAATTAATGTTAGACCTCGCCATTGGCTGTCAAATGTGATCAACATGAAAACTGGCCTGCCTGATAATGCCGTCTTTACCTTGGTAATCTAATTTGTGAATTTAACAATTTGGTGCGACTCTTAACCCATCAGTGATAATGAGGAGTTTGTCTCTCCTCAGCTTTCCACACAAGGAAGGACTAAATTACCTTTTAGGACTTTCAAGGGTTATGTGAGAGGAATAAAAACTTGAGAACTCATGAAGGACAGCCCACACTTTAACACAACAGTGGGTGTGCCTCAGGGAGGAAGAGCCCTGAGAACTATGGTTCCAAGGACTTCATGATGTTACTGAGTTTTACCCTGCATGTTGCCTTCATGGTCATCCCTCATAAGTTGTATAAAAGTTCTAAGGTGGTTTCCAGGCTCTCATTGACACTTAAAATAATAGTGACTGATCTTTTCCAAGTATTACCATTGGATTCTACCATCACCCTTACAAAGAATTTAAAGATGTAGATTGTTAGATACTTAGGATAAAATAGTTCTGTTAATGGCTTTGATGCAAAAACCCTTGGAGAACAATATAAAATTCAGTAAGGCACACTCTTTAAGGTCATAGAACAAGAACAGCGGCAGCTCATCTAACACTGATGTGCCTTTCGCGCTAAAGCTGGACTGGTGATCAAGGTGATGAGTAATTGCTTGTACCCATTTTGGCCCCAGCTTTCTGATATGATTTAATAAAAACTTGTTAATGAGTAGGTGTTCACCCTAGGGATTTAGAGTATAAATGACTGACTGTTTTTGATATAAAAGTTTAGATTTATGATTCCTTTAAGAATTTTTATAAGATTATTTTTTAAGATAAATAATAAAATGATTGATCCTTTCTTTGTAACCACAAATTACAGCCTGCCAGTAAAGGTACCGCTGAGAAAAATACTGTGCTTGCTTATACTTTGTTAATCTATAAAAGTTACTTCAACATGAATGTACGTTGGCCCTTGGGAATCATTTGGCTTTTCCACCTGTAATACATAAAATATTTAATCATGTAAGCATATTGGCAAACATGCTGCTTTTCACTTGTACTTATTGTAATCATTCACTTAAAGAAAAATAGAATGTAACCACATTGTAATTTCTATACTACTTGAGAGATTTTGCTGGGGGATATAAGCTATGCGAGAGAAAAAAATAAAGTTGGTGGAACCTTGTTTCTTCTATCAAGTAAGTGTGTGTATGTATGTGTGTGTGTGTGTGTGTGTGTTTGTATGTGTGTGTGTATTTGTATGTGTGTGTGTATGTGTATGTATGTGTGTGTATGTGTGTGTGTATGTGTGTGTGTGTTTATGTGTGTTTGTGTATGTGTGTATGTGTGTTTATGTGTGTGTGTATGTGTGTGTATGTGTGTTTATGTGTGTGTGTATTTGTATATGTGTGTGTATGTGTATGTATGTGTGTATATGTGTGTGTGTCTATGTGTGTGTATGTGTGTGTTATATGTGTGTGTGTTTATGTGTGTTTGTGTATGTGTGTATGTGCGTTTGTGTGTGTGTGTGTATGTGTGTGTGTGTGTGTGTGCATGTGTGTGTTATATGTGTGTGTGTGTTTATGTGTGTTTGTGTATGTGTGTTTGTGTGTGTGTGTGTGTATATGTGTGTGTGTGTGTGTGTGTGTGTGTGTGCATGCACATGTGCATACATGTTGTGTTATGGTCCCCCTTTTTTTGCTGGCCCTGGGACATGAAGTTTTGCTCCCTCAGAGAATAGTCTGCTAAGTGATTAGTGCCACTCCATATATTTCCCTCAGTACCTGACCTATGAAAGCTGGCCTTCAGCACAGCCATAAGGGCATGTCCTGAGGCAAATGGTGCACTTTCTTTTTCCAAATGGCTTAGGTGATATAAGAGAGAAATAATGAATGACCTTAAGAGTAGTATCAGGTGAGAAGTACTACATATTATAATAATGCATTACACATCAAAAAAGTGATCTAGTAAACTTAGGAAAAGGAAGCACTGTGGGTGAACTTGGAAAGCAGAGGTAAAATGGAGTCTGAGAGTATAGAAGGTTAATGAAGATGAGCTTTTAAGACAGGAGACTATGATGAATACAGAAATATGTGTTCCTAGAATTTCAAGTACTTTGCCACTGGTGAAGAAGGAATGTGACAAATAGAAAATATGGCAAGAAAAGGGAAACGTGGAACTTCTCCATTAATTTGGTTTATAGGAGGTCGGTCTGCTGCTGCTTTATTCAAATGGTGAATCCTGTACCACAAGATCTGGTTGCTCCAGTATGAGCAGATCCTCACATACACCAGCTTTTGGTGTGAAAACCTCCCACCCTAAGTTATCAATAATTGGTCAATAAAGATTCCTACAACCTATAACTGGGAAAAGAGAGGTCAGTGGGGCTGAACATTCTGGGGCTTAGGATCTCAGGCAGGGACCACAGGAGAGGGAGAGGAAGAAGAAAGAAGTCACCATAGGGTAGCGTGGCTTGGGAGCACATGCTCCTGAGGGCTGGCCTGTTGGAATAAGAATAGCCCACACTGAACATACCAAGTCATATCATGGGGTTATTGACAGGGGACTGGACAGAATACATAATTTATTCAAAATTTCATGATTGTATAGAGGGTTGATATCTTCCCAGCTCTAATGCTTTAAGGCTTATTATAAATATAAAAATTTGGAGTCATTTATTTGGCAACTGAATTATCTAAGGTAGGGTAAAAACCCCCAAATGATATTTACCACAACACTGACTCCTGTCACTCTGTATACCACAAGTGAAAATATGACATAATTGATGGAGAAATGCAAATATCAAAGAGAAGATATGAAGAAATCATTTGAAATGAGCAAGTTCAAACTAAGAATGGATGAATTTCAAAACATTATGGATACTGTATGTTTGTATGAATTCAAAATAAGATACCATCTGATATAGTTATTAATAATTTCATGATTGTTTTGTTATCAACAATGAAGTAAAAAAATCATCTATTAGTTATACTATAAGCAATAATATTTTTGCTGTATGGTATGACACTTGGTCTCTTTAATCTGTAAAAATGTCTCTGTAATATGGACAATTAAACATCATAAAATACTCTTTTAAACAATTATCTGGAAAACGGGAAATGGAACTGCAAAACTCTATAGAAACATAAAATACCATGTGCATTAAAATAAATAAGCTAATCTTGACTAGATAAACTGGACAGCTTCTTACATAAATAATTTGCACTAAAATAAAGATAAATTGTTAACAAAGAATTAACCATCTTAAATTTGGATATATCTAAAAACCAGTTTAGTGTAGAATAAAAAACAAAAGGAGACAAAAACAACCCATGACAAAAGATAAAATATATTCAAAGGTTATATTGAAAAGCCATAGATTACCAAATCCAAATAATTTTGGAGACTAAAAATTTCCAAGAAATAAAGGACTCTATAACTAGTCTAAAGAAAAATCTGACAGATACCCCAAAAGGTGAAGTTAACTACTCATTACGGAAACAGGACCCTGATACTCTGATAGTGATATTGAGTCATTTGAGGCTATAACTACCAGGGTTATGGCCTTTACTGTGTCTGGCTTTTTTCTGTGTTCTGTATTTTTGTTCTTCTGTCATTGCAAAAAGTCTACACACTCATTAGTATCCCAATTACTGAAAATAACTAGCTTCTGTCTTTGTGGAGAGTGCACCAGAGCAATTATGTAGTGAAGAACTCTGATCTCAAAACAAAAATAAACTTTCTTTAATGAATGTACCACATAATTACTAGAGAGATAGGCAATTGCTGCAGAGAAAAGATAATTTTAAAATTTAAACTAATTTTAAGCAATAAATTATTCCACTAAAATGAGGAGACCGGGTATTCAAGTAATTGTGTTAATAGAGATTAGTAATGTACAAAATACTGAAACGAGTAGTATCTATTCCTAGAGAAAAATAATCTTTCTGATACTGAAAAGTAGAGGCATACATTTTGTCTTAATCACTCAGATTCAGGAATCCTGTGAGATTTTTAATAATTCACATAAATTTTACTTTTTTTAGATAAATGTACGCAAAACATTTGCAGTAGGATATCTATAGTCACACTTCAAATATAAGAATCCAACTACTTATATATAGCAAATTGCCAGTTGTAAGAATTACTCATCAATGGCCTTTGAGCTACTAACTTAATCAGGAAATTTCACAATAAAAGTAACCAACAGCCTTCTTCCATATGACTTATTTTTCAATTGATCTATAAGGATACAGGAAAATGAGAAACCGTATTAGAAGCATGCACATTTTTTAATTAAAGTTGGTATATCAAAATATTTAATAAATCAAACTGATGGCTACAAATAATAACCCTATTGAACATGGCTCAGTGTTACTGTTTAGCCCTGCTTCAATCCCCTTCTGCTGATAAATTACATCCAATTACATTATAACCCCTTTTTAAATTACTTACATTTTTATTGGATATTTTCTTTATTTACATTTCAAATGTTATCCCTTTTCCCTGTTTCCCTCCCCCCTGGAAACACCCTATCACATCCTCCCTCCCCCTGCTTCTATAAGGGTGTTCCTTTCCCCACCAACCCCACCTACCTCCCTGCCCTCTATTCCACTACACTGGGGCATTGAGCGTTCATAGGACCAAAGACCTCTCCTTCCATTGGTGCCTAATAAGGCCATCCTATGCTACATATACAGCTGGAGCCATGTGTACTCCTTTGTTGATGGCTTAGTCCCTGGGAGTTCTGGGGGGTCTGATTGGTTGATATTGTTCTTCCTATGGGGTTGCAAATCCTTTTATGCTCATTCATATGTCTCCCTCAGTCCTTGCTGTGCAGGAGGCTTTACTTGGTGCTAGTATTAGTGGTCAAAACTTCTACACATGATCTCTGATATCTGGGTTTGCTCACCATAAGATCAGCTTAGATTTCAAAAGCGGGTATTATGTAAGAAAGGCCCAGAAGTTTTTGTGAGGCTGCTGGGGGAGAAAAAGCATCTGTAGTCTTACTCTGGTGCATGCTAGAAGACTGTCTTGCTTGAAGATATGACCAGGCTGCAAGAGTGGCGTGATAGGTACTGGGGTAACTAGCCTCTCCATGTGGATATAAGGCCCGTTTCAATGGAATGGTTTTATGCATGGTGTTGCGAATCTTTTCAAAATCCTATGACTGAGAAGATCCTCATAGGGGAAACTGGCATGCTGTCAAACTGCATTTAAAGCACTTGTTTATGTTTAAAGCCATAACATTTTGCTAGTCTTAGATCAGGGAATCCTCTTTTAGTAGTATGTTGTAGCTACTGCAAAGACTTATAACTGGTCAAAGAACTACATATAAATGACTGACTAATCAGCTATGATGGGTTATCTCTGTCAGCCTTCCACCATCCCAGATATAAGGAACCTTGAAGAGGGTACACATAAACAATAAGTACATGAAGCTGGAAGAGAGGTATAGAATGAAGATTCTGGTCATGATATGACTGTTACATGCATGACCTCAGCATTTGGGGTAGAGTTCAAAAGACTTTCATAAGATTAAACTAGTCAGAATTCCAACATATGTGGGGAGGAATCCCTAGGGTACTACTCCTATTACTGCTTGACAGATGCTGAAGGAAGGAAGGAGAATCACTCTTCTTTTTAGATGTGGCCACTGCTTCATTGCTGATGCCACAGTGGGTGATCATATACTCATGAACACAGATGCAGCAATAAATAGAATCACTGGGTTATTAAAAATAAAAAGAATACATGAAATTTAGAGGAAGGTGGTATAGGAACACTAGGGTGAGTTGAGGGAAGAAGTGATAAATGTATGAAACTCTCTGGGTGAAGACATTTTCACTTTTATGAACAAGCTTCAGCAGTCGCATTGCTTAGAATCTGTTACCTTCTCTCGATTAGAACATTAAGACAGACTATTTTCATTTATAATCATAAAGCCTAAAGAAATACTAGATGGGTCTTAAATTTAGTCAGAACCAGTATTTTCATCATATAACTATAATTAATTACACTACATAAATAGGTAAAAATAATAAAAATAAGTATGTAAGTCCAAGTGTTTCAATGACTGCATTAAATGCAAATAAAGCTGATAATTCAGATCATTGGATAGTTCACCCAATTATTACAAGTGAATGAAGTAGAGTGCATAGTTGTTCGATAGATCTTTACATTTTTGCTAGAGCTGAAGCACTCAAATCCATTACAAACCTTTTTCAGCAAAATATAAAAAGCCATGGCTATTAATCATGAAGATTTGTTAATATCATCTCTCATTTCCTTTACTTCTTTTCGAATTTTCCTTATTATTGTGGTTTCTGTATCTTAATACCCATAATGATCAAATGAAAAGCTCACTGATAATTCTGTGCAAATGAAAAACAAACAAACAAACAAAAAAACAAGACAAAATTGATGAGCAACTAAATATTGCAAGTTTGTATCCTCACACAACTCTACTTACTTAGATAAATGCTAGGGGCAAGCCATGTTCTTCTAAGAAAGGGTTAACAAGGTGTATGAGTGTGAGCCATAGAAAACTTTATTTACTGGGTATAACATATTGGTAAATTGAAATGAATTTATTATTTTAGTATGCCACAATAAAGTTCTTATAACCTTTAAAATAAGTTCATCCAAAACAGCTCACTGAGCTGAATTCTAAGCTCTAAAAGGTTAAATAAAACAGAATAAAAATACTTTATTTTCTACATTGAAAAGTCACTAATAAACGATTTCAGGTAAACATGAGATATCTGATAAATGTGTGGTTTAATTGTCACAAGAATGGAAATTATTTAGAACATTCCCTAGCAAAACTATATTAATAATTATAATGTTATTAAAATGATAGACTGAGTTCTCTTTATTTACTAGAAGATAATTGTGTCATGATACGTTACTTAGCATAAGACATTCCAGATACTTTAGATCTATTGCAGTCTTGACTTTACTTCCCTTGGGTCTTTAATTTAGTGTAACTATTTAATTGTTTATTTAATAATATAAAGTATAGGCTGGCATTTTGTAAAGCATTCAATTAATTGTATAAATTGTGAATTGAATTTTATGTAGCCAGAATTACCATACTCCGTATCCTGTTTCATATTTTGGCAACATATACATTACAAAGAAGCTTATTTCTGTATTCAGTTGAAATTTTTCTGGTCATTTGACTATAATCAGACAAAGTTGTAATGTCTAGAAATACATAAGCAGTAAACTAAGCAAAACTGATGAATTTATGGTTTGTATCCTAATAGAAGAGATTCATTACACCCTATTTTCGTAACACTACCCCTTCTATTCATAAAGCCTCAGTGAGGGTTGCCTACAGACTTGGTTGCTTAAATGACTATAGTCATATTATATGTATGCATATATATGTATATGTATATATATGTGTGTGTGTATATGTGTGTATATATATGCTTACTATAAGATAACTGTATTTATTCTCAGAAATTATCACTAATAATTCAAGCATACATTTTTTTTTACATTAAGGTATTAGACCAAAAAAAAATAAACAAATTAGAGGCATATGGATGAGAAAGATAAAACCAAATCAATATTATGTGTTGGAAAAATTATCTTTTTATTATGACAGATGTGTATTTGAGATATAAAAAGTAAACTATAATTTGTGTGAAATCATTGCAGCTCAATATTGTAAAACAACATTTATTTTAAAATTATATTCAATTATCTAATAAAAAATCCATTTGTAGTATATTTACAAAATATTTTAATGGTTACTAGACTTTAATGTATATGCAGTCATATATATGTATATATATACATGCCAATACATATATTCATATAGGTATAAATACATTTATATACAAACATATATATGTACATTCACATGGAATTCATATTTGTCTTATTTCCTTTAGTTATAATGTATTCCTGAAAAAGTTACTAGAAATATTAGTTATATTTGAACCACCTAGTGAATATTTATTCATTGATCCTAATTGGTTCTGATATTACTTCAAAACTTCTGGGCATTGGAAAGAGTAACATAATTCTTAGCTAAGATAATTTGATATTTATGCTATTAATCTGTGCTATAGAGCTTAATATATTATCTAATAATTCTTTACAAAGACCTCTAAGGAAAATATTCCTTGCCACTTGTAGTTATGATGATGTAATTATAATGGTGAAAATACAAAAAGCTTCGAGAGATTGAGAATGTATCCTTCTCTATAGACTGCTTTAGAAACAGTTGAGCATCCATATTTATTGGTGCTTTACTCATAATAGCCAGAAATTGGAACTAGCTCAAGTATCCATTAACTAATGAGTGGGTAATGAAAACATTTTACATTAAATAAGCAAATAGTATTCAGATGTTAAGAAACATGTACTTATGAAATTCACAGTTTTACAGATGGAGCTGAAAAACAAAAACAAAAACAAAAACATCCTGAATGCAGTAACTCAGAACCAAGAGAATAAATATTATAACTATTGAAGATTGTATGGCTTCAATATATATCATACAATACAAGGCAAGAGATTTAAAGATTTTGGTAACTAGTAATGGATTAAGCAAAAGGAAAAGTCTCCCAAGGAAGAGGAAATAGAATATATAGTTATGGAGGGAAAAGAATGAATGAGAATTGGAGGATTAAGTAGGGAGGGGATTGAAGAGAAGGGTAAAAGAGGAAATATGGGTAGAAATAACAAATGCTGAAGGCCATTTGAAGAGTTATTTGGAAACCTATAATTGCAAACACCTCCTAAAATAGATACATTTATGAAAGAAATCTGAATGAAGTAACTAAACTATAGGGAGACAATGCCCCAACTAAACATTTTAGTACCAAGGGTAACCATGAGTGCCAAGAATGAATGCATGTTGTCTAATCATGGGCTTAAGGGACCTCATAGAAACCCTCAAACATCACACCCTATTGCCAAGGCTATTGTTTTCTCTCTACTACCTGATGGGTACAGTTATGGCACTGGAGACAGCACTTACACATGTCACTGAACACAGAGAATTTGAACTGGTGCCTAACTAGAAGCTTCACCCCTATTGACTATCATACCATGGTACATGGTTCAATAGCTACTCTTCATGTTATTCTGGAGATGAGTCTGCTATAAAGACTGAGGCCCACAACAGTGACCCGGCTGCTGGATACACTGGTATAATATAGACACATCTATTATGGGAGTAAGCAAATACTTTGATTGGATTCCATGAGCTAAAACTCATACCCGTAACATGGCCAAATATCTGAGATTAGATAAGTCAGGGGCCTATGGGAAAGCCTATTACTATTATTCTGCTATAGGGAGATAACAACAAAAATTAATTCTAAAGACATACTGCTATGCCCCAGATCAGCTCCTTGCTCAGCCCACCTCAAAGATGGTCCTTAGTGTAGTATATGGGAACTAACACAGAGAACTGAAACTGGACAATGTGCACAGAGTGAGCAACTTTGGAACACTCAATCCTAAATGGGATGTCTTTATCAAACTCATCTCTTTAAGGCTCAGTAGTCTATGTAAAAAGGGAGGCAGAAAGACTTAAAATCCAAAGGTGTTGGACGGTTCCACGAAAACTTTCATCCAGACACAAGATTGATGACCATATAAACACACAGAGACTGGGGCAGCATGAATAAGGCCTACACAGATTCAAGCCAGATGGGGGTCCCAGCACTAAGAGTGACAAATGGACACAGGCTCTCACTTCTAACCACGAAATCATTTGCGACTGATACACTTTGGCAAAAAAAAAAAAATCATCAGTTTTCTCCAACATAATCTCACTAGGTATAACTATGCTTCAGAGCTGATGCTTTAGCCAACGCAAAATGAACGCAACTGAATTTTTTAATAGACTTTTATTTTTGGCATTTTATATCTGATTAGTCTTTGTTTGTTTATTTTCTCTTTCCATTTTTCCTATGAGTTTTTTTGTGTATTTCTTGCTTTATTTTATTTGGTTGTTTGCTTTAAAAAGAGAGAAAAAGAACACTGAGTTGGGTGGATAGGAAGGTGGGGGAAGATCTTAGATAAATTGGGGGAGAGAAACATGAGCAAAATAAATTCAATAAAACATTTTCAATTAAAATAATAATTAAATGAACCAAAAGAAAAATCAAACAAGCAAAGAAATAAGTGTGTATAAATGTGTATAAATGTGTCAGGTCACAATCCTAAGTAGTATAGACTTAGACTCTAGACCCAGACTTCTTCATTTTAGAGCCCTCTACATCTCTATTTTACTTATTATTTCTTATGTTAATCAACAGAGATCAGCATATATAGCAATATATGCACGTTTAAATATTGAAAGCAGAAGCATTGTCAGTACTACTTTGGATTTTTCTCTATTATGTCAGAAAGAAAACTTGATAAAATATTTTAATATATTATTTCTACTCTGTATTCTGAACTACCTCCAAATATACATTCCTATTGGATGCATTGGCATATATACCACCACAAAGATATTTGTAAAAAAGCACAGTCATACATTTTATATTTTATTAAACTCTTCTCATAAAAAAATTAACACAGTATTATCTAGATTCTAGTAAAAGAATACTGTATTCATATCATTTCTGTTCCAATATCTCCTACTTCCAACTCCTCCTGAGTCCTCTAAGTCTCTCAGAAATGTACTAGTTCTTCTTTGAATATTTTTCTATTGAATTTATAAGATGCTTTGTTGGCAAAAGGTATAAAATTTGAATGAATGTTCCATGCTTTATGATTAATCATTGACTTCCACATTTTTGCTACTTGACTTTGATTTTTTTGTCCCACTGAAAATTGTCCAATGGTCTTTATACTTCCTTAGACTATATAGAAAGGAACAAGAATATATAGTTAAGAAAGTAGGCTAGGGCTAGAGGGATGGCTCAATGGTTAAAAACATTAGCTGCTCTACCAGAGGACCTGAGTTCAATTCCCAGTACCTGTATGGCAGTACACAACTGTCTATAACTCCAGTTCCAAGGGATCTGATCCCTTCTTCTGACTTCTGCAGACACACATGTAGTGCAGATAAATAAAGGCACTACATATGTGTAGATAAATAAATAAATAAATAAATAAATAAATAAATAAATTCAAAAGAAGCCAGTTGTAGTGCCTCATACTGGTAGGATTTGCTGGTGAACACAGGAGGGTCACAAATTTGAAGCCAGCCTGAACAAAGGGAAAAAAAAGAAAGAAAGAAATTAGGTTATATATAATGAAATACAGTTAACCCAAACTTCTGTTCTTGCCAGAAGTCAGTAGAAACAGGCAAAATGTATATTGGAGATATGTAAATATGATTTCATCATAAATTGATTATTAATGTTTTTTTTCCTTTTACTCAGTAGATAAGCTACATCTATATTTAAGTATTAAACACATGGGCAAGGTAAGCAACTTTTTAAATTATCATACACTCTAGACAAACATAACTTTTCTGGCTATAATTCAATAATCTGATAATTATTAACTAACTGAAATTGAATTTGTATTTATTTATTTATTTTTTATTGGATATTTTCATTATTTACATTTAAAATGTTATCTTCTTTCTTGGTCACCCCCCAGAAACTCCCTATTCCATCCATCCTCCCCTGCTTCTATGGGGGTATTCCCCCACTCACCGGCCTACTCCTGCCTCCCCACCCTCGAATTCCCCTACAGAGCCTGACAAATACAGAGAAAGGATGCTTGCAGTCAACCATTGGACTGAGCACAGGGTCCCCAATGGAGTCCTCAATGGGTTCCCTAATGGAGGAGTTAGATAATGGACTGAAGGAGCTGAAGGGGTTTGCAACCCCATAGGAAGAACAATAATATTTATCAACCAGAACCCTCCAGAGTTCCCAGGGACTAAACCACCAACCAAGGAGTACACATGGAGGGATCCCTGGCTTCAGCTGCATATGTAACAGAGGATGGCCTTGTCAGGCATCTCTGGGAGGAGAGATCCTTGGTCCTATGAAGGCAAAATTGAATTTTTAAAAAAATAATGAATAACATAGACTATTATTTCAACTCTTGCATGTATCAATCACCACTCCTTATTCCATGCTTTTAGATTTTGTCTGAGAACTGGATGAAATAGTTTAATTCAAAATCAGATCAGAAACTTGATGATAACACAGCTATAGACTTCCGTGATCTTTGAATTAGAATCATATGAAGTCTGGTTAGCATCCTCTCTTTCCAGAATCATCATTCCAAAGCTTGTGTCCTGCAGGCAGGTTTTCTAAGACCCTTTCATTGAGAAACCTCAGTTCTCCTGGGATGCACAGCCTCTCTCAGTGACAAGTACAACTTACGCACGCATGCAAATCCAAATAAATCCCTAGTGACTTTGGCTAGAGAGGACTCTCACTTAAAGGGAAGTAAGAGTATTGGGGGCATAAAAGGGACTCACGCCGAAAATATTTGAATTGTTTGTGCTTATTAATTAACTAAAATTCAACTTAACTTATCATTTGACTTCTGTTTTCTACATTCTTTTGAGGTTGACGCTCTTTACCAAGAAAGTTACCATGTCTTTAGTTTGATGTTATATTTTACTTAGGTTTTGAAAATCATAGTAGCAAAGTTATAAATATTCAGATCCTTCAAAATGACAGTTCTACCTGCATAAACAGGACACTTTGTTACCTGTTGCTATAGAAATCTTTCTCTGCAAACCAATTAGAAATAACCCTTTATTGGATTGATTATATTTTCACACATTTCAACTTGGAATTTATTATTTTAGGAATATTTTAAAATAATTTTATATGATATATCTTTGTTGTCTAGTAATGAAAAATTATTGTGTAGAACAAATTAGATAATGTTTTAAAGGAATGTAAAGTAGCACTCTGCAAACTTATTTGTCAGGACTTAAGCCTTCTTTCTTTTTAACATACTTAAGAACACTACATGCTGGTAAATGAAGCTCCCAAAATGAAATGTGACAAAAGCTGTTATTTCTTTACATATTAAAAGAATAAAGAAAGAAGTGGAAATAATCCTACGAGTTTACTAGAGTAATTTGTAAAGCAACTGATCAAAATTCCACATGATTTAATACTAAAAATATTATAAGTTCAAGTAGGTGTCTACTACTTCCTACATTTTCATCATCTTTATAGTAACATTAAACCAGTATTTCAGACACTGTAACTGAGTAAATCTGATTACTTCCATTCATGAAGTTATCCATGAGAGACCAAATTCTTAATTCCACTCAAACCCAGCTTGATGACCAGTGAGTTTATTGTAGAGAGGTGAACAGTTATTCCTAGAGCGGGGGAGACTTCTTTATCAATTATAGACTTATCCTTAACCTAGTCTTCCCTCCTTATGAATAAGATTTATGTTTAATAAAACCAATTATCAAAAATAAAGCTGCATATTTGTAAAGTCTACCTTGTCACAGGCAGTGGTTCACAAAAGCTGCATACAGCTCCTTAGCAGGAGCTCTGCAGGTCAAAGTATTCTACCTGCCAGTTATTATAGTTTATATAACATTAGGCAAAGGGGAACATGTAATCTTGTAAAATTCAGGATCTTCCTGAGGCTTGTAAATTTCCTTAGTTTCCCTAGCCAAGTGTCTTGCTCCTCTCTCCAACAGACATTTCAGTTCTGAGGCTGGCTATAAAACATCCTCTTTTACGAATTACAAATTTCTTATTCCTTGGACTTTAAATATCTACCATGCTGATATTAAATATCTGATTTAAAATATTTAATATAATTACCTCTTTTTATTGCTGTTTATTCCTTTATCCCACTTTTGTTCCAGAATACCTGATTGATTAAAAACTTTACCCTGGTAAAATTTCAGTCTCCTCATATTTTGTTAGTATCCTAGATAAAACTAACTTGGCTAGAAAAATGTCAGAGAAGTATGTTCAGTGATTTTGCTATAAGTCATAGTCACAAACCTCAGTTGAACAGGCCCACTTCTTACCAATGATAGCACATTCCCTGGTCTATTCACTATTCCTCTTTGTAAGACAATCTGAATTTGTTCACAATTCCAACATTTGGTTCCTTATCCTCGCTCAGATATGATTACAAATGAGAGGAGACAGAGCCTACACACATCAAGGCGACTCTGTTAGCTTGCTGTGCTTGAACGAAGTCTGAGATAACAGTTAAAACTGCCTGTTCATCATGGTGTATTAAGAACTTAATGACAGACAAGACTATCAACCACATACAAATCTTACGACTGGAACGGCCTGGTGCTAAGTTATATATGTCAGAGAAGAAACAAGAACCATTCAGTGGAAGTGAACCAGGAAGAGTCTAAATGCCTTAGAAGAAAATGTGATCAAATCTAAATGTGCTTGTTTATGGCTTAACAAAAGCAACCCAGAGTCATTGATAATGATTCCAAATAAGACAACACCTCCTGTGGTAAGAACTCTGAGCAAGGCTTCACAGCACAGGAGATACCACAGAGAGTGGTGGGGAGGGAGGGAGGGAGGGACAGAGAGAGAGATTAAGGAACGTAAAATGAATTATACTGAATTTTTATGAATGAAGTTTTAAAATATGAGTATTTGCATATTCATATCTGTACTTTACTGTAAGCCTCCCCCACCCCAATACTCAGAAATATTTCTGATGGAATGGCTTACTGCGTAGACTTGTGGTCTTTGGTTTTATTTTTCTACTTCTATTTTCTTTTCTTATTATTTGTTTATTATATTTTATGTTTATAAGTATTTTTGCTTGTACCACACAGTTGTATGGTGCCTGTGAAGGTCAATAAAAAACACACACACACACACACAACAAAACACACACACAGGATTTCACACAACTGAAGTTACTCACAGGAGTGTGTTGAGGCATAGGTACTAGGAACTAAATCTGAGTCCTCTAGCAAAACAGCAAGGACTCTAACCATTGATCTCGCCAGCTCATGTTTTTGTTTTTGAAGAAAGTTTTGAATATAAGAGGCAGAACAATGAGAAACTAAACTTTCACTGTTTATGGGGACTTAGAGTATATTGAGAAAAGTGATCAATTGCCTGTCTTCTCTCTGTAGATATGTTACTTAGAAAAGATACAGGTAATATAACAAGAATGGATGTATCCTTAAAGAAGTGGATTTATCCTACAGAGTACAGAAGAAAAAAATGTGGAGTCTAGCCTTTATCCAGAGGTTGTACTATATGTAGCTTCAACTTGGACTCTTATTGCAAAAATAGCAACTTGGGACAGCCAGCCAAGCCAGTGTCTGCAGCATCCTTTACAACTTCTAGTGAAGCCTTTTTTTTTTCTTTTTTTTGCCTACTGTTTTTATAGTGTGGTCCTACTTGCAGCAATATACTGTCCCAAAGATATTTGGGACCCAAATATCTCTCGAGACCCAAAGATCTCTTCAGATGCTGTTCATGGAGCCCTTTATATAAAATGCCACAATGTTCACAAAAAAATTACTTCTACATATTTGAAGTCATTTTTAACCATGTATAATAAAAATATAATCTGAAAATGTTGTAGACGCAGTTAAGCATTGTTTTATTTTGTGAATAACGATAATAGGATATATTTGTGTCCTAGCAATTAACTTAGGTTCTTGTACTATAAAAACACTTTACTACTGCAACACATAATCTATGTTATTTTTTTCTTTAACTGGTTCTTATTGGTATTTTATTGAAACTCTGGGGAAAGACCACACAGACACAGACACAGAATTTGTGTGTATGTAAAGTTAATTATGCTTTATTTGAAGAGATGAAAATAGTGGTTTTCTGTACTATCCTAGGTTCCCTAATAAGATCCTATAACTAATTCAAAGAGGTGGGTAGAATTTGAAACTTGCATACCTAATCTAGGGAAAGGAAAGGAGAAAGGGAACACAAAGGAAAAAAACAAATGACTTTTTGGTAAATTAACAAGGGCAATTGCAACAATAATTGATAGGGAATATTATGGTTTATGATGTGATAAATGGCATCTCTCCCCAAAGGCATGAGGCTTGGTTGCAGAGAGTAAAGATTTGACCACTTAGTTATTTTCTGTGGTTTTAGTCAACTATCATATTTCCTGGCCTCCAGGCAATCTTGTGCTAATGTTGAATATTGTAGAATATTGTGTCCCTTTAGATGCTTGTCTTTTTTATTATATATTTTCTTTATTTACATTTCAAATGATATCCCCTTTCCTAGTTTCCCCTCTGGAAAAAAAAACCCTGTACCCTCCCCCTCCCCCTGCTCACAACCCACCCTCTCCTGCTTCCTGGTCCTGGAATTTCCCTATACTGGGGCATAGAGCCTATACAGGAGCAAGGGCCTCTCCTCCCATTGATGCCTTACTAGGCCATCCTCTGATACATATACAACTGGAGCCAGGAGTCCCACCACGTGTACTCTTTGGTTGGTGCTTTAGTCCCTGGGAGCTCTAGGAGCACTGGTCACTTCATATTGTTGTTCCTCCTATGGGGTTTCAAACCCCTTCAGCTCCTTGGGTCTTTTCTCTAGCTCCTTCATTGGGGACCCTGTACTCAGTCCAATGAATGTCTGTGAGCATCTACTTCTGTATTAGTCAGGCACTGGCAGAGCCTCTCAGGAGACAGCTATATCAGGCTCCTGTCAGCCA
Organism: Mastomys coucha; assembly: GCF_008632895.1. Classification (NCBI taxonomy): domain Eukaryota; kingdom Metazoa; phylum Chordata; class Mammalia; order Rodentia; family Muridae; genus Mastomys; species Mastomys coucha. The sequence goes on along the minus strand of NW_022196905.1, from coordinate 182,880,662 downwards.
GCACTTGCTGGCATCCACAATAGTGACTGGGTTTGGTGATTGTATATAGGAAGGAATCCCAGGTGGGGCAGTCTCTGGATTGTCCTTCCTTTACTCTCACCTAAGTAAATGACACTTCTCGGTTGTTCACATTAAATGTGACTGCAATGTTTTCTATTCATTCTTCTCTCAACTCCTTAGCACAAAAATATGCATTCAACCTTAAGCTTTAAAAACAAGGGAAGCAAGGGCTGTAGAGGTGTCTCAGAGGATGAGAACACTTGCTGCTGTTTCTTTTTTCTTTTATTAATCATTTTATTTGTTTACATTTTCATATGATATTCCCCTTCCCAGTTACCCTTTCATAAACTCCCCATCCTGTACTCCCACAATCCCCTACCCTTTGCCTCTATGAGGGTGCTCCTCCACCCACCCAACCCCATTTCCACCTCATCACACCACTTTAGCATACTCTTATACTGGGACATCAAGCCTCCACAGAACCAAGGGTCTCCCCTCCCATTGATGCCCAACAAGGCCATCCTCTGCTACATATTATCTGGAGCCATGGCTCCCTCCATGAGGTTTAGTCACTGGGGGCTCTGAGTGGTCCAGTTAGTTGATACTGTTCTTCCTAAGGAATTACAATCCCCTTCAGCTCCTTTGGTCCTTCCCCCAAGCTCTTCCTTTCTGGTCCCCAAGCTTAGTCTGATGGTTGGCTAGGAGTATCTGCATCTGTATCGGTCAGGTGTTAGTAGAACCTCTCAGGTAACAGCCATACCAGTCTCCTGTCAGCAAGTGTTTCTTGGCATCAGCAACAGTGTCAGGGACTGGAGTCTGAGTATTCACATTTAGTTCCCAGACTATCTGGTGACTCACCACTGCCTATGGCTGCAATCGCAGGAGATCTGACACCATTTTCTTGCTCACCTCTGTGGACAACTGCAGATGTACCATGTACATACATATACCGGGGCACACATACACATAAACTAACTAAAATCGAATAAATAAATGAATGCAAGCCCTTTCTGTACTATTTAGACCTGTGTCTACTAAATTGAAACTAAGTAATTCTCTCTTTAAAAATCATCAAATACATTAAAAGTGTCTATCAAATACTTAATGTTCAATAATTTAACTTGAATTATTTTGCAAAGTTCAAGTTAAACCAAAATTAATTTTCATATTTTTAACCATGACCTTAGAATCATTAAAAGATTTCAACACTTTAGTAACATTGATGCTTATTGACTCTGATGAATTACTTTGACTTGTTTTCCTGAGTTCTATTCATTTCCTTTATACTACCTATCAAGCTATGTATGGCAGTAAAGAAGGAAATAAGAACCTTGGGCTTCTCCAGAGGATGAATCAGTATTTGCTGCTTGTTTTAGGCAAGTCCTTTGTCCCTTTCCACTATAAGACCTTATCCCAGGATGAGTAAAATGCCACCTCCCCAGAACGACTGCATGGGGGCTAGAGCAACAACTGTTTTTCTAGGCACTGCAGAACCTGTTAAACCTTATTGAACTCATAAAAATTTTCATCATTTCTCTCCTTTTCGATGAATTAGAAAAATAACCATCACCACCAATTTTCCATTTAAATGTAAAAACAGTTGTCCACAAAACAAAAATGAACATAAAGCTAACCAACCTGCAGAGGTAGTATATGACATTGAATAGCTTTCCTATGCTATTTGAATTAACATAACACTTTGAGACAGATGCTAGGGTTATAGTTTAAATTTTATAAAAATGATTTTAAAAGACAATGTTTATTTCTCCAAGGGGAAATTATAGGCAAATAAAAAGTAGAACCCAAGTTTAAATCATGTTTTACTCTGGGTGTTCACCATCATAGCCTCTGTGTTCAAGTTGCAGATAATTGAAAACAAGCACATGTCACTGATATTCTGATAGCTTGAAGACTCACTGATATTATGATAGCATGAAGACAAATATAATATCAGTGTTCTCCAAGTTATTTTAATCAAATAGACTTTGAATATTTTAGTATAATCTAATCAAAATTAATTTTCCCCTTATTTTATGCCAAGTGTTTATAGACAATGTTTTATTTTATTTTTTCAATACTTTTTTATTGAATATTTTCTTTATTTACATGTAAATTTCTCCTTTCCCAGTTTCCCTTCCAAAAAACAAAGAAACAAACAAAAACAACAAGAACAAACCCCTGTTGCCTCCACCCTCCCCATGCCTGCCACACCATCGTCTCCCACTTCTTGGCCCTAGCATACCCCTACACTGGGGCACAGAACCTTCACAGGGCCAAGGTCCTCTCCTCCTATTGATGATCAAATTGGCAATCCTCTACTATACACGTGCTGCCAGAACAATCAGACCCACCACGTGCAGTCCTTGGTTGGTGGTTGAGACCCTGGGAGCACTGAGGATGCTAGTTAGTTCATATTGTTGTTCGACCTAAGGGGCTGCAAAATTATCAACTCCATAGGTCCTTTCTCTAACTCCTTCATTGGGGACCGGGTACTCAGTTCAATGGATGGCTGTGAGC
>NW_022196905.1:182867085-182876739 GCF_008632895.1 Mastomys coucha | reverse complement strand
GAAGCTATTGGTGTTCTCTTCAGGAAATTTTCCCCTGTGCCTATTTGCTCGAGGTTCTTCCTCACTTTCTCATCTATTAGTTTCAATATAGGCAATGTTTTAAATGTGTGGAGACATTAGGCATTCTGCATTGGCTATGATATCTCTGCACAAAGAAAGCCTTTTTTCAGAAGATAAATTTGGAAGTTTATTGCTTAGAAAGGAATTTAGGAAGTAGAGTTAATTGTCTATATAGTTTCTTATTAGGCTTTGTCTTTGTGTATATTGCAAATAATTTTTTACACTTATTTTTCTTAGTTTGATAATTCCATACAATGTGTTTTGATAGTATTTATCCCTTCCTCAAATCTTCCTTGATTCATTCCCCCTTCCACACCTAACTTTATGTCCTTTTAACTTTAACTCTTTATACTACTATATGAGGCTCAAATATTTTTGAATATGTGGTCTTCCAGTTGATGGCAGCTATACTCATGATTGCTAAGGATCTCCAGAGAAAGAAAAGACACAGAAATATCATAATTAAGAAGAACCATCATTATTACAACTCACGTCATCTTAGGTAGCATGAGAAAATAAAGGTATAATTACTGTACTTGGCTTTGACCCAATCTCAAAGTAAAAAAACATAGATCAAAATTATCAAATCACCAAAAAAAAAAAGCCGGGCGGTGGTGCCGCACGCCTTTAATCCCAGCACTTGCAAGGCAGAGGCAAGCAGATTTCTGAGTTCAAGGCCAGCCTGGTCTACAGAGTGAGTTCCAGGGAAGCCAGGGCTATACAGAGAAACCCTGTCTCAAAAACCCAAACCAAACCAAACCAAACAAACAAACAAAAAAATCAAAATTATCAAATCAAAGTTAAGTTGTTGCCTAGGAAGAAAGATATTTGTATGGGTTGTAGAAACCAAAGCAGAGAGAGGGACTTTAGACACATCTAGTCTCTGACCTTCATATATTTCTAAGAATGAAATCATGGTTATTGATGCTGGACTTCAAGCAGAAAAGGAAATTCAGTGTTGAGTGTGTCTTTGTGTGGATGTTACTGTGAACACACACACACACGCACACATATATATATACATATCTCACATACATATATATATATAAATATATATGATGTTACTAACATATATATATGCATATATGTATATTAGCAGCAGCAGCACATATATGTGTGTGTGTTACATATATGATGTTTTAGTAGTTTTAGTATGGTCATATACATATGTTAAATATGACCATAAAGTATGTTAGTGTGCATCTTCACAGGATAACTTATTGTATGCCACTAACAGGAGGAAGGAAACAACCTCTGAAAATGCTATACTTGCTTCTAATCTGTACAAAGATCTGAATAGTGTCTGTATTCTGGTCTCAGTAGTCACAGTCTTACAGCGAGTGTAGGTGACATCAAGAGTCCACCTACAAGTCTGTTTTGAAAGGGACACCAAGGTAAATGAGCTTCCAAACCATAGCTCTGTATAACTTTTGTCATCGATAGTTAGTATAAGATGCTATAATGAAAGCAATGATGTTAGAACAAAAATATGAAGTTGAATGAAGCATTATGTGTGCCATCACCAAATGACCACATTGTGTTCTAAGGAGTAAAAGTCTGCACAGAAAATAGCCACCCAAATCTAGTTCCTTCATACTAATATTCTACATAAAATATTAGACTATACATGAAACCTGATATTTGGGTTCATCTAAATTATGAAGTCTCCCAACTACATACTAATAAGACTGTGTTAAGTTAATACAAATGCGTTATATTAAATATATGAAGTTAACAATAATTCTTAATTTACATAATAATCCCAATCTAAATCACACTATTTTGTATCTAACTTGAAGGATGGAGTCCAGGTAACAGTTGATTTATATACTAAGAAATAATGAACTGGGCAGTGGTGAAACATGCCTTTAATCCCAGCACTCTAATGCAGAGGCCTGTGGAGAGTTAAACGCCAGCCTGTTCTTCAAAGTGAGTTCCAGGACAGCCAGGGCTACACAGAGAAACTCTACTTGAAAAACCAAAGACAGAAAAAGAATAAGAATGGGAAGGAGAAGGAGAAAGAGAAGGGGAAGAAGGAGGAGTAGGAAAGGAGGAGGAGGAAGAGGAAGAGAAGGAGAAGGAGAAGAAGAAGGAGAAGGAGAATCAGTATATTTGGTTACTCTTCTACTCTTCCATGGCTTCAGAAATCTCAGAAGAGAAATATGAGAAAAAAAGCCAAAATCATTTAGAGAATGTTGATCATGTAAAACACTAAATTCCTATTGATCATTGGTAATAAGGTGGCATTAACATTTCAAACGTATGGGGAAGGAACAGGGGTTTGTTTTAGTTTTTTTTTTTTAATTTTTTTCAATTTTTATTTTTTGGAGGGGAACCTGGGAATGGAGATATTGTAAATAAAGAAAACATCTAATAAAAAAAGAAAAAGAAAAAGAAAATGTTACCAGAACATCTGTACTCAACAATATGCACACTTTGGGAAATTCTTTGAAACTTATGGCTTAGAATTATGACAAATGAATTAATAGGAGTATGTAGAGATTGCTAGAGCTGTTAAAATTAACATATAACATGAAGAACCACTTAGATCTCAAAATGAGATTGAAAATATATCATTGAACTTTTAAGAAAAAATAAATTTGAACGCTGATTAGATATTTTTTCAGACATCATTTTATTCTTGATTATTTTGGTGAAAAGCAACATTGTAGTGCAAAGACAAGAATCATACTGTTTAAGAGAAGCACACTGAAATTTTTACTAAAGCAACAACATTTCAAATATGTACGTTATATAATACAGTAGAGAGAAGAGGGTGGAGAATGTGGGTAAGGTAGACTTGAAGATTTAATATACCTTTTTGCATGTTGCAGTCTATATTTTGCAAAAAGATAATCTAATTTTATGGGCTGTTTATTTCCTTGATTTATTGTATCATTTCCTTTATGAAAGCTTGTTAATTTTTGTAAAGATCCATTTGTCAACTCTTTCTCTAACATTCTAAGTAATCAGAGTGCTATTTAGAAAGTTCTTATCTACTTGAATATATTCTATATTCCCTACCTTATTTTTGTCTGGAAGTACCAGAATTGTTAGTCTTAAGGTGAGATATTTGATTCACTTGGAGGTGATTTTTGTACATGTGAGAAAGAAATTACACATGTAGTCTCAGTCTTTTACATGTAATCATCCAGTTTTGCTAATACCATTTGTTGAAGACACACTGGGGCTTAGTTTTGACTAAAAATCAAACAACACCACCAACAACAAAAACTCTTTATAAAATATAAGGAGATTAGTAAAAAAGGAGATGTTCAGCAACCAGATGAATAAGTTAAGACTAGTAGAAAACTAGTATTCACAACATCATTGACTTCTTGAGCATAAGCAAAAACAGTCAATTGTCTTAGTCCATTTTCCCATTACTGTGGTAAGGCACCTTGGTGCAGCAGAGTAAGAGGGGAAGCATTCATTTGGACTCCTAGTTCGAGAGCATAGTTCACCATAGGACATCATGGTGGAGAAGTAAAAGCAGCAGGGACTTGGAGAGCTGATAAACTCTATCAGCAGTCAAGAAGCAGAGAGACCCTTACTCACTGCAGAAAGTCTGCCTTGCCTCATGCTCTCCTGCTGCTTCCCCGCAGAAATGCTTCGACTACCCACAGTCCTTCACCAGATGAGACCAGTGTCCTAGGCACTGGCTCCAAATCTCACTCGGGCCTATGCCAAAGATGTAAAATTTGGTGCAGATGCTCAAGCCTTAATGCTTAAGGTGTAGACCTTTCAGCCAGTGCTATAGTTGTTACAATGGGGGCCAAAGGGAAGAACAGTGATTATTAAACAGAGTGGTGGAAGTCCCAAATTAACAAAAGATGGGGTCACTGTCAGAAAGTCAATTGATTTAAAGAATAAATATAAAAATATCAGAGTTAAACTTGTTCAGGATGTTGCCAATAACACAAACTAAGAGGCTGGGGATGGCACTACCACTGCCACTTTTCTGGCCCGCTCTATTGCCAAGGAGGGCTTTGAGAAGACCAGCTAAGGGGCTAATCCAGTGGAAATCTGGAGAAGTGAGATGTTGGCTGATGATACCGTAATTGCTGAACTTAAGAAACAATCTAAACCTGTGACAATCCCTGAAGAAATTGCTCAGGTTGCTACAATTTCTGCAAATGGAGAAAAAGTCACTGGGAATTTCATTTCTGATGTAATGAAAAAGGTTAGAAGAAAGGGTGTCATCACAGTGAAAGATGAGAAAACTTTGAATGATGAGCTAGAAATTATTGAAGGCATGAAGTTTGATAAAGGATATATTTCCCCATTAACACATCAAAAGATCAAAAGTGTGAATTCCAAGATGCCTATATTTAGTTGAGTGAAAAGAAAATTTCTAGTGTTCAGTCCATTGTACCTGCTCTTGAAATTGCTAATGCTCATTGAAAGCCTTTGGCAATAATTGCTGAAGATGTTGATGGAGAAGCTCTAGCCACGCTGGTTTTGAACAGGCTAAAAGTTGGTCTTCAGGTTGTAGTAGTCACAGCTCCAGGGTTTGGGGCCAATAGGAAGAACCAGCTTAAAGATACAGCTATTGCTACTGGTGGTGTGGTGTTTGGAGAAGAAGGGTTGAATCTAAATCTTGGAGATGTTCAAGCTCATGACTTAGGAAAAGTTGGAGAAGTCATTGTCACCAAAAATGATGTCATGCTTTTGAAAGGAAAATGTGACAAAACTGACATTGAAAAACGCATTCAAGAAACCACTGAGCAGCTAGACATCACAACTAGCGAATATATAAAGGAAAAGCTGAACAAGCAATTTGCTAAAATTTCATGTGGAGTAGCTGTGTTGAAGGTTGGAGGGACAAGTGATGTTGAAGTGAATGACAAGAAAGACAGAGTTACAGTTGCTCTCAATGCTACAAGAGGAGCTGTTGAAAAGGCATTGTTCTAGGAGGGGGCTATGCTCTGCTACGGTGCATTCCAGCATTGGATTCATAAAAGCCTGCTAATGAAGATCAGAAAATAGATATAGAAACTATTAAAAGAGCTGTTAAAATTCCTGCATTGATGATTGCTAAGAATGCAGGTGTCGAAGGATCTTTGATAGTTGAGAAGATTCTGCAGAATTCCTCAGAAGTTGGTTATGACACCATGCTTGGACATGAACATGGTAGAAAAGGGAATCATTGATCCAACCAAGGTTGTAAGAACTGGCTTACACTGGATGATGCTAGGGTGGCTTCCTTGCTAACTACAGCTGAATCCATACAGACAGAAATTCCTAGAGAAGAGAAGGACCCTGAAATGGGTGCAATGGGAGGGGGTGTGGGAGATGGCATGTTCTAACTCCTAGAATAGTGCTTTGTCTGATCAATGAACTGTGACTGGAAGCTCAAAGCAGATTCCTCACTGATAACTTCAGAGAAGTCACCTAGAGAAAATGACTGAAGAGACGCTTGGCTGATCACTGTAACCATCAGTTACTGGTTTCCTTTGACAATATGTAATGGTTTACTGCTGTCATCCATGCCTACAGATAATTTATTATGTATTTTTGAATAAAAACATTTGTACATTCCTGATGCTGCATACAAGAGCCACATACCAGTGTCCTGATTTCAACTTAAACCACTGAGGCATGGCTACTGTTCTGTTAGCATCAGGACTGTCGTGTTGTGTCACCACACGAGAAGCTCAGAAATTCTGTGGAGGGTGGGAATGATTGTGTGCAAAGTAGAGAAGTAACCAATCATGTGACAACCTTTGTGTAATAAAATTTTGTTTAAAGTTAAAAAAAAAGAAGCAGAAAAAGAGAGAGAGGGAGAAAGAGAGGAGAGTCATATTGCATCAACAGTGAAAAAGCAGAACAAGAGATGAATGTTGATACTCACCTAGCTTTAATCCTTCTAATTCAAATTAGGCCCAAATGCAAAGCTGGGGAATTTTATATCCCACTTTTGCATGAGTCTTCCAACTCAACTAACCTAATAATCATAGTCCTTCACAGACATGCTCAGAGACTAAATGCTCAGACAGATACACGTGACTAGAGGCTTGTCTACTAGATAACTCCAGATCCTGTCAATTTCACAATTTATACTAATGATCACAATTAGTATTTTATAAGCTTTACATCTTTGTGCACAGAACAGCAAATATGTCACTAGATCAGATGAATGAAGCACCTGTCTGGAAACAGAAGACAGTTTCTCCACATTTTAAATGCTCCCTCAGAAGGAAGTTAGATAGATGATTCATGCTTGATATAAGAAAAAAAATCCACGATGTAAAGATGTAAAAGAAGTATTGGAAATAACAGATAAAATGTAAGTCAAGAAATTTAGAGTTCAGAAAGAAGTAAGTAGGAAAACTCAAATCTTAATCTTTAATTTAAAAGTGACTTAGGCAGATGCAATTTATTTTTCAGTCATGCCCATGAAGGAAGTAATCAAAACCGTGGCCACAGACAAGACTGGACAATGAGTGGTTTCATTTGGTTTACTGTTGTGATGATAAAACACCATAACCGAAGCAACTTATGAAGGATAGGGTTTATTTGGCTGATACTTGGCTTAAACTTCCATATTGCTGCTCATCATTGGAGGAAGTCAGGGTAGGAGGGCAGGATCCTGGAGTTAGAAGATGATGCAGAGGCCATGGAGGGTTGCTGCTTTTTTGTGTGTTTGGTTGGTTGTTTTTTTGGTTTTGTTTCGTTTTGTTTTGTGGGGTTTCTTTGTTTGTTTGTTTGTTTGTTTTGTTTTGTTTTTTGTTTTTTGGGGTTTTTTTTTAGTATTTTTTCACATTTTTGGTCATTTGTACTTCATTTTTTCTAAACTATCTATTCACTTGTCCATTTGTTTCTTTTTCCATTAATTCATTTATTTATTCACTTTACAACCTGATCAGTGCACCTCCTCCTCCCTGTCTTCCCCTCACACAATCTCTTGCTTCCTTCCCTTTTCCTCTGAGAGGGTGGAGGTCCCTCCGTGTATTCCCCCACCCTAGTATATCAAGTCTCTGCAGGGCTGAGCACATCCTCTCTCACTGAAGCCATAGAGGCAGCCCATTTGAGGGAACTTAGTCCACAGACAGGCAACAGCATTAGGGTCAAACCCTGTCTAGATGTTGGGGCATCTGCTCCATATGAGTAGGAGACTTAAGTCCAGCCCATGTATGTTCTTTGGTTTTTAGTTAGATCTCTGAGGGTCTCTAAGGTCCCAGGATAGTTGACTCTATTAGTATTCTTGTTGAGTTCCTATCACCTCTGTGGCCCTTAATCCTTCCCCTACCTTTTCTATAAGACTCTTTGAGTTCCTTTCAATGTCTAGCTGTAGGTCTGTGCATCAGTTTTAGTTAGCTGCTGGGTGGAGCCTATCAGAGGACAGATATGGTTGGCTCCTGTATCCAAGCATAACAAAGTATCATTACTAATGTCATGGATTTGGTGGTTGCCCATGGGATGGGTCTCAAGTTGGGGCCAGTTATTAGTTGGCCATTCCTTCGGTCTCTGCTCTATTTTTGTTCCTGTATTTCTTATAGACAGGGCAAACGTTGGTTGGAAAGTTTTGTGGCTAGGTTGGTGTCCTCATCCCTACATGGGGACATGCCTGGCTGCAGGAGATGGCTATTTCAGGTTCTATATCCTCACTGCTAGGAGTCTTAACTACCCTCTCAAATGGACTCTTGGGAGCCTCTTCTACCTTAGGTCTCTAGCACATCCTAGAGATGCCTTCTATCCCACCCACAATGGTCACCAGTTTAGATTTATCCTCACAGCTCTCTGGGCCTCTCTCCTGTCTGTCCCCACACCTGATCCTGAGCCCCCTCCCCATCTGTTTAGACACCAACAAACCAAACAACTCAATTAAAAACGGAGTACAGAGCTAACCAGACAATTCTCAAAAGAGGAATTGTGAATAACCAAGAAGGGTTTAAATAAATGTTTAACATCCTTAGTTATCAGGAAAATGCAAATGAAACCAACCCTGAGATTGCATATTATACCCATCAAAATGGCTAAGATAAAAAATCTCAAGGACAGCACATGCTGGTGCTGATGTGGGGGAAAAGGAACACTGCTCTATTGCTGGTGGAAGTACAAATTTGTTCAATCATTCTGAAAATCGTTTTGTCAGTTTCTCAGAAAATTGGGAATAGTTCTACCTCAAGGCCTGGCTATTCCACTCCTGGGCATATACCCAAAGGATGCTCCACCATACCACAAAGATACTTACTCAGCTATGTTCATGGCAGCTTTATTTGTGATAGCCAAAAACTGGAAATAACCCAGATGCCCCTCAACCAAAATTGGTTGCAGAAAATGCGGTTCATTTACACAATGGAATACTACTCAGCTATTAATAACAAGGCATCATGAATTTTGCCATCAAATGGATGGAACTAGAAAAATAGCATGCCAAGCAATGTAGCCCAGACCCAAAAGGACATGCTTAATATATACTCCCTTATAAGCAGACATTAACCATAAAATCCAGAATACCCACACTGCATTCCACAAGAAGGGTGCTGCTTAAAGGTTTGCTCCCCATGGCTTGCTCAGCCAACTTTCTTATGGAAACCAGGAACACCAGCCAAGGGCTGGTCCAGACCACACTGGGTTGGATCCTCCCCATCCCCGCTCCATCAACTTCTAATTAAAAATATGCCAAGTAGACTTGCCTACAGCCTGATCTCTTGGAGGCTTTTCTTCTGCTATCCCCATTAATATTTCTTTACTTTTTTAAATTAGATATTTTCTTTATTTATATTTCAAATGTAATCCCCTTTCCTGGTTTCCTCTCCAGAAAAAAAAAAAGTATTACTTTCCTCCCCCTTCACCCTGCTCACCAACCCATCCTCTCCTGCTTCCTGGCCCTGGTATTCCCCTAAACTGGGGCATAGAGCCTTGACATGACCAAGGACCTCTCCTCCTATTGATAACCAACTAGGCCATCCTCTGCTACATATGCAGTTGGAGCCATAAATACCACCATGTGTACTCTTTGGATGGTTGTTTAGTCCCTGGAAGTTCTGGGGGGAGGGGTACTAGTTGGTTAATATTGTTGTTCCTCCTATGGGGCTGTAAATCACATCAGGTCTTTGGGTCCTTTCTCTAGCTTCTTCATTGGGGACCCTGTGCTCAGTCTAATAGATGGCTGTGAGCCTCTTCTCCTGTATTAGTCGGGAACTGGCAGAGCTTCTTAGGAGACAGCTATATCAGGCTCCTGTCAGCCAGCACTTGCTGGTATCCACAATAGTGTCTGGGTTTGGTGATTGAATATGGGAAGGAATCCCAGGTGGCGCAATCTCTGGATTGTCCTTCCTTCAGTCTCTGCTCCACACTTTGTCTTTGTAATTCCTTCCATGGGTATTTTGTTCCCCTTCTAAGAAGGATCGAAATATCCACACTTTAGTCTTTCTTCTTCTTGAGTTTCTTGTGGTTAGTGAATTGGATCATGGATATCCCAAACTTCTGAACTAAACTCAGGTGACAGCAGATGCTTGTGAAGTTGTGGAGAAAGAGGAACACTCCTTCATTGCTGGTGGGATTGCAAAATGGCACAACTGCTGCGCGCTATTTCCCGCCGGCAGGAAAAACGCAGCACAAACGGATTCTTCTGCAGCACAATCT
>NW_022196905.1:182861853-182864439 GCF_008632895.1 Mastomys coucha | reverse complement strand
TGATACTAACGGCAAGCCAAATGCCATCTTGTAATGGTGATGTGCTTATGAAATGGCTTCCTACACACAACCACTCTGGAAATCAGTTTGTCGGTTCCTCAGAAAATTGGACATAGTACTACCTGAGGACCCAGCTGTACCACTCCTGGGCATATACCCAGAAGATGCTTCAACATGTAATAAGGACACATGCTCCACTATGTTCATTGCAGCCTTATTTATAGTAGCCAGAAGATGGAAAGATATCTCTCAACAGAGGAATGGATACAGAAAATGTGGTACATTTACACAATGGAGTACTACTCAGTGATTAAGAACAATGAATTTATGAAATTCTTAGGGAAATGGAAAGATCTGGAGAATATCATCCTGAGTGAGGTAACCCAATCACAAAAGAACACACATGGTATGCACTCACTGATAAGTGGATATTGAAGACATTTTCTTAAGTGAGGTTCTCATATCTCAGATGACCTTAGCTTGCATCAACTTGACATAAAAGCAGCCAGAACATTGAAGGAGAAAGGAAAAGAAGGTAACTTACAAAAATTTTGGTGGTCTAGAAAACAGAACAAATGTCCAAAGCAAAAAAAGATTGGTAGACACAAAGAAAGTCAGAGGAAAAGTGATGATAGAGACAACTTTCAAGTCAAGGAATGAAGCAGGTCAACTGTAAGAAATATGAAGAGAGGGGCGGGATGAGAGGTGTTTTGTTTTACCTTAACTGGCAGCTTGAAGGATCTGAAATCAACTAAGATATAAGCCAAAGGAAACACCTGTAAAGGATTTTTATTTTAATCAGGTTGTTTAAACAGAAAGAAACAACCTGAATTTTACCTACACCTTCCAATGACAAATAAAAGAAGTCCTGAAGGGGAGAGAAAGCTGATTACTAATAGAGAAGTGTCCATTAGAAAATATGTACCAAGTAATTTTAAAGGTGTAAGTTGATCACAAAGCTCAGTATACACAGCGCTTTGCACAAAAACAAAACCAAGTCCCATTCTTGGCCAAGTTCAGTGGATATCACCTCTAACTTAGCTGATGATAATACAGTTTACTTTTTTCATTCATTCATTTATTTACTTTACATTGTGGTTATATTGCTCCCTCCCTTCTCTCCTCCAAGTCCCTCTCTCCAACCTCCCCTCTCTACAGTCCCCTTCTCTTTCTCCATAGAGAACAGAAGACATTCCATGGACACCCATCCTTCTTGCCATATCAAGTTGCTATAGGACTAGATGCATCTTCTCTTACTAAGGCCAGACAAGGCAGTTCAGCTAGGGGCAAAGGGGTTGAAAGGCAGGCAACAGAGTTAAAGACAGCCCCTACTCCAGCTGTTAGGGGTCCCACATGAAGACCAAGCTGCACATCAGTTACACATATGTAGTGGACCTAAGCCCACTTTGCATGCCCTTTGGTTCTTAGCTCAGTCTCAGTGAACCTCTATGCATCATCCCCTATCCTCTTCCACAAGAGTCCTGAGCTCTGCCTAATGTGTCTGTGCATCTGTTTTCATCAGTTGCTTGTTGATGCCTCTCAGATGACAGTTATGCTAGTCTACTATCCTGCAAATAGAGCAGATTATGATTAACAGTGTCAGGAGTGGGATCCATCTCATGACATATGTTTCAAGATGTGCCAGTCATTGGACAACCATTCCTTTTTTTTCCCCTCTTTTTACTTATTATGTATTTTTTTTATTTACAATTCAAATGATATCTCCTCTCCTGGTTACCTCTCAGAAAAAAATACCAAAAACAAAAACAAAAACAAACCCTGTTCCCTCCCCCCTCCACCTATTCACCAACCCACCCTCTTCCACTTCCTGGCCCTGGCATTCCCATACACTGGGGCATAAACCTTCACAGGACCAAAGGCCTCTCTTACCATTGATGACCGTCTAGGCCATCCTATGCTATACATATGCAACTGGAACCATGAGTCCCATCATGTGTGCTCTTTGGTTTATGGTTTAGTCCCTGAGAGCCCTGAGGGTACTAGTTAGTTCACATTGTTGTTTGTCCTAAGGGGCTGCAAACCCTTCAGCTCCTTTGGTGCTTTCTCTAGCTCCTTCATTAGGGACCCTAGCCCAGAAGCTCAGAATACCCAAAATACAATCCACAAATCACAAGAAACTCAAGAAGAAGGAAGACCAAAGTCTGGATATTTCATTCCTTTTTAGAAGAGGCAACAAAATACCCATATAAGGAGTTGCAGAGACAAACTATGTAGCAGAGACTGAAAGAATAATCCAGATTCTCCACCTGGAAATCATTTCCATATTCAGTCATCAAACCCACAATCTATTGTGGATGCCAGCAAGTGATGGACAATCATTTCTTAATATCAGCTCCAATCTTAATCCCAGCATATCATGTAAGCAGGACAGATGTGGAGTCAAAGGATTTGTGGCTGGTTTGGAGTTCTCATCTCTCTATTAGAAGTCTTGCCTGGTTACAGGCGGTGGCTATTTCAGGTCCCATTTACCCTGTTGCTAGGAGTCTTAGGGTGACCTCATGGATTCCTAAACTTTCCCCTTATCCTAGGTTTCTGGCTTGTCCCAGATCTGTCCCACCCCCAACA
>NW_022196905.1:182729379-182861837 GCF_008632895.1 Mastomys coucha | reverse complement strand
CACACACACACACACACACATCAATTTCTGTTCCATTTCCCAGTTCTCTCTCCCTAAGCCCTCCGCACACTTGATCCCTCCTCTTCCCCTCCCAAGCCTCATCTCCTAGGAAGTTCCCTCTCTTCATCTACCTCTGATGTCTATTTTATTTTCCCTTCTGACCACCTTCCCTTTGGCTCTCCTTTTTACTTGGCTTCTTTGGGTCTGTGGATTGAAGCATGGTTGTCTTGTATGTTATGCCTAATATCTACTTATAAGTTAGTAATATTGTGTGTCTCTTTCTGGGTCTGAGTTACCTCGCTCAGAATAGTATTTTCTAGTTCCATCTATTTTCCTGAAAATTTCATAGTGTCCTGTCCTTGCTTTCAATAGCTGAGGAGTACTGCATTGTGTAAGTAAACCACATTGTTTTTATTCCATCCTTCCACCAAGAGACATCTAGGTTGTTTCCAGGTTCCCACTACAAATAAAGCTACTATGTACAAAGTTGAGCAAGTATCCATTTGGTATGGTTGAACATCTTTTGGGTATTTTCCCAGGAGTAGTATAGCTAGGTCTTGAGGTAGAACTATTTTCAGTTTTCTGAAAAATCACCAAATTAATTTCCCAAGTGGTTATATAAATTTTTACTTCCAAACAACAGTGCAGGAGTGTTCCCCTTGCTCCACATTCTCACCATTATTTGCAATATTACTTAATTTTAACACAGTATACCCTGAGTCTAATTTTTTTTAAATATTTATTTTGTGTATACAACTGTACTATAGCTGTCTTCAGACACACCAGAAAAGGGCATCAGACCACATTTCAGATGGTTGTGAGCCACCATGTGGTTGCTGGGAATTGAACTCAGAACCTCTGGAAGAGCAGTCAGTGCTATTAACCACTGAGCCATCTCTCCAGCCCGAGTCTAGTTTTTTGTATGCTGTTCTTTAAAATAGAATTTCTATTTTTCACTGAAGATTTCATCCTCGAAAGTAATTTAAAAATCAGGCGGGATTTATATTTTAAAATATTTATTTAATAACTAGATAGATAAAACTACAAAGCATAAGAGACTGCAGACATAAGGGAACAAATATATCATATTCCCTTTATCTAAGCTAAGAGATCATTGCAGAGTACGAGGCTTAAAGAGTGTAAGAGCCAGAAGCAGTAGATGACTACAAGAAACCATTATCTTCTCGACACAGCAGGACAGCTATATATGAACTCACTGCAGTTGTGATAGCCTTGATAAAACCTCTGCAAGCATAGGCCAGGCCAAATCCCACGCAGGAGCAAAGAATTCCAAGCCATGAAGCTCTCTCTATCAGCCTTGGCTTTAAAAGTTGGAAGCAATATCCTCTATCAAAATCCAGACCTTGAAGACAGCATGATGGCACACTCTTATAAAGAAAGGATTTTCAAGTCAAAAAAAGGAAAACCACTGCTAGTTTAAGACCAGTCTGCTGGATTACAAGGTAAGTTCCAGAACAGCTTGAACTATATATCAAGACCATCTCTCAAGAATGGGGTGTACTCTGAACTTTAGATTTATAAAGTTCATGACATTGAATCTTTGACCTTTCATTCATTCATTCTTCAGAATCCTTGCAGCTGAGAGAATATTGAAATTTTTCACATAAATAGAATGAATTACATGAATACAATGTATGAGAACAACTTGGTACATATATTAAATTCTCAATAAATTATAACTGAAACTAAAAATATGTTGATTATGTTCAGATGACTGTAGCTTTTCCATGGAATAATGCTGAAGTCATATTATTAAGTGAATAGGTACGCTAAATAGCTTCTTGTCATCTCACTAATTGGAGCTAGGTGAATGATGTATGTTGAGTATTCATTCTTTAACCACAGAGCCTAGTGATTTCCCCCATGGTGCTCATGGTATAAGCATTAGAAAGGACAATTTGGTAGAAGTTCCTACTTGAAAAGGAGATATATTTCTGTTTTATTGTTTATCCTGGTCTGTCCAGGGTTTTGTTTGTTTGTTTGTTTGGTTTTGGTTTTTCGAGACAGGGTTCCTCTGTATAGCCCTAACTATCCTGGAACTAACTCTGTAGACCACGGCTTCTAACTCAGAAATCCACCTGTCTCTGTCTCTCAAGTGCTGGGATTAAAGGCATATGCCACCACTGCCCAGCTGTTACAATCACCCTCTCATATGTTTCCTGCCTAAAGTTTCTGCACCATCAATAGCTGTAAGCTTGAGCCTTGGGTTTGTTAATTGAACTTTAAATTTAGCTGGATATGTAATGGAAAGGGAGAGGTCATTTGGTGTTTCAGTTCATCTTTCATGCACAGAGATTTTCTCTTCAACTCCAAAACTGCTCTGTTAGTCAGGAGTGTAAGTAATTAATAGCCCCAAGTGGTTAAATGTCTCTATGAGCAATTTAAAAACTACACTGTTATTTTAAAAGACAGGTGAAGAGATAGACAAAGAATGCTAGTACATAAATGTGTAATGGTGGACTGGTCTAGAACTTAAAAAACACAACGCTGATGCCTTCCCTCCCTAAAAGACAAACGACCGAATTTAGTTGGGTAGACATCTATAACAGTAAGATGTAATAATACTAAATGTTACTGTACTCAATGGCATTCACTTTATGAGAGAAAAAATCAATACAAACATTAAATTTGCAAACCAACGCCAGGGTTATTGTTTAATTTGTCAAGGTTTTAGACCACAAAGGAGAATCATTGAAATGAACCATTTAAATCAAACTAATCTCTTTGAGATTGTCTGTTTATCCAAAGCATTCAGTGTAATGGATGTTTCAAGACACATTACTTTTTCTCTCTATTATGGTCATTTTAAACTCACCACTGGTTTCTTACTGATTCTTTTTATTCAACTACTTAAGGTGTATAATTGAAGTGAATGTGGATTTCCACAACCATGGTTAGCTACGTTCTTTAATTATGTCACAACTGAGTCCTAACCAAAATTCCAAACAAGGGGAAAAGAACACACACTAAAAATATAATTGTATTTACTTTCAAAAGAAATCCATACCAAAGTTTACATTCTCTTTGGAAAATAATCTGAGGTATTTATCACTATCTACTCTCAACCATCACTGTATTGTTTTTGTTTCTCTTGTGTCTTACAAATTAATATTTACAATACGATTGAAAATAAAATGATCATTTGCAATTAAGTTAATTAGCTTTCCCTCTTTCAGCCACCCTATCCTCAATTCCTATGCTGTAAGGACCAAAATATAGAAGAAGACTTGGCTTTTGGCCAGCCACAAAGGAGCAAGCATCAGCCCTCCAGAAGCCTGTCCCCGCTCTCCCTGGTGCCTGGAGGTTCTTTGAAGTTTCCCTTAATTCACTGATCTCCGTAATGCGGAGCTAACTCTGCTTCACTGCTTTCTAATTATTCCTCCCAGTGGTTTTATGCTGTTCTATTTTACAGGTGAGAACACTGACTGCGGAAGTTTGCAATTATTTATTTTATCAAGAGTCACAGCCACTAGGTGTCAGAATGGGAGTGTTCCTCACATGTCTACCTGTAGATTTTAACAGTCCCTGCCTCCCAGTACTGATAGTTAAAGGAACTTAAACTTTTTATAATTAAGATTTCATCAGTGATTATTGTTATTCATGGGTGCATCTCTTAATTGAAGGAATAGAAATTCCTGGAATAACCTTCCCTACATTAGAATTATCTGAGTGTTTATGGAAAGGAAAACCTTTCTCATTTTTCTAGATATATTAAGTAGGTATTCTAAAGCCAGAGCCTAGAGAGCTCGGTTTTGAATAACATCCCTGACCAGAGTTTCCAATGCATTACATTCTGAGAATTATCTTATTATCGTGTCTTGTGTCTTGTTTATTTACATAATTAGAATGTGACTACTTAAGAAATGAGTGATTAAAATATCTATAACAATCATAGAACTGATTAAAATGAAAATTTACAAAAGTTTAGTGACTTATTATTTGGATTGGATTTCTATGATACTGTAAGTCAAACGTAAAAATTGTCACATATAATCAATATCCTTGCTCTTCATTTATCCTTAACATTTTTGTATCTAATCTTCATTCTAATGGTGGTATGTGGAGTAGATAGTATCATAGCCCAAATGTTGCCACATTCCCAAGCTAACTAGCATTCTAAAACTCTTCTTATTTGATCCCCATAGGTACTACTAGGAAAGACATAAAAATATGTCAGGAAGCTGTGTTTATATTTTTCTTATGGACAGTTAAAGCTAATCACAATACAGTGTTCTCAAAGATTCCACAGCAAATGAAACAAAAAACAATCCAAAAACTGAAGATCTAGGTCATAGGAAAAGACCTAAGTGTCGTGGAGCTGCCCGTTATTGAAAGCTAAAACAAAGCAGCACTAGGCTAGAATGGAGAGGAAAATCTAAGTGCACGTTCAAGGGTACCAGTTAGCATCCATCAATGTCAGACCAAATCTTTGTTGCAGAAGTAGACCTGCATTATGTGCTATATCTCTCCTCCCTTAACCAATTTCTTATTCACCTCTCTTTGCCTGTTCTCCTTGTCTTCTCCACATGCATTATTTTAAAGTCACAATTAATAAATGATAAATTTGATTATTCATAACTCCATCTATTTAAATCAGAGATGTCTGCATTCATAAATCCATTAAGGCATTGTACCTTGCTTTTGCCTTATTTTACATGTCTGTAAGTCAGTCACTTTTAGCTGAAGCAGTCTCCGTAATTAAATTCAAATACTCCCGAAGCACACACTGGTTTTGATAAAGACTGCAAGGAACATTATTCATTGTGTTTTCAGGCTGATAGAGTAATTGCCATACAATTAGTTCATGTAAGAGCTTCTAAAGGTAGTCAAATTAAGTCTGAGTTTCTGGTGCAAATGCCAAAATGTCAGTGATAGCATCAATGAAAACATGGGTTTCAATGTGAGCTTGTGCTTCACATTCTAAATTTCATATCAGAATAATGACTTGTGCTTCATATTCATACAGTCAACAAAAGCAAAGATGGGTGTGCCACTTCTATTCTATCACAACAGTTCTGAATAGATACTGAATTTTTCTGAAATTATGTTATAAATTGGTAAAGGGATGTGGCAGAGTAGTCCATGGCTTGCCTCAGAGACTCCTTGGCAAATGACACTTTTCTTTCTATTCTAGTGATTGTCAGTTCATGAGTTTCAACCCCTCTAAGGGTGACATTTCACATATTCTGCATATCAGATATTTACATTACAATTTATAACAATAGCAAAATTTCAGTTATGAAGTAGCAATGGAATAATTTCACAGTTGTGGACCACTATGACATTAGGAACTGAATTAAAGGGTTTTAGCATTAGGAAGGTTGAGAGCCACTGATCTATCCTTAGTGCCTATCTCTGGGATGTCACCACCTTTCTTCTGTTGGACAAGATCTCAAACTAGTCTTGAGGAGGCTACATGTCCCATCTTCAAAGAAAAACGCATAAGCCTAGGCACGTAGAGGTTCTCAGTAAAGAAAGAAAAGTACACCTATTACCATTTTGCACTTGAGAAAACTTACCCCCTGAATACAGGAAGCTTTCTAGAGTTAGAAAGAGAAATAGTTTATATTCCAAAGCTATAAATACAATGCTCAGTCTTTAACTTGAATGCAAAAAGATAAATAATATACATAGAATTCTCATGGTCTGGGAGTGGGAAGGGCTCTAGATTTAGTTAGCCATGGGAGAAAATAATTACATTAAGAAGAAAGTAGTATCAGTGTTGTTTTTCATCCTGAGTGTTGATCAGTGTTGCTATCACCTGTGGACTCCTCTGACCCAGACAGGTGGCTCCTGCTCCCATCATAACAACTATGTCAGTGTAAGGGCAGATAATATCTGCTGGAACACCATTTACCTAGTGAACACAAGTCGGTCATCTTCCCCAGACTATAGTCCCATTAATAGCAGGAAGTGCAAGAAGAATTTAGCAGGCAATTGCTAATTCAATGTGATAGTAACGACAGAAAGTCTAGTAATCAAAGGAGTGACTGTAATTTTAAAAAGTATCTTCTTAAACCTTAATGCTGAAAGTCACCAAAGCCAGCGTACTCAACACCAGAGTGGAGTTTTGCTAGCTACATCTTGCCACACTCATTATCACTAAAGGAGTGATTCTCAACCTTCCTAATGCCGCGACTCTTTAATGCAGCTTCTTATGTTGTGGTGACCTGAAGGAAACCGGCCCGCAGTTTCACTTCATACCGTGGGTTATTCACGAACTGGGGAAGTCGAGATTCTGTGGAAATAAGCGGGTTAAGAGAGAGAAGAAGCCACACCAAGAAAGAATGCTTATCAAGGTGTAATCTTTACTTAGTGAAACGGGATATTTATACTTGAGGCGAAACAGTCATGTCTTTTAGCACATAAGTGAGAACAGGAATCGAGCATATCAAAGCGAGGACTCCAGGCAGGAGGGCGGATCAAAGTTTTAGTCCATTTTGAATACTGGGCTCCTGGTTCTGGCTTAATCCCTAGCTGGCTCCAGACCCCTGGTGAGCCGAGCCGAGCTGCTGTCTCAAGCGGTCATTGAGACCCCTCAATGTGGTCAGCAGGACCATTATAGTGACCCCCAACCATAAAATTATTTTTGCTGCTACTTCATAACGTAATTTATCCACTGTTATGAGTCATCATATAAACATCTGTATTTCTGATGATCTTAGGCAACCCTTATAAAGAGATCATTCAACCCCTCTAAAGGGGTCACAATTGACAGGTTGAGAAACACTGGACTAAATGCATAAGCTGTTTTATAACATTTTTATATCGAAATGGACCAAAGTGAAATTTATACTCAGTATAAATTTGTCTATATTATTTGTAAATTATTTTAATTTTCTTATAAGTAAATATTTTATTTCTATTTTCCAGGTAAGTAATTATGGCCCAGAAAGGGGATATGGTTTCATTTTGATAGCATATATTCATCTTAAATTTATTTTATTCTCTCCATATGGAGACCATCCTATTCAATGTACATGAAGGGTTGATACTCATTCTCAAGAGCTGCTCACATCAACAATTTCAAACATGCTTCTTGTTCAATATTGCTACTACTATCCTGCATATGTGTTTATTTATATTAGAATCTATTCCCTTGTATTTATAAGATACTTAAAACCAGGCTCTGATGAACGCATTCCCATCATAGGCACACATTTCACATCTACACACCTTACAGAAATGCAGTTTTTCCTAACACAGGTAGGGGTTAATCTATGCATCATTTGTTTGTGATGTATCTAAAGGTATCTTCAATGTAGTATGCGTTTAATGCAAATTGAATGGGTGCTTAGAACAGTGGAAAAAATTCTATAATACTGAGAACAATATTAGCTCTCTGATTCTGTTTTCTTATCTAAAAATAGGTAGGAAGATAATATAGCAACACAAAATTGGCATGGAGGTCAAATAAATTTGAAAATATGTCACATACTTAGGAAAATATGTTATATATATATATATACATATATATACACACACATATACAAGAATATGTTTATATATGTGTGTATTACATGAATTCTGTTACTAGTAAAATTATTTCTTCTGATTTATCTGTCCAAAACTCTTTGTACAATTCCATCCCATTCAAAATTTATATCTAATCACAGTGATATCAGTGTATATTTGGCTAAAACATGCAAAGTCAAGCATTGACTCTACTTTTTTCAGCAGTAAACTGGGTCATCAAGTAAATGGTAAACCAACTTGGTATATATAGTGGGATAGACTACAAACCAGCTTAACCTGTCATTCAGTTAAAATAAAATATGATTATTATCACTTTTTGTCTGTCTCAACAGCCAAGATTATTTATGATAGTTTCAAAATACAAACTATCAACCATTCTCTTTACATATATAAAACTGTTAATCACAGTCCTAAGAGCAACAAAAGGCTCCAAGATGAACAGGGTAAGTTAAGCTCTCCAAACAGATACAAGCTATGTTTGGCAAACTGTAGAGTCAATATTGGGCTTCTATGTTCTACTCACTTTGGGTTATCACAGTGATTTTTCTTCTGTAGTTTCTTTGTGTATAGGCAAATGCCTTTTGATTCTTATAAATAACCTTGAGAAACCCATCTGCACTATAACAGCTCTGTTTCTTTGTCTCAGAACTCATATAAATCATCTCCACTGTCTGCTCCCTCTGAATATTGAGATTAACTTTGATAGGTGACATATGAGAAGCATTTCCATTTCAGATCTGAATGCATTCAGCTCTCCATTTGGTGTTCCCATTTCCCAGTTATCATACTTTCTAAGATTCATGTAGTGGTCTCATTGGTTTCCATCATCAGGTTCTTCAAAGCAGAACACACTGATCTAACATTTGTATACTCTGTCAACTTTCTTTAAAAGTCTATATGCTCCTCCACTCATCTCTTACAATTGGGCTGATACTTTTAGTCAGCTACGTCTGTATTAGGTATTTAGGCATTCTGTGTTCTTATAGAAATTAAGATAATATATGTTAATGGAAGATGGGAAAATAGATATATTCATTATAGTTATTTTAATTCTTTCTTTTCTGGCTTCATGTTGCCTGTTTGGACTCTTTTTTATTTTTCTTTTCTTCTTTCTTTTGCCTTTTTTTTTCTTTACTTCCGTTCCTTTATCTCCACTTTCAGTGATGAGCACTGAAGGCCTTGTAGTTTATCAGTAAGCACTGCTCTGCTCTGCTCTGCTCTATTCTATTCAACTCTACTTTATTCAAATCTTCTTAACTCCATCCTAGTCTACTTTCATCTAAGAAAGCTATTTTGTCCCTAAACTAAATTTTCAGACTCTTTTGGCATCTTCCTGGAATTCTGTGATTGAAAATCTTGTCTGCTTAGAATTTACACGGTATATATACTAAGCCCTTATCTTTGCATTTTAGAAAAATGTATTCATTGCATAGAAAATTTTGTGCCAGGACTGTGGAAATATAAGTATGTTCATGACATGTTCTTTCTTCTTGCATACTGAGAACTCATGAAAGTATAAATAGCCCATAATGTAAAGCCCAATCTTCTCTTAGTTATTCCCCCATTTGACCATACACAGTTGAGAAAGCTTTCATCCCACAGAGTATCATGAGTCATACATCACGTATTCTAATACAACATTCTCAGTAGGACATTTTCCTACAGAACCCTAGCAGCCAATGCTGGGTGCCCTACTTATTGTTTTCCCCTGTGTATTCCAGGTTTGCATGATATATGTATCCAGCTAGTTGCTCCACGAATTACCAGGGATTCTTGTGTTTCTGCCTAGCACATAGCTGTAGGAGAATTGAAATTACAGACACTTTTCCTACATATGAATATATGTAGGTCCTTACAGCTCAAACTCACCCATATACAGACTCATTATAATGACAGAAAAAGTATGGATTTTATGAAACATAGAAATTGTCTGCTTTGTCTAATTTTGAAAATCAACCCTAAGACAAACAAAATCATTTTTCTCTGTACTGATGCTTAGCTCTGTATGATTTCCTGATAAAAGATAGGGAGAACCAGATATCCAGTGTATGAATTACTTTGGTTTATTGATTGTTTTTTGTTTGTTTTGTTTTGTTTTGTTTTTTTGATATACTAAGAAAATAAGAATGTTTTCTTTTTTATTAGATATTTTCTTTATTTACATTTCAAATGTTCTCCTCTTTCCTGGCTTCCCTTCCAAAATACCCCCTATTCCCTACCCCTTCCACCTGCTCACCAACCTTCCCTCTCCCACTTTCTGGCCCTGGCATTCCCCTGCACTGGGGCATGGAGCCTTCTCAGGACCAAGGGCCTCTGTTCCCATTGATGACTGAATAGGGCATCCTCTTCTACATATGTAGCTGGAGCTATGAGTCCCACCACGTGTACTCTTGGTTGATGGTTTCATCCCTAGGAACTCTGGGGAAGCTGAAGGGGTTTGCAGAGCCATAGGAGGAACAACAATACAAGAATATTTTCTATCAAGTCTTTAATTGCCTGAAATTCATAATGAATAGCAGATAATGTTAAACTTGAACTAATAGCTAAGGTCTTTATATTTTTCTCTAGTTCATAACAGTTTTTAAACAACATAAACATTTATTTGCACAAAACTGGATGAGCCTCCCTGTTTCAGTTCACTTTATATATTCATCTTCCACTTATAATCATCCAGTGCCTTTAACTTCACATTTGTGCAATGGTGAATAATCGCTGCCACCTATAGACAGATATTAGAGAAACAGCCAGTAACTAAGAAAAGTGAGCATTTCATAATTTAAATAAGAAATATTTTATGAACACTATCAAAGCAAAGATAAATAGTATCTTATAAAAAACGTATCTCTGTTACATGCTTTTGGCATGTTGCTTTACTGCCTGATCAAGTAATTTATCCAAAAATGTCATGAATGCTACTTGTGAGATGGAAGAGGTATGCTTATTTACTTAGGATATGCTGAGAGTGTAAAATACTGATTTTTCACACACTTGGAAACATATCACGATATTATATATTGTTTCCCAGCATGTTCTCTAGAAGCAGATGGCTAAAGTATTAAAGTAACAGATTGTAACATCAATTTGTCTTTTTCCCCATCTTCCAATATAAGCAAAGAGAATGAGTAAAGTTCATGTGTTTAAAAAAATATAATACACAAAGTAATAATCCAAACCTAAGGCTTCCTTGAAGTGTTTCCTTATTCACCAAAAAGAAATAATACCCATGCATTTCCTTCAGATGTGTATTTACAGCAAACCAGACAGATGTTCAAACCATGAAATACCATCGATGTCCAAAAACAGCATTTTTGACATTCTCATGACCAAGATGATTCCTAGCCTATTTTGTCTTTCTTAAGTTCTATAGTCATTTCCTGATAAAAGATATTATGTCACACGTAGGAGTGATATAAATGCCTAGATTTACCTACATCAATTCATACTTTGTTAACTTCAAAATTCTCCAGTCTTAACCTGAGTACTCAAGACCACAATCTTGCATTCGGACCCTTTTGAACTGGGAGAGGTTGGCCTTCAATCAAAAATCACATTTAGTAAGAACTGAGTGGTTATAAGACCTGAGATTTTCATTAACTCTCTGAAGAATAGAAACTTCTTGAAGGATTTTTGCTAGAGCCGAGCAGTATGCCCATACCTGCTTCTCCACGAAGGTGTTGATGGCAGTCAGCTTGAGAGTGATCAGAACTAACCTTATGGTACACATCCTACTCCCATTATATACTATGTTCTTTTCTTCTTGACACAACTCACAGAGTTAAAAGATGTTCATAACTCAAATCCAGACTTCCTACATTGTAAATTACATGACAGATCAACAAAGAAAGAGTAAGCTCAGTAAGCATGAATTAAATTTTGAACAAAACAACATCAGTTTTAACATCCAAGTTATTCCATAGATAAATGGTGGTTCTGGGTTACTGAAAATCAAACACACAAGGCAAATATTGTGCCATAGAGCTACACTTCTAGTCTACCAATGGTTATGAAAAATAATTACTGTTATAACATTAAGGTTAATAATGGCATCTAACTCCATATAGATTTTGAATGGAATCCAAGACAAGGATAAAACATAGATGTTGCTAATCCTCAATAGGGTTCTATCAGAAGATATAATTGGGAAGGTCAAACTACGATGAGGTAATCTTATATACATTTGTTATTGACTATATTTTAAACAATATGTTCAATTTAATTTTGCCTCAGAGTCCCTACCTTCTGAAGTAGTTGGTCAGTCAAAATCAGTCTTGGTTCTCTGTTTTCAGCCTACCATAGGATATAAGATACAAGAACTCCTTAATGAAAGGGACTATGAATTATTCTTTACTTCATTTTTCTTATTCCTTCTAATGTAAAAATATCTCAGCCATTGCTCAAGATATTTTAGACTGATAAATTGTATCAACTTAGAGGTAAGTTACTGGGCATAAGAGTATGAGAAAAATTGACACCTCTTATCTATGGATGCTTTATTAGAATTATTCAGTGATTGTGGAGATATAATTTAAGCTCAATGGATTAGTCAAGATCACACATTAGATATGTATAAGCTAAGGTTTTGAAGACCCCTTTCACTGTATTAGTACTTCACTTATAAATGAAGTAAAGAGCAAAATTGACCTACTATATTCTAAAATTAGAAAGTTCACTGGTTTAATCAACCACAAGCCTCTGTCCCACCATCATCAAGAATTTCTTTCTACAATTTTTTTGTGTGCACCTAAAAACAGAAAAAATGTATGTAGGAGAAGTATTTTACCTTTTCTTAGATAAATGATATAATCCTATTACTGACCTAAGGTTATAGAAAAAATTCATTGTATCATAAATATGAATTAAAGAAATTAAAGATATTGCAGGTAAAATAGTAAGCTTATTATGCTGAGAATTCATTTCAGCATACATTCTATAATGCATAAATTAAAAATACTGAAGTTATAATTATACCCTGAAATATTTAAAGTCAAATTACTGCATATGCTTTTTACATAAACACCATTAAAAAAGTCAAATTGCTTCACATTTAATCAATATACAAAGATGATGTGAGACATCATGAGACTACCCTCAACTGCTGGTATACTCATTTTCTCAAAAACAATGAAACATAGAGACTATCTTATCCTTGGTAATGCATAATAAGAGATCAAATTTCAGCATAATTCTGGACTTATATTGGAATTATCTTAAAATATAATACAAGATGGTAGTTAGAAAATTTGATACCTGAAAAGCATTTCAAACAATCCCGAGTCATAAAAGTAAGCCAGAATCCCAACTTATGTGCAATTTTGACCCACAGCCATTGCTTCAGATTCACAGGTGGGAGATAGAAATCAATCAAGCTCGGTATTTTTTCTTTATCACTGAATTTATATATTCTAAAAGGCTAGTATTTTAAAGTTGATTTCAATACATGAAAGAAACAGAGGAAAGCCAAATATTTCATAAAGTACAATTACAAATGCATAATTTTCATAACAGCGCAAATTTGATGACATTGGAGGACTTAGTAAATATTAAAGTGCAAAGCAATTTATTGTGAGCAGTTCAGTTCATCTGGCAACATAACCATGCAGCATATGTTCAATGATGACACAGAAATGAAATGATTGCTATTCTTTGAAATGAAAACAAGCTTTCAGCAATCCAAATATCTGCCCTAATAGTAAACTGCAATTGTGAGAATAAGCAACTTCCAGAGTATTTTCAATACACAGCCAAGCCTCAACATACAACTGTACCTATATGAATCACTATGTGAATATTGAATCAATGAACTGAAAGAAGTTCATAAGAGGAAAATGTATACTATACCAGTTAAAACGTGGAGGATAATCCCAAACACTGACTTTTCTTATAGTGTATCAGAGGAAATCTACAACAGAGCAATTGATGTTTAAATTATATTTCCTCATCAATTTGATCAGCCATATTTCCAAGTAACATGCAATTCAAGTCCTGTCATGTCTCAAAATTAATAACCCAGGTTCTTAATTCTTACCAAGGTTGACAAATTATTGTGTCTTATGGCACCAGTCACACTTGATCATAAATAGCATCTCCAGATGTAACTCTCTTTCCATCAAATTGAGCCTCAGTTTATTTGCCTAACAGGAAATGCCAAAAGGGCTATGCTGTGCAATGCATCAAACGTTCTTCATTAATAAGTAAAATGTTTCATGTGTGGGATATGATTCTTCAGCTCCCAGCTGGCTTTATACATTTAAAGAGTTGCAGTAGCTAAGTTATTAATTTAATTCCAGGGTGAGAGTACAATTTTTCTGCAAGCAACACTAGGTTGTTTCTAAGTTCAAACTGAACATTGCAGTGTGTGTTCAAACATTCTTCAGAAGTCATCAAACACATATTTTTCTCAGTTTTCTCAAAGATAGCTTTTGAATTATGTCATCAAATTTATAAATATTCTGTAACAGAATTTTAATACTCTTTAAATTACTTTTGTTTTTATTAGTTTTGTGTGTATGTGTGTGTGTGTGTGTGTGTGTGTGTGTGTGTGTTCTTGCTGGTGCCAGAAAAGGATGTGGGGTTCCTTGGAGTTACAGGTACTTAGGAAATGCCCAATTGTAGGTGCTGGCCTCTACATCTCTGACCTCATCATAGAGCAGTAACCACCTTTAAGCATAGGAACATTTCGGCAGCCCAGGTTTAAAATTTCTATAGCTTCAATTTCTAGTACATATTAAACAATGAAAAATACGATCTATTCCATTATATAAAATGGCAGGAATTAGAGTTTGAGCTTACTTACAAAATAAGTTGAAAACATTTCAATTAAAGTACAGAGTTGGGCATTAAAGAGATAAATCATTTAGAAGATCCAAATGCATTTCTACAAAACGTGGTAACATTATTTACAAGATTTTGATTTTCCAAATCTATTATTGAAAGGACATGAATGAACAGTTGCATTTGCACACATATTTACATAAGGTAAGCTTTAATATTACCAGGTACTCTTTGATCGTTTATTGCTGGCATTAAATCTGAAGCCTCACAGATGTTAAGCAAGTGCTCTGCTCCTGAGCCACATCTCCAGCCATATGAAATCAGCATAAGTGTCATGGCCCTCAGTAGTGTCAATAGAGTTACAGTATATATTCATAACTTGAGAGGATCTCTTTGAATGTGTTTGGCTCATTACAAAATGAAATATACTTCGTTGTCATCTGCTGCCCTTCCCCACTTCATGCTCATCTATCCCCAAACTGAGTGATACATATGTATGCAGGTATCATGATGGACCCTGTTACTCTGCAAGCTAATCTAGGAAGTTAATTAAAAAACTAGATGCTCTTTAGTTAGTGGCTCAGTCTCTGGGAGCTCACAGGGGTCTGGGTTAGATGACAATGTTGGTATTCCTATAGGGTTGCCATGCCCCCATTCAGGTCCTTCAATTCTTCCCCTAACTCTTAGGGGTCCCAGACTTCAGTCCAATGGTTGGCTATAAGTATGCATCTGTCTGTCATCTGCTGGTAGAAAACCTCTCAGAGGACAGCCATGACAGACTCCCATCTGCAAACACAACATAGTATCAGGGATTGGTGCCTGCCTATGTGATGGATCCCCAGTTGGACCAGTCACTGGTTGGCCATACCTTCAGTCTCTGTTCCATTTTTTGTCCCTCCATTTCTTTTACACAAGAACAATTTTGGGGTAAATAGTTTATAGGTGGATTAGTGTCCCCATCCCTCCAATAGATGCCCTGTCTGACTATTGGAGGTGATCTCTTCAGGTTCCATATCCCCACTGTTGGGCATTTTGGCTAAGGTCACCCACACTGAGTCGTGGGAGCCTCCACCATCCCAGGTCTCTGGGACTTTCTAGAAGTTCCCCCTACCTTCCACCTCGCCCCCTCCCATGCCTGGCAGCTGCATATTTCTATTCATTCTCCTGACCCTCTTGACTTCTTTCCTGTCTCCCTCCCCATACCTCATTTTGCCCCCCTTTCCCCCTCCCTATCCAACCTAGTTTTCTCCTTCCTTCTGCCTCCCATGATTATTTTTATCACATTCTAACTGGGATTTAAGCATTCTCACTTAGGACTTCCTTCTTGTTTAACTTCTTAGGGCCTGTGGGGTGTATCATGGGTATTCTGTACAAAAAGGATTTTGGCTAATATCCACTATCAGTGAGTATATACCATGCATGTCATTTTGAATCTGGGTTACTTTACTCAGGATGATATTTTCTAATTCTATCAACTTGCCTGCAAAATTCATGAGCAGAGACTGAGCCACCAACCAAAAGGCATACACGAACAGGTGTGAGGCCTCTGCACATATGTAGCAGAGGACTGCCTTGTCTGGCCTAAGTGGGAGAGGATGCGCTTAAACCTGTAGAGACTTGATGCCCCAGGGAGGGGAAACACCATGCGAAAGCACTCTTTCAGAGGCAAAGGGGAAACATTTGGACTATAAATAAAATAAAACAATTAATTAATAAAAAAATAAGGTAGTAAAAATACTCCTGATGAAAAATTGTTCTTATTTTTATATTTAAATATGATTATTGGTTCAGAATTTACATAAATATAAAATTCTAACACACTTGGAATACAAATATATTTTATTTGCTGGGAGTGCTGATGAATTTTCTACATTCAGTAAATATGATAAAATATTTGGATTATCTTCAAAAATTACATGCAATATCTGATGGAGTATAGCTGTCACTAATTAGAGTGGCAGTTAGTTATTGGGCTGAAGGTAGGGAAGGTAACATTATGAAAGGTAACAAAGATGACTAGCCCCTACAATCTGTCTAACACATTACTGGGGAAAACTGCTTATCTTCCCCTTGTGGTTCTCAGCCCACACAAGACCTGAGATGGGAGTATTACTCTTTAAACAACTGGGCAATCTCTCAACATGCCGCAAACAGAGTGTTAAAGAGTTTTTGACATAGGAATAAAATGACAAAGCGAGCTATTGACTTTAAAAGATAAAGTGAATTTAAAGACCGTGTTAAGAATTGAGATTGGTCTGAGAATCGTCTCAGCCCCCAGGTCCAGGTTCTTACATCAGTGTCTCTGCTCTAACTCGGAGTAATGTGGATTCATTCAAATAACAAGCTAGGCTCATTCCAATAAAATTACTGACATTAAAAATAAATTAGGTAAGAATTGCTTTTACTGAAAATAAACATTTGTGGCTGGAGAGATGCCTCATTTGAAAAAGCTGCTTGCTCCTCAATCCTGGAAGCCTGAGCTTGAGTTCAAAACACACATATGCATTTGAAAGGAGTGAGCAACTCCAAAAAAGTTGTTCTTCACATACATGATGTGCCATGTGCCCCCTCATCCCAGACACATATATAGCACACACAATAACAACAAGTAAATGAAAACTTTCATACAAGAGACAGGATTAATGTCACATAAATAGCAAGTATAACTTTTAAAAATAATAACACTATGGAAATATGATTGGAAATCTTATGGACCAGAATTTACATAATACATTTAGCAGGTTTGATTTTGCACTATTGATGATAACACATCGATTCTTGATTATTTCTCTCCAAAGTGTTAACAGAGGAAATATTGCTTTAATTCTATCTATTATCACATAGCTTACAGTGCCAAGGAGCTGAAATCTCAACTCCAAAAAGTGAACTTGCAAGTCTATCACAAAAACAGATACATCTTTTCTCATATCTAATTTGACAGTTTTCTGAGTAAGTAACTTATCAAAACATTTTACAGACAGTGAAATTGTTATGAAATAATAGGAGAAAATATAGATAAGCAGTAAGATAATACTGTCTTTTAAAAATACACTAATATTAAAGGCTTGGCTTCAGTCTGACTTTTTTTTTAATGCCTATTCACTGTGCAGAGTAATAGCGTGTATAGGACATTTTCATAAAAATGTACAATATACTTTGCTATTTATTGTTTTGTTCTGTTTTGTTTTGTTATATTATCTGTTAAGTTTATAAACCAAGCTCATTCCTATAATTAACCTCAGCATTTGAAGGACTGAGGCCATATGATTACTATAAATTCAAGGCCAACCTGGACTTTCAGTGAGATGCTGTGTCAAAATCATTTAATTAATTAATTAATTAACCTATTACTTACTTTTACTTTATAAATTTATAGCATAAAGTATAATTACTCAATGTGTATGCAATGGGTAATACCCTAAACAGAGCATTTACCATTTCCCTTTCTTTTAATATTATTATTTTTATCAATTCAGAATAATTGTACTTTGCTATATAGGATAACATAGTATACATTATAATATATAATATACTAGTGTCAGTGCTATCAGAAATATTTGTTTCAGTCTCTCTTATTATAGTCTGATTGGACTCTTCAAATTACATTATTCTTATGCTAATAAAATAATATATACTATATTATTATGATCTACTGGTTTTGATCTATATTATAAGCCAGCATAACTTACTATTTCTCTCTGCTTTGGTATGCATTACACAGGGTGAGTCTATGTCCTCACCTCCTCTCTACCCTTTTCAGTCTTCTGTAATTTCTGTTATATATTCTGATCAATTTGGTGTTGTTTGTACTTTAGATCACTGAACTCAGACAGGTACCAAGCTACTCAGTCTATAGTCCAGTGAACACAACATAAAATGTTTTGCTTTTAGCATTCAAGTGCAAGAGAGAAACCTGGACCATTGACCTGTAATTAAAAGAACTCCTGACAGTATTCTAAATATCTCCTCACTCTATAAAAATGTTAGTCAAGTTTTAATGAAAATCTTTGTCATTGTCTGTAGCTTAATCCCAAAACATTTTCAAAGGGCCACAGCAACTAATATCATATTTTACAACAACATTCAGTAGAAAGAATGCTACTTATTATATATGTATTTATCTCAATGTACATATATGCAAATATTCATTCATATATGTGTTCAATAACTCAACAGCAGAAAGAAACATCAACAATTCAGTAGAAGGACTAATATGCACTGAACTGGTCCTTAAAATCCATGTGAGAGATTAGCAATGTCCTCCCAAAATCCTTTCTAAGTTTTATCAGCATGCTTCTCAGTAGCAATAAAACAACGGTAATTAAGCCCATCACAGTTTTAAAGGTTGTAATCAATCATTCTCCTAGAAAATTTGACATTATATATCCAATGGATATTTAAGTCTATATATTATCAAATAAAATATTTTACCATATTCTCTTTCTATATTCTATTCAATAATAAGCTGAATAAAATCTGTAGCAGTTCATTTTGATGACAAATGGGCACTTATTTCTCAAATGTACATTTCTCAACACTAAAAATTCTGAGTTCTAGATACTCCACATATGCATTACCAAGACTATAGACCTTTACTCCGTGTAAGCTGGTCCATTACAGAAAGGTGTCTTAGTTTCCTGTCATGGGAAGTGTTGCTTGCTGTGGTTTCTATACTTGCTGCGAACTGGGACTTGAAAATAATAGTGAGAAAGTTCTAGAAAGAAGTAATTTTTGCACTTTAAAATAACTTTATTAAAGTACATTGTTATTATTTTGTTGTATCATTAGGATTTGTTGTTCACCTCTCACTGTGTCAAGTTTATAAATAAAATGTTATAAGTATGTTAGGAATATACTACACATATAATTTGGTACTATCTTTGGTTTCAAGCATCCACTTCAGGTCCTAAAGAGTACCACATGCTCTTTTGAGTTTCCTAAAAGCTTATGACATAAATATGGATTGCTGTCTTTATCTTAAACTGAGAATAGTTAGAATTTGATTTTTTTCACCTTCATTCAGTACCCAGAAAGTAGTGTTACAGCTTCAAATTCTATCTTCCAGCTTCAATTTGAGTACTTTTTCAATTACAGCAACCTATGTCTCACCTCAAGATATTAAGCCAATAATCTTTTGGTTGTATATATTAAAATTTTTACTGAAATAAAAAACTAGAGAGAAAATGTATTGATTAGCTCAAAAAATATGTAGTCCAAAGGTAATATGGATTTTAAGGTTCAGAAAAAAATAAGTGCTGCCTCCCTCCCCATTCTTTCTTAGGGCATTATTAACACGTTTGCATTATGTTTAACTAGGACTTCCATGTTTGGTAGGCAAGTTGGCAAATAATTTTTATTGGATATTTTATTTATTTACATTTCAAATGTCATCCCCTTCCTGCTTTCCCCTCTGGAAATCCCCTGTTCCATTCCCCCTCCCCCTGCTTCTCAGGGTATTCGCTCACCCACCCACCCACTCCCACCTCCCTGCCCTGGCATTCCCCTACACTGTGGCATCCAGCCATCATAGGACCAAGGGCCTCTCTTCCCATTGATGCCCGACAAGGCCATCCTTTGCTACATATGTGACTGAAGTCATGGGTCCTTCCATGTGTACTCTGATTGGTGGTTTAGACATTGAGAGTTCTGATTGGTTGATATTGTTGTTCTTCCTTTGGGTTTGCAAACCCCTTCAACTCCTTCAATCCTTTCACTAACTCCTCCATCAAGGACCCTACGATCAGTCCAATGGTTGGCTGTGAGCATCTGCCTCTGTATTTGTCAGGATCTGGCAAAGCCTCTCAGGAGACAGCTATAGGCTCCTGTCAGTATGCATTTCCCAGCATCTACAATAGTGTCTGGTTTGGTGACTATATGGGTTGGATCCCCATGTGGGGCAGTCTCTGGATGGCCTTTCCTTCAGTCTCTGTTCCACACTTTGTCTCCATATCTCCTCCCATAGATATTTTGTTCCCCCTTGTAAGAAAGACTGAAGCATCCTACTTTGGTTTTCCTTCTTGAGCTTCATGTGGTCTGTGAATTGTATCTTGGGTATTCCAAGCTTTAGGGCTAATATCCATATATCAGTGAGTACATACCTTGTGGAACTAGAAAATAGCATCCTGAATGAGGTAACCCAGTCACAAGAGAGAAAATTAATTCTTGGGAAGCCAAACAAAGCACCATCCTCTGATATTTGAAATTTAAATGTGACATCT
The DNA here is from genome assembly GCF_008632895.1 of Mastomys coucha. Taxonomy (NCBI): domain Eukaryota; kingdom Metazoa; phylum Chordata; class Mammalia; order Rodentia; family Muridae; genus Mastomys; species Mastomys coucha. The sequence goes on along the minus strand of NW_022196905.1, from coordinate 182,841,351 downwards.
TTGAATGGTCAACTGCACTCAGGCCATTAGTGCCTGCCTACCTAACCACCAAAGCCAGAATTTGGGCTCAAGAGAGGGAGTTTTCTAAACAAAGCCTGAGCTATGTGTCCACTTTTAAGTGTTTAGGAAGAGATGACATGGCACCTTCCCTAAACCCTATGAAAATTCTTACTCTTTTATAATGGCTTTATTGTGCTGTTATAAAAACCATTATACTCATATCATGAATTTTTAAAAAATTACAGAAAAAATAGAACATTTTCTAATCTAGTATGTACAATATTAACACATATGGATTCACTTTAAAACACTTTTACCTAAGCCCCACCTTGTTTGTGTCAGTTTTACTGTGTTTCCTCTATTTTCTGTTTACTTGATTGGTTGAGTAATACTGTTGTTATGAGTAGACTTATGTGTGGTTGAATGAATTGCAGAGTTTTCCATCAACTCTGGTATCTCATTCACACTCTGAGTTTGTTTTCATTATTCACATATATTTTGATCTGAGCTGACAAGAGTGCTGGAACTGCTTCCAGAAGTAGCTGTAGGTGGAGGAATCATGTTACCAGGCCCAGGTAGTCTGGCCAGGTGAAATGATGGCTTCAGCCTCCCCTGAAATGATGCATGAAAACGACCAGTCCAACCCTTGACGATGAGAATCATACCTCCCCTTTAATGAAGCTGAGCATACTCCCTTTGCAGTCATTCATGTGTTGTTATTCCAGAATAAAAATGCTGGGTTTCCATTCTACATAGTAAAAGTGCCCTCACATACCTCTTCTCCGCATTTTTTTAGCAAAACATTTTTATTCTTAATCAGACATCTCAATAGTTTATATTGTTCATAAAACATACCCTAACAAAATATGACTGATAATTATCATTTTATCTCATTTTTAGTTGTATTGAATTAGTGAAAAGTAATCAACACTTAGCATAATCATGTAATCTATATTTAGGATGTGTCATATTTTTATGTTGTTTATATTTCAGGAAAAAATAATATATTATTTTAAGGTAACTGGAAAATGAATAAACACAATTTTTAATAGATTTCAACTAAGATTTCAAAAATGCAAGATTATAACGAATTATATATAAATCTATACATGTATCAATTTTTAAATGTGTAGCTCTCATACCTTATCAAAACACTCATTTAATATGCTATAAGCTAATGCCATGTATCTTCTTTTAATTTCCATTCTGTTTGAGGGTCTGTATTTTAGATATTTCAAAACACTCTCAAGGAATATCAGGAAAGAGTAGCAGAGCTAGTATCTAGCTTGAGCATCTTACTCTACAGCAGTGGTTCTCAACCTGTGAGTTCTACCCCACAAAGTGGTCTCATATCAGATACTATGTCTATCAGCTGTTTATAAATATATAATATATTACATTCACGACAGTAGCAAAATTACAGTTATGAAGTAATTGTGAAGAACATGTATGCAGATTGCTACAACATGAAAAAACTAGGTTTCCATTCCACATGGTAAAAAGTACCTCTCACATATTAAGGGACTGTAGCACGGGAAAAGTTGAGAACCACTTTTCTATAGTCTTTATTAACACCATGCAGCAGTGTGGTAGCAGATTCTTGGGAAGTGGGAAGGTTTAAAATATATCGTGTGTGTGTGTGAGTGTGTGTGTGTGTGTGTGTGTGTGTGTGTGTACACTCATAGCAGTAAATAAGAAGAAAGTAACCAGGTGTTCCTGTACAGTTCCTTATCTCCTGCCTTGAAATATGAAGGAAATATCAAACAGGTCAATATTTCACAGTTCTAAACCTTTCCATAAACAGCTGGTGTTGGTGGTGGTAGAAGAGAAATAAACTGGTAAGAATTATGTGTCTTAGCCACACTCTAAAATAAACACACCTTAAACTCTAAAATTTATATGAAATAGGTCATCCATGCAACAGGGTTTTTCCCCCTATCTGTGGAATATTTTCAGGATACATTTATTTAAATAAAGATCTAACCTAAAATGTCATGTAAGTATATTTCAGAAAATGATGTTGCCAATGGTAAGTTCAGAAACTTAAAATAAAAAAGGCAGCCAGCATTAGGACAGATGGAATGTAGGCAGGAATAATGCATCTAATAATGAGCAGGGAAATTCAGCAATGGTCATCTCAATATATTGCCACAAATGTTTAAGGGCAAAATAGAATAGATAATTATGTAATGTTCTTGCTAATCCATTACCAAAAGGATGTATTTGTTTCCAGTATTTCATGCTGCATTAACTCTTTGTTCCTATATAAAAATACTGGAATTTTCTGTTACTATAGTCTATATAGATGCATTTGTATATTCAAGTTTTCATTAAGTACCTGTCAAAAGGACGAAATGCTAAAGTCTGATGGTTGAGATGGGGAACTAATCAGTCTGGTCTCCTGGAGTAATTTGGCACCAGGCCTTGGATTGTTATTTGGCCTGCATGCGGTTGTATGCCAAGCAATGAACAATTTGGGGGCATCTATTATCTTGTCATTAAGAAAATTCCAATTACTACACTTGGCAATCTTTTGCTTGTCAGCTTCCAGTTCCTGGTACCAAAATAGCTTGAATTTCTCACATGCCCTTAGGAGACGACGTGAGAGAAGCATTATGATCGGGTTTCCATGGCAGTAGTGAGATACACAATTTCCTACATGTACAAAAAGCAGATTAATGACTTTATAATTTGATAACATTTTTCTTACTATGCATGTGAAATGTAGGTGCACGGAGCTTTTACTTTAGGATGAATTCCAAGTTTGTTATAAAATACTCTCATGATTTCTTACTTTCTCGCCATTTCTCTCTTTATTACCCCAAAGTTATTATTATTTTTCTTTTTTTCTTAACCATTTCAAACTTTTATCATGTAGGTGTCCCTGCCTGATCCTGATATGATCCAGGCGAACATCATAGCAAGCACCATTTCTATTTCTAGTATACATGCTGGCACATGAGACTCTTGGATTTTTTTTTTCTTTCTATGTTCCTCTGGCCCACACCCTGGGGCAATTACTACAGAATATTTGTGACCATATGTCCAGCACAAAGAACAACACAGTGCTTAGACACAGCAGAGAGATTGCTACCAACATAACTATAATCTTAGAGGTTTCACCCAGCAGCTGATGGAAACAGATATAGAGACCCACAGGCAAACATTAGAAAAAGCTCCAGGAAACTTGTGGAAGACAGAGAGGAAGGATTAAAGAAGCCAGAGGCAAAGGACACAACAAGAAAAGATAGTTAGCTGTAACTTGGGCCCATAGGGGCTCACTGAGCCTGAACTACCAAGTAGAGAGCAGGCCTGGGATAGACCTTGGCCTCCTATACACGGTAACTTATGTCCAGCTTGGTCTACAAGTAGGACTCCTAATATCAAGAGCAGGAACTTTATGACTGTTCCCTGTCTTTCAATCCCTTTCCCTTAACTAGGCTCCCTTGGCTAACCTCAATAGAAGAAGATCTACCTAGTCTTATTGCAACTTGATGTGCCAAGACAGGTTGATATCCATGGGAAGCCTCCCCATCTCTAAGGAAAAAAGGAGGGAGGGTATTGGGGGAGATGAGGTGAGAAAGAGGAACTGAGAGTGGAGAAACTGTGAGGGGAAACTGTGATCTGGACTGAATTAAAAATATTAATGAAAGAAAAACCACCACAATCTGCAGCTGTAACAAATAAAAGTGTCACTGCAAAGGGAGTATTTAAAAAAAAAAAAAAGGTAATCAGCTCAAGACTCTACAAATCTTTCACATTCAGGAGATTTTAAATATGGACTTTGATGAGTCTCAGGTAAAACCTACCTGATGTTCAATCTCTTCCTCTAACACACATTTTCCCACTTGGCAGGCTCTGCAGTGACTTTAAGTTGAGCTAGTTTGATGACACTGACATTTATCCTTGAAGCAGAAAAATTCTGATTTGCTTACCTCTGCCAGGCTAACATTACTGTAGTTGTCCATCCATGTTATATGGGGAATAAAAGTGCCCAGAAAGAGTTCAGAGAATCTTCATGATTCAGACCACTCTTTATAGTCCCTCATGTAATATCAATATTTGTTTGCCATGGTATCCAGAGTTTTGTTAGTGTTTCGACAATAGTAACTCATTTCTTCTTCTATTAATTAGAAAATCACTAGAACAAGACACAGAAAGACAGGATGGCTTTCAAACTTCCAGAGGAATAATGTTACCATGAATCATGATGTGAGAGCCACTTCCCAAGGAATGAAAAGTTTTATCCTAGAAACACCGGTTTTTGAATGAATTAATGAATGAACAAATTCTGTAAGTTAATTTTTTCATAGGATAAAATTTAAAAGGGCCAAAACTTTCTAACCAAGCCTGCTCAAATAATTTAGTTTAATAAGATATCTAGCTACTTCTGATCTCCATGCCCAGAGTTATCAGCATTTAGTCTCTCTTTGGGTCACTGTGCTGTAGTTGTCTGTCCTCAGAAGTGCCTTGGTGACTCCTCCTCATGCTCAACTTCATGGCAGTCAAAGCTGGTGTCTGGACTGTAAGTAAATGTTGGGGTGCACAGAAATCAGCATCTGAGTACACAATGAACAACACCATCTTTCAATAACTTTTTATAGTGATGGCTCAGAAAATATTTCAATTTTTTCAGTGCAGTGCCCCTTTCCAGATAATGAATATTAATTGTTTTCAATTAATTTTGAAGGCATTCACCCCACTCCAGAAAGTATTGTCCTCAAATTATAACCATGAATGAGGGAGAACCAGTCACTGTTGTTCATATTCTACTAGACTGGCTGTTCAAAGTGACATGTCAAATGGAAGACAAGTAGATGTCATGCCTATGTCACACCTGAGCAATTGTAAAATGAGGTCCTTTTCTAGATTAATGCTGCAGGGTTTCATATCAAATAGTCTTCCAGTAATCCTGTAGAGGGTGGTGCTGGCACAGGACCTAGGAAGAATAAAACTGATTCACAGTGCCAATACCACGTAGGTAAGTTATATTATTACTAGCTGAAAGATTCAAAATATCCTAAGGTTATCATCTACATATATTCCTGGTCCGTATCCCCCCAAACTGTAGATTTTTGTTCACATTCTCTTTCAATAAACCGGATTGATTGTAGAGATAATTTGCCTTCTCTAGGATATTTAAGTTAACATACTTTTAGTTAAAGAATCATGACATCAAAAGATTAACTTGATTCCTGTTCTGTCCTATAACTCATGTATATATCGCTTCTCTTGACCTCTTAAACTCAGTCATCTTATATCTCCCCCCCGACCCCCATCCAATCTACCCACTACTCTACAGTGATAGATACTATCTCAGGCCTTTCTACACATAGCCAATAATGGATCATTGTGCTCAGCATCACTGAGAGGATATCTACCCACCATTTACCATCAACATTCTTTGAGGAGTTTTAGTACACAGATGTCTATTTGTGGCCAACATCAATCTTGGATTTATGTATAAATGAAGCTCAAGTTTCTTCTCTATTAACTGAACAGAAGATTCATCCTACAATATAGATATCCCCTTAGTGAGATGAATCAGTAGAAAAAGTTACGTAGCAGCTAAAAGTTATAATAAGGAAATATGAGAACCCAACTTTTGTTCCATTTGGAAAAATATAGCTCTCTATTGAAATGTTTTTAAGTGCGGTCTTATGTCAAGCATTGCTATAAGATCTACGATGATATATTAGCATGGACTAGATTTTCAATAAATCTTAGTGAGAAAAATATAAAAAAATCTGAGTTCAATTAGAGTAACAAATATGGACTGAATATTAGATAACAAAAGAGTGTTCAATTCTAGCACAAGAAAAAAAATTGATGCAGTTGTGTTGTACCTGCTCTACAGAGTTATATGGTAATCAGAAGGCAACATCTCATGGCTCCTGAAAGGTGCAAAGGCCAAACAAAACAAAGTCAAAGTGTATAGTGCGTGGTACTTCTGTGTGCGTGTGTGTTGGTGTAAGTATGTGTTGGTGTGTGTGTGTGTGTGTGTGTGTGTGTGTGTATGTATGTGTGTGTTGGTGTGTGTATGAATGTGACAGAGACAGGTAGCAGACAGAGACAGAAATAGAGGAAGATACAGAGAAAGAATATTTAAATGTTTGAAAAACAGTAAATATTTATGGTACTAGTATTTCTGCTTCTCTATTTATAGTTGTTATTTTTGAGATTATAATATAATTACATTTCTCCCTTGTCTTTTTCCTCCCAACCCTCCTTCAAGTTTATGATCTCTTCTTTCATTAATCATTATTGCATGCATATGTCTATAATACATACATGTGTATTTCTAAGTATAACCATATCCATCCATGTACTGTTACATGTGAGGATGCTTGGCACTCAAGGGCAATTGCTGTGCTCTTCCCTGTAGAAGACTCTCCTGATCCCAGCTCTCCTTAGTTGCCTATAGTTCTTAGTGTGTAGCTTTCATAGGATTTTTGCAGTCCAATTTGGCATGTCCATTGGTGTTGTCCTTGTTCAGCTCATGTTTTGACAGTTGTGAGACTTTGTGTGTATTTGATATTACTAGGAAACACAATCTCACAGTAAACTTCTTGATCTCCTGACCCTTAAATTCTTTCCTGCTTGCTTTCCACAATGTTTCCTGAGCCTCAGGGTCAGAAGTGTTTTTGAAGACCTATTGAGACTAGGCTCCATTTTGATTGATTGTTTGTGTGTTTGTGCTTGTGTGTGTGTGTGTGTGTGTGTGTGTGTGTGTGTTTATATTTTCAAAGAAACAAAACAGACTATGTGGGGTGACAGAATAGAGAGAAATTAATCAGTGAGTATGTTAGAGATCACTTTTATAATTTTTACCACAGAAAAAGATAAATGCCAATTGCATTTAACCACAGAATTTAGTCAATATAAGACTGAATAAAATCAATGCATTAAAAGATATAATTGAAAAATTTATCCAAAATGTGCCTCAGATAAGATATATGAATAAAAACAATTTTGGTGTATTTATGGTACTTATATTAGCTTTTATTATGCTATATTTTTATTGCTAAAAATGAAATATATTAACAAATATTTGTTTTGGATGCAAGAGAGGAATGTAACATCTTCATGCATTTAGGATTTTCTTCTCTATATTTATTCATATGTCATGTACAACTTTAAAATACTTGTGACATAAGAAAATATGGATAAGGACAGCATTTACATGATTTCTTACAAATTGAGTCATCCTGAGATGTTTCTTACTACTCAACACTTCAGTTTAGAATCAGTGGCTTTTAGCCTCCTGTAGATAGTCTTAAAAATTATTCCCTTAAGGACCCAGATTCTAATCTGTGACTTCACCTTCCTCAGTTTCCACCACTCAATAGTCCTTTCAGTTACAAATCCACTGAAGATAGAGAACTCATTATTAAATGACTGGTTTTACCAGCTAGAGATCAGTCAGTCAACATGTGAGCATTCAAGAGACATTTCTCATTAAATACATAACAATAAGAAAATTCTAGACACCAGAAATACTTAACCATCTAGCTTTTTTTAATTAGAAATTTGCTTTATTTACATGTCATATGATATCTCTTTTCCCAGTTTCCCCTCCGAAAAAAAAGAAATTAAATAAAATAAAAACAACAATAACAAAACCCTGTTCCCTCCCCCTCCCTCTGCTCACCAACCCACCCTTTCCCTCTTCCTGGCATTCCTCTATACTGGGGCATTAGATCCTTCACAAGGCCAAGAGCCTCTCCTCTCACTGATGACCCACACGGCCATCATCTGCTACATATGCTGCTGGAGCCATTAGACCCACCATGTGTACTCTTTGGTTGGTGGTTTAGTCCCTGGAAGCTCTGAGGGTACTAGTTAGTTCATATTGTTGTTCATCCTAAGGAGATGCAAACTCTTCAGTTCCTTGGGTCTTTTCTCTAGCTCCTTCACTGGGGACCCTGTACTCAGTTCAATGGATTGCTGTGAGCCTCTATTTCTGTATTAGTCGGGTACTGTCAGAACCTCTCAGGAGACAGCTATATCAGGTTCCTGTCAGCCAGCACTTGCTGGCATTCATAATAGTATCTGAATTTGATGATTGAATATGGGAAGGATTCCCAGGTAGAACAGTCTCTGGATTGTCCTTCTTTCAGTCTCTGCTCCATAGTTTATCTCTGCAACTCCTTCCAGGGGTATTTTGTTCCCCCTTTTAAGAAGGAATGAAGTATCCACACTTTGGTCTTGCTTCTTCTTGAGTTTCTTGTGGTTTATAACCATCCAGCTTTTTTTTTTTCTTTTTATGGGATATTTTCTTTATTCACATGCCATATGATTTCTCCTTTCCCAATTTCTTCTCAAACAACAACAACAACAACAACAACAACAACAACAAAATGGAACAAAAAACAAGAACAAATCCCTGTTGCCTCCCCCCTCAGAGCTCCCGGGGGACTCAACCACCAACCAAGGACTATATACATGGTGGAACTGATTGTTCTGGCAGCATGTGTATAGTAGAGGATTGTAAAGTCAACCATCCAGCTTTTTAACAATTTCTGTTCATATATCAAACAGTTTATCATTACAATTCACACAATGTGTAAGATTTGTTAAACTACTTTCCATTTATTTTGCCATTTCTTTCTTCCTTGATTTGCTTTTACATAAATTAACATGTAATGCACATTTCCATTACACTACTAAGATTTATTCCCTGGGGGAAACCAAATCACATAATTTTAAATTAAGAAACGGTAAGATTTTTAAATTAAAGCTTCAGAAAATGTTTATTATGAATTCATCTCTTAAAATTGGAAGGTTTGTATCTCATTGATTCCTTGGTTGTACACAAGGTTGTTTAGCCATCGTCACTGATTCTAAGATATTTATATAAACACACAGTAATGGTTACTTTGTCAACCTGACACAAGCTAGAGTCATCTGGGAAGAAGGGATCTTCATTGAGAAATTGCCTCCATCAGATTATGCTGCAAGCCAATCTGTGGGGACATTTTCCTAAGAAATAATCGATGTGGGAGGACACACCCCTCTATGGGTGGTACCAACCCCCTGGGAAGAAGGCAATCTGAGCCAGACATGGAGAGCAAGCTAGTAATAAGCATTCCTCTGGGTTCCCTGCTTTAGTTCCTGCCTCTTCACTCTTGACTTGACATCTGTCTTGGCCTCCCTTGATGATTGCCTGTGCCAAATAAATCCTTCCCTATTCAAAAAAGGTTTGGTCATAGTGGGGTTTATTCTATTTTTATTTGTTTTCTTTTATTGAAAATAACCTTTGTTTATACAGTATATTCTGATTATGACTTCCCCTCCATCTCCTCTTCCTAGCTTTCCTTCACCTCCCCTCCCACCTGGATCCATCCCCTTTTTGACTTTTGTTAGAAAACAAAGATCTATGAGATAATAATGGAATAAAATATAGAAATATAAAATAAAAAACAAATCAGAACTAAACAAAATAAAAATCAGAAGAAAAAAAGCCCAAAAAAATGGCACAGAAAACAAGCATAGCCTTAGAGACACACTCAAGAGCACATTCAGGAACCCAGAAAAACACATCAGAAACCATAATATATAAACAAAACCTACAGAGTAAATAAGTAATAAATAAATACAAGTAAAAATTGAAATTAGATTTTTAAAAAATGGAGAAGAAAAGAAAGCTGTGATATGACATTAAAAAAGAAGAGCCTTCCAAAGAACCTTGTGAGTTTGTTTTCTCCTGGCCATCTACTGCTGGGTATGAGACCAAGCCTTGAGAGCCATTTTTTCCTAGTGAGGTTCATTTGTTGAAAAGTTTTTTTTTTTTTTTTTGAGAATGGTTTTCAGTTGGAGATAGCTTCTGTGTTATGGAGGGAGCCATGGATCTACTTGTTTCATGTCTAAGACTCCATCATATGCAGAGCCATGCTGGCCCTGTGCATGTCACCTCAGTCTCTGTGAGTACATATGTGCTTTGATCATGTTGACTTAGAGGGACATGTTACCTTGATGTCCTTCATCCCTTTTGGTGATTATTCTTTCTGTTTCCTCTTGCACAAGTTCCTTGAGTTCTGTGGGGTGGGGTGGGGATTTGATAGAGACATCTCCTTGAGGACTGAGTGATTCAACATCTCTCACTCTCTGCATGTTAGCTGGCTGTGGGTCTCTGCTTTTGTTTCCATCTACTGCAGGCAGAAGCTTCTCTGATGATGCCGAAGGAAGGCACTGATCTCTAAGTATGGCAGAATGTTATTAAGAGTCATTTCATCACCACATTCTTTTTGTAGTTTTCCTCTAGGTTCCTCACCTAGACAGTTTCAGGCTCTTGGTCACTCAAGTAGTGTCAGGTATGCATTGCATCTCAAAGAGAGAACCTTAAGTCACATCGGATATTGGTTGGTTACTCCCACAAGCTTTGCGCCGCCATTGCACTGGTGTTTCTTGTAGGCAAGACACCGTTGGAGAGATCAGAGTGTTTGTAGCTGGGTTGGTATAGAAAGAAATATATATGTGTGTTTGTGTGTATGTGTGTGTGTGTATGTGGATATATATAAATATATGAGCAAAATTAAATATGTATCATATTTTGCATTTACTCATTGAGTTTCACTGGTACTCTTTGTGCATATTAGGGTTCTCTTTAACATCTAAGGAGGTGGCTTAAATATCTTCCTTATGTTATACTTTCTGCTTATGCAAATGAAGTTCAGCAAAGGTTGAGACTGGGCCATCACTGGGCTTTCATGTGAGTATACCTAGAACCTGACATGAAACCGTATGCTCTGGGTGCTTTCCACATTGTCCTATATCCTAGCACTGGACCTGGAGGTTTGGTTTTGAGTTTTCCAAACCATTTGCTTTTACACACACAAAGAGAGACACAGACACAGACACAGACACACACACACACACACACACACACTCCTACACACACACCATTTATCCAATACTATAAATAGTCACAGTATTGTACAGTTGCTGCTTTATTCTTGACAAATACTAAGGAAGAGTTTGCTTCACTCTGAGTGCTTCAAAAGTGAGCCAAGCAAAAACAGTTTTGCCTATGTAATCTTCAAGGAACCAAAGCACACACACACACACAAAACCAGCTATTATCTAAGTAAGACCGTGGCATTGAAGGAGCTCCAACCCTGGTTTGTCCCTTTGGTGGTTTTCAGACTGCTGGTTTTCATGTGATTGTGGACTTTGGGTTTATAAGCCTCTGCTGAGCTGGACTGAGCAAATAAGACTGGAGCCTGTTAAATCCTCAAAGCAGTTCACAGCTCTAGCTGGACAAGAGCCACTTTCTGATGCACAGGGTTACTTCTTTGCTGTAGTCTTTGTTCAACCTTTAGAAACGTAAAGAATGTTTCACAAAATTCTGCTGATGTTCCCCTTGAATTTTGGTTTAAGGAAAACTTGGGAGAGCCTCACCTTGTCACGTTCTCCAGTGTCATCTCTGCAGTGAGACTTTGTTTAAATTCATTTCCAGTTAGTACAAAACCCAAAATAATAACATATTCCTGCTTTGAAAATGATCTCAGGTCTGTGGCAATAGCTCACCAATGTAATGTTTCTTTTGTAATCAGGACGGCCTGAGCTGGGTCTCTAAACCAATATAAAATAAAAGGGTTGGCGTGGTAGCAGGCACTTGTAACCCCAGCACAGAAAGGCAGATAGATCCTTAGGGTTTTCTGGTCATCCAGCCTGGCCTACCTGGTGACTTCCAGCCCAGTGACAGAGTGTTCTCAGTGCGAAACAACAACAAAAACGATAGATGATTGCTGAATAATTGAACTCCAAATGTTCTCTGACATGCACTTATTCATGTACATGTACACACACACACACACACATATATATATATATATTCATACAAATGTGCACACATAAACACATATAAAAGATTTTTAATCTCTTCTTTCTTTAGAGTTTGCATGCAGTCTGTCAGTTAGTCTAGACTATTGAACAGGTAGCCATCCAATCAATGAGAGCCTTCGTTGGCATAACTTTATATCTACAAGAGAGAAACTCACTTTAACATACAAGTTGAGAAAGGTGCTTCTTTAATCATGAATATGATTTTTTTTCATTAAAACAGTTGTTTTTAAAGTTGGGAAGGTGGGAATGAAAGGAGTTTGGGTACACTGTGAGGAGCAACTATGGTTAAAATATATTTTATGCATGCCTGAAGTTCTCAAAATTAATTAAATATTTTAAATTTAAAATTATCCCAACCTGTCTGCTTTATATATGTTGCTTTCACTGGAAGCTCTTCATCTTGTAATCACAAATTCTAAATAGCAATACAACAAAGAAAAAAATCACCATTATTTTATAATTTCTGTCACCTATGGATTTTCATATTGCATGTATAGCTGTAACATGTAAACATGAGAGTGAGGGAGCTTTCCAGATTCAAATCATGATCATGATCCATGAAGGCTACAAATACTTATAAGAATACATCTACTACACTGCAAGTATTACAAGGTTTCTGGTAGAAAAGAAGACACAGGCAATCCTCTTCCAGACTCTTGGTGTTTGAAGATGTTACCATTCCAATATCTCTGTAACCATAATGTAACCTAGGAAAAAAACAAAAGGTTTTCTCTTCCCAATGCTTTGCTTAGAAAATTTATATTTTGTGGCTGAATGATTAAGGTGATGGATAGAAGATTTTTCAGTTTTCTTCTTTTTAGAACTTCACAAAATTATCATAATAGTGAGTCTGGAAGTAGGTATGAGCGTTTGCAGGGAAAACCACCCAGGAGTTCATATAAGGTGTTGAATTCCCTAGAGGTTGATATTTTTAAATTATTATTAGTAATCATTCCATTCGTTTACACATCTCAAATGATTTCTCACTTCCTGGTTATCCATCCAGGAACCCCTCATCCCACATCTGCCTTCCCTCATCCCCTCTTTGCCTCTATGAGGCTGCTCCCGCATCCACCCAACCTTCTCCTGTCCTACTACTCCAGAATCCCCTTACACTGGGGCATCAAACCTCCATAGAACTAGGGACCTTCCCTCCCATTGACATCAGACAAGGACATCCTCTGCTACATATTTATCTGGAGCCGTGGATCACTTCCTGTACACTCCATGGTTGGTGGCCTAGTCCCTAGGATCACTAGGTGGTCTGGCCAGCTCACATTGTTCTTTCTATGATGTTGCAATCCCCCTCTGCTCCTCCAGTCCTTCTACCACCAGCTCCCCCACTAGGGTCCCTGAGCTCAGTCTGAAGGTTGGCTCCAAGCATCCACATCTGCATTGGTCAGGTGCTGGCAGAACCTCCCAAAGAACAGCCACACCAGGTTCTGTCAGCAAGTGCCTCTTGGCAACAGCAGCAGTGTCGGGGGGCTTGGTGTCAGCAAACAGGATGGATCCCCAAGTGTGGTGGTCCCCAGTAAGACAGTTGTGGGTAACTGGACTCCGGGTGCTAGGAAATGTACTGGAGTCCTACATAAGATCAGTGAGTCCTATTCATCACTGAGTTATCTCTCCAGCTCTTCATTGCTTGTCTCCTTTGTTGCAGTATATGTTAATAGTTCCATAAGGTCTGAAAGAATAATTAGGTGTAGCAGCTTTATTGCTTGAACTTGTGTAATAAAAGATTTTAATGTTTACATTGCTTGAAAGTTTGTGTTTTTATTAGATAGGATGCAAGGGAAAGCAGGACAAAGTAACCCTTCACATAATGCTGTATGATTCTGATGAATGTTACAGACTACACAGTCAAATCCAAGATTACATCCCTCCCGCCCCCCCTTCTGAGGAAATGCTTTTTACAACCACAGTTTTGGCAGGACATCTCTCTGTTCTGGGGATCAGGAGTAAAACAAATGTTTATTGTTAGCTCTGTCTGGCCAGGAAAATTATCATAGAGAGAAATACTCACTTTCCATAAACATTTTATCCATGGATTGAAAAAAAAAACCACTATTTTACACTATTTCCAGAAAGGATGCTATGACCAAGTGGGGTAGAGACAACAATGTGGTCCCAGATGGAAAACCACAAAGAAAACTCAAACCCAAAGTGGACCCATAATAAAGCAATCTACCCGCAGTGTCTGAGCTTCACCAGTCCTTAAACCATTGCTCTGACTTCCTGCAGATTCTCATCTACAGCATTCTTCAAAACAGCAGATATTTCTAAACTAGAACTTTAGTAAATTAAAAAAAAAATGTGGAGGCAGAAGCAGGTGGATTTCTGAGTTCGAGGCCAGCCTGGTCTACAGAGTGAGTTCCAGGACAGCTAGGGCTACACAGAGAAACCCTGTCTCGAAAAATCAAAAAAAAAAAAAAAAAAGTATTGGGCTTCACAGTGCTATGACATTCACAATGCCACGAGGATACTAAAACCTGGAATGTGCACATTTGTTTAGTTTCTATTTTTATTTTAGAATATATCTGCTTTCATTTATCTGTTTCTGTATGTGGTTAAAATTTGATGAAAATTTTATATAACTACTTTTTAAGAATAGTGATAAGACATTAACAAACATATTACTAATGTAGAGGTATAGTTGTTTTGCTCATTTGGAATTTTTTGAAACCATGTAAATTTTCTTATCCATTTCCTTTTAAAATCTTGCAATTTTTTAATGCTGGTTTTCCAGATATTATGAATAAAAGCTGTATCCAGAATCTCACAGTACTGTGATGTCCAATATCTTCAAATATTTTTGTTCATTTATAAGGTTGTGTGATAACTTGCAATCCTATAGTACAGAAAAATCATGAGTTCTGAGAACATAAAGAGAAAGACATTTATAACTGTAAACAGCAAATAAACTAAAAGCTCTAGCCAGATGGTAAAGCTGTGTACGAGTTACACTGATTCCTGGCCTACCAGACTATTTTTAACATCAGCAAAGGATCTGTATAGTGAACTCAGAATCAAACTTTGGGAAATTAAAACTTAGCTAATGTTTTTGATAAGATTATAAAACATTCTTTATGGACATATTACTCTTTTTGCAACGAGTTTGAATTTAGTCTAAATTGAAAATGGATAAGGTATCTTCATTAACATTAAAGATCTGTCATTTGTTTATGTTACTGTAAGTTTGTTCTGTTCCCTTTGTTTAGTCTAAAATTGACTTTCCTTGGAGAAAGTGTAACCAAAACTTACCTGAGACAGCGAAATGTCTTTAATTACCTTTTTGTATCTAAAAAATAAAGGGGTATTTTCTGTTTTAAAACATGGTAATTTCAAGTTTGTTATCAATGCTGAACATTATATATAGAGAGAAATTGATTGGTTCCCTTCTGGTCAGGCGTATACAACATATGTATTATACAAGCAACGCTAAATGGATTCAATGTATATATATATATATATATATAGACACATATACATATATATATGTATATATATACGATGTATGTATATATATGTGTGTGTGTTATATTTATAAATTTCTATACATATATAAAATATATAAAGTTTCATATATAATATTACATATATATGTATATATATATATATATATATATATATATAAAGTACCAGGAGTTGGAGAGGATAAGGGAGTGGTGGAATTGATTTAAGTACAGTACACATGCATGAAATTCTCAAAAAAAAGATAAAGAAGTAGAAATTGACCATTATCAATATCATATTGAAGAAACATATGGAGGAATAAGAAATAGAAAGATCCTTTTGCTTGTACATAAATGAAGTGTTTCTTATTTAACCAAGTTGAAGCCATATGTGTTTGCCTTGATGTGTCTGTGCTGAATTTTAATGTAGAGCATGCTAAAATTTTTTATTTATTTTGCTTGTGATTTGAAAGTAAACCCTTATCCATGTGACAATTAAAAAAATGAATCTAAACGCCAGTGACATATGGGTCCCGGCAAAAATCTCCTTACCAATCCCAGCTTTGCCTTGAAGCTCATATTTGCATGCTCTCCAAACTGATTTCACTCTCCAGAGTTTTAGAGAATTGTTTTCAATACACTGTTCATTGCTGTTCCTATGCAGATCCGTAACGTTGTGAAACTAGCTGCATGGTTTACTGCTGTTCGTCAGGAATCCTTTTAGGAGAACAGTGCTGCCATATATCTTAATAGGAGCATGCTTATAGAAAATTTAGCCTGCAGTGTATAACCAAGATTTCTTAAATTGCTTCAATCTTAGAACAGGAAATACATAGGAATTTGCTTGTGTATCAATGCATGTCTTTCATAACATATAAAAAAAATTCACTACCAGAAGGCATTTTTTGTTTTACAAAGCAACTAATTTCACCTTAGATGAAGCTTTCTTCTGCTTGATTTACTAAGAAAAATGGGACAATAAAAATACAAAATGTCAATTTAGAGACAAGTTAGGTGATAAAATGCTAACAAGATCGTGTCAAAGGTACTGCATAGGAGTTTCTTGACCATTAGATTTCTTCCAAAAATGTATGTGAATGTTTTTCATGTGACTTCTACACAGATAAGACAACACACGGCTTCAGTGTAATCAAACAAGAAGTTTAATGAGATGCAAATATAATAGTAAAAACTGAAGTAGCTGTTTTCTCTCATGCTAAAGAGATTTCTTTTTGAATTGGTAATGATGACTTGGCCATATCTTAACAACCATGTCTGGGCATCTCTTAACCTACTTTGTTAGATCTAACATTTACTCTTTTGAATGATTTTATCTTGGTAAATGTGGAGCAACAGAAACATGTGTCAAATGATTCAATTCAGAATCCTACATAACGATTATGTGAAAGCTGACATCAAAATGAGATGGTCATCTAATAAAATGTTAATTTGGTATTTCTGACCAGTTTCATTTGGACATCATGCTACAACTATGGAATATAAATAAGATTTCATGGCATTAAGGTATTATTCATGCAGGGAAAGACAAGTGTGTTTGAAGCACAGATAAGTTGTAGAGATTTTCAAAAGAACAGAAAAGAACATTAGAAGTGATCATATTTGTGATATGAAGTAAATGAATCTGAGCATTCATACCAAATGTAATTCTTCAGAGAATAATCAACACTAAAATGGACTAATAGTTGGATAAAATATAAAGTGTGAAATTGTGAAGATAAATGACCATCTCTTCTTATTCCTTTACATTTATATGATCAGTCTACTGTTTTCTCTTGATTTCACTGACACTAACAAAATTGGAGACCATTACAGAGGGACTTGTTTTCTAGTCCTTAATGAATTTCAGAGACTGAGAAGATGATGTTTCAGTGAGTAATAAATACTTGTCTTCCAAGTATGAAGATCTGAAACCAAATCATGAGAACTTATTTAAGCATAGAAACAGTAGTTTTCATCATTACCCTAGCACTCCATGGCAAGATGAAAAGCATGAACAGAATAATCCCCCAAAGCAGAGACAGAATCATACCTGAAATCTCACAATCCAGCTCTCATGGGGTGAACAGAACACAATAAAAGATCCTGTGCCAAACAAGGTGGAAGACAAGGACTAAGACCTAAGGTTTTACTTTGACTTTCACATATTTGCTTTAGAAAACACATGCTTGCAATTACACACGTGAAACACACATTCACCAACACACAAGGATAAGAGTGAAAAACATTTGCAATAATATTGAAGAGAAAGTGTCTTTATCAAAAAGAGCCTATTTGAGGAGCTGGTATATTGCTCTGAGGAAAAGAGCAATGGCTGTTTTTCTAGATGTCCATGATTTAATCATAGCACCAACATGAGCTCACCACCTTCTATTTCTGCACCCCTTGGAAATTTAATGCCCTCTTCTTGCCTCTGTGGGTAGTGTAGGCACATGGCGCACAGACTTACATGAAGACAAAACATCCATGTATGTAAAATTAATAAATTATTACATATATTTTTTAAAACCTACATTTCTGGATTCTACTGGTGAGGGCAGAATGAAGAACTCAGGGGAATTCAGTCTGTAGAATCTAAACATAAAAATGGATAAAAGTAATACAAAGACTTTAGGGAGTGGAAAAATGACTAAAGACCAATATAATGAAAAAAATTATTTACTCATATAAAATTCCTATTGAATGATATTAAACGATAAGTTCTTTTTTGTTGTTCTTGCTTTGGGATGTTCCTGTATTTCCCACTGTAAGGAGTACAAACTGTAATCATATAGACACTAAGTAGTAGCTAATAGGAATGCCTTTAAGAAATCATAAGTGAAGTTCTTCAAGATAAAAGAAAATAAGTCAATGTTAAAATATCTTGGGAATGTTAAAATATACATATATATGTATATATACATAAATGCCTAAAATATATATGCCTTACTATTCAAAAGATGCAAATATCTTATTCTATCTCTTAACTTTTAAAACAACATAATTCCCCAAAGCGTAACACACATTTCTCTGCTTTTTGTTTTGGTTTGGTTTTTTTTGTTTTGTTTTGTTTTTTTTTTTTTTGGTTTTTTGAGACAGGATTTCTCTGTATAGCCCTGGCTGTCCTGGAACTCACTCTGTAGACCAGGCTGGCCTCGAACTCAGAAATCCACCTGCCTCTGGCTCCCAAGTGCTGGGATTAAAGGCATGCCACACCACTGCCTGGCCCCAAGGCAACTTTTTTTTTTAAAAAAAACTTTTATTGCATTATGATGAGAAAAGTTACATGATTTCAATTTATCTGAATTTGTTAACATTTAAAAACATATTTCAATTAAATATAATTGAATCACAATCTTGTTTCCCTATTGTACCACTGCTCCTCCCAGAGACCCCCCTTCAATACCTACAATATCTTTTTTGTCATATTCCTTAAAATTTATAAAATATTATAACAATAAAAATAAGTATTATAAAAGTTGTTTGATATAAAACAACGATCAATTTAACAGTCTTATGTAGGTGCTCATCTACAGCAATAGTGAAAATACATTTTCTCAATATAAATTTTAAATAACTCCAAACATATTAACTGTATACTTAAAAATAATACATCACTCACTCACTCAAGTCAAATAGCTTTGACCATAGCAGGAAGTCTGTATCCAAAAATCGAGCCTACAATTCATTTCTTGGTGCAGCAGAACTGTCAACTCTCAGCTTAGCTACGATGGAGGTAAAATCCTTTGGTGATGTGAGGGTCATTGAAGTACAGCCTTATTACAATGAAACCCAATGTCTAAAAATTGTTCTTATTTTGGGCTTGTACCACAGTAAGAGCCAAGATTTTAAACTCTACTAAATACAAAACATACCAAGGCAACTCTTATAAAGAGAACATTGAGGCTGGCTTACAGGTTTAGAGGTTCAGTTATTAAAAAGGAAGCATGGCACTATTTAGGCAGGAATGATGCAGGAGGAGCTGAGGGTTCCATTTGAAAGACATTAGGTGAAGACTGGCTTCTGAGCAGCTAGGAGGAGGGTGTTAAGTCTCATGCCCACAGTGACACACCTAATCTAACAAGACCACACCTACTCCAACAAGGCCATACCTCCTAATAGTGCCACTCCCTGGGCCAAGTATACACAAACTGTCACAAAAGCACACTTTTGAAATAAAAACCATACTGTCACCACTAGAATTAAGGAAAATAAATTGGATACACAAAACTAAAGTATTACTTGTAAAATTTGAAAGTCTATTTCAAATATGTAAAATACAAAATAGCAGCAAGTGAGAAAGATAAGCATTGGGTAATGCCTGAGAGATTTTTCTTGATTAGATGATGATTAGAAGACTTATCTTCAATCTAGATCATTTGATGTCAGAAGATCCACCCTAAATCTTCTGCTAGCATGGAAGAAGGAAGCTTTTGTTCTTTGCCTGCTAACCCTCTCTCTGCCAGACAAGTTCATTCCTTCACTTGCAATAGAGCCTACTTCTTAAGGATTTTGAAAATCACTGTGGGAAAAACAAGTTTGGATTTTTGGTAGAAAGCCATTGTTGGACTACCTAGATAATAGCCTGTAAGCCACTCTAATAAAAATCACACACACACACACACACAGACACACACACAGACACACACACAATATATTTATAATAGATATATAATATATATGTGTATGTGACATATATACGTGTATATAATCTATTTTATTTCTATAGAGGACTTTTACTAGTACAAATATGTAAAATATAATTTGACACATTAGAATTGCACATTAGAAAAAAGTTCACAATCAATTATCTTGCCATCCACATATAAATTTATAAGGACAAGTGTTAAAGACTTCTATAGAATTCTCACTTCAGAACAAGAATCAAAATCATGGAAACAAGTGGCAAAAATATCACTAAGAGAGACATCTTATTTAAAAAAATCAATATACTTTATAAGTTCCAAATTGATTTATCAAGAGAAGAAAAACATACTGTGAATAAGATTAAAAAGAAATAGTCATTAGAGACTTGGCAGACATTTAAAACTTAATAAAAAATTGTGAAAAGCAACATTTTGAATTTATATTTAACTTCAATTGATTGGAGAAATTCATGTTACTGAAAACTAATAGTAAAAAATCTGAACACACCTACATGAATGCATTTAATTGATTTATCATGCTAATAATTATTCCAGACACAAATTTTAAGTACAGATTGCTTCTTTCAGTAATTTCTTAAACATTTATGGAAGAACACAAATTTCACATTAAGTATTACAGGAAATATATAAGTGCAGATCCTTTTTATTGTATAAGGCTGAAATATCATAACAACGGATACAAATAAATCATTTTAAAATGTGGTAGCAAAATTCTTCACTAAACCAAAATAAATTATCTTTATTAAAATGTAAACATGCATATCTATCAAAATATATAGGGATTAATATATTACATTAGTATAACACATTAATATATTAAATTTATATGGACAAGTAAGCATTATCCTTACAATTCAAAGATATTTTTAAGTTTAGGAGAACTTGATAAATTGCATCGACAAATTAAAGACAGACTGCGCTGCCCTTACAGGGATGCTGTACATTCCTAACTCCTCAGCATTTCAGGAATGTTCCAACCTATGAGATTTGGGAAGGAACAGGCCTAAGACTACATTATATGACTCACAAATGGGAAGATCCAAGTCTTCAGAAGGTGCGTTGAAAATCTTAAAGACTCTAGAAACAAGCTATCAATACTAATAACTGAAATTAGCAAGACTATAAAGAAAGCATCAATATAGAAATTTAACCAGTTAAATCTATATAGACTAGAGAAAAATTGAAAATGAAATCTAAAAGCTATTCCTATTTGCTTATATTTGCTGTTCAATTCTGAGCTTTCTTTTCTTAATTTTTAATAGTTTTAGTTCTTCGATTTTCCATTCCAGTTTTGAATTAGCTATTTTTTTGGTTGCTATTCATTTGTTTTATTTCTTTTATGTTTTAAGATTCTAATGTGATTACATAACTCCCCCTTCCCTTTCTTTCCTGTAAACCCTATTGTATATCCTTCCTTGTTCTCTTTCAAATTCATGATGTCATTTTTTACTAGGTATTATTAGAGTGATTGTATGTGTACCTGTATCTGTATCTATATCTGTATATAAGTATATGCATATATATTTATACACATAACTTTCTCAGTTTGTATGATGCTGGCCATTTGGTGTTAGATAGCCAATTGTTCTCTTCCATGGAGAAGATTCTTCCTCCCACTCTAAACACTGTTTTGTTACTGGTGTGACTTTGTGCAGTGTTGAAGGCTCATGGTCTCTCCATGTCTATATTAGCATGTCTATTGTTATCTTTATTAAGGTCATATTTAGGCAGTCACATTGTAAGACATTGTAGGTATGGCTTCTGACATTTCTTGAAGACACACCCTCACAGAAAAGCTCATACAACCTATCTGACCCCTCTTTTGCAATGAAGTGTGAGTTTGTGTGTAGATGTAACCATTGGAACTGACATTACAGTTCTGCATTTTGACTTGTTGTGTTTCCCTCTAATTGGTCTCTGTCTATGGTAAGAGAAATTTTCTTGATGAAGTGTGAGGCCTTCACTTATCTGTGGGCATAAGGGCAAATACTTAGGATGCAGTTCAGAATTATTCTGGTTTAGTCAAGTGTGTCTGTACGTTAGTCTCCAAGAGCCATGACTTTACTTTTCCTGGTTAGTTGGATAAGTTTCCAGTACCAGGCATGATTTTCCTTTTGTTGAGTAGATCTACTTAGAAAGCTATTGTTTAAGACCACTGCTGAGCTCTTGGAGTTACCATATCATGCTGGTCATTTGGTTCATATGCATAGAGTTGGGTAGGATTGTTGGTTGTCTCATTCCTTTAAAACTCCCCTAGTCGCTGGGCAATGGTAGCACATCCCTTTAATCCCAGCACTTGGGAGAGAGAGCTAGGCAGATTTCTAAGTTCGAGGCCAGCCTGGTCTACAGAGTGAGTTCCAGGACAGTCAGGGCTATCCAGAGAAACCCTGTCTCGAAAAAACAAACAAACAAACAAACAAACAAGGTCGCTTAGTACCTTTTATACCATGAAAATTAGTTCTCAAGGTAGATGATTCTAGGTCATTTGTAGCTGAGGGTTCTCTGTATTCATATTCAATTCTTAAGTGGAATGTGGAAATTCCCTATGGATTAAATAGAATAGTGTACTCTCAGTGAAGAAAATGTATGATATCCAAAGAGATGCCTACCCTTCATGGAAGGCTGGAAGACGCAAGTGGAAACACACACAAGAAAACATGTTTATACTTCATAAGAAAAATCTATCAGATACTCACAAACTAAACAGGAGGTGTATCCATGAAAACAGGAAGAAGAAAATAAACAAAGGCTCAGTAATTTTAAAGGATTTCTTTTTGAGGCCCTAATTGCTCTGTAACTCACCCTATAGACCAGGTTGGCCTCATACTCAAAGATCCATCTGTTTCTGTCTCCTTTCAAGTACTAGGATTAAAAGAGTGGGTCACCAACTCCAGACATGCAGTAATTTTAATAAGGCTTAAACGTCTAAGGGTACACTATAACGAACTATTGTGTTGTTTGGCTTACAGTTCTAAAGTCTAGAATGCCAAGAGCAGCTTGCCAGAAAAGATGGATTCTTCTGAAGCCTTCATCTTCTGCTTTTGAGAGCTGCATTCCTCCTCCCATCTATATAACATTCCCGTGCATACTTAGGTTCCTAGAATTGCCCTCTTTGAAGACACCAGTCAAGCTGGATTAGGACCCCAATCTTATGACAATATCCTTTAATGTGCATTTTAGAGTCTCTAGATCCAAATTAAGTTAGATCCATGGCAAACAGATTTTTCAAAAAAATATTTAGGATTATAATGTATAAAATACATATTGAATATTTCTGGGAACAATCAAATTATATTTATCTAGAATATCAATCAGAGTGAAATTCTAGAAACTAAATGGAATGTTAATTTAGAATTGATTTGTGCGGTGCAATAAGAAGGAAAGCTTTTATGTTTTTATCTAGAAGGCCATGAACAACTTTGCCAAAGCTATTTCTTCATAAAAATAATTTCTTCATAAAATACAATAGTCTAAGTTAGGAGGTGAAATTAAATGAGAGGATAAGTGGATATTCCCAGGAGATGAAGAAGATAGTGAACAAAATAATATTGTTTATCTCAATGCACTCTTCTAGTAGAGAAGAAAGGAGCAATACATGGACAGATAATTCTATTTTGGCTCCACAGAGAGAGGACAAATAAAAAAACACCCAGAAAAAGAATGAGACTTCAAAGGGGGATTGTACTAGAGGTTGTAAAGAAGCCTTCTTTGTAACAAAAAAACATTCAATAGGACCAATAATCTATAAGCTCTGTGCCACCTCCTATTCCTTAATATTTTAACATTTACTGTAAATAGTCTGCATGTTTGCTTTTGTGAGATTCAGATCTCAAACATATCCACCCCTTCTCTGCCATTTCAGCCAGGCCTGCCCAGAAAGCCTCAAAAATACATTAGCTATGATCTTTTCCTCTGGGTCCCCTAGAACACACTTTGGATATTAAGTACCAAATATAATTTCCTTCATATTAAAAGAATGAGAATCGAGAGAAGCTCATATTTCAAAATCTCAGGGATTTATATGTCAAAATCATCCACTAGAAAAGATAAAGGAGATAGGATGTGAAGTAGGAGAAGAAAGAAGTCTAAGTACTGACACCTGGGTAAGACTGGTGTCACAGTGCTGTCATCGCTGCTATATGATATTTCCTAACAGGAAGAAGGAATGAGGCCTCTGCTATCAAGCGCATCATGGAGAGACAGTGAAATGTCAAGGACAGGAAGAGGGAGGTGGGATGGGTGGGAGGATGTGAGGATAGGGAGGGTGGGGAGGAGTGGAGCAGAAAATGGAGGGAGCAAGGAAAGGAGATAAACAGAGACAAGGAGGGAGACAGACAGAGTTATCTGACCATGGAGTTTAGAAGAAGATTGTTCATGTTCTAGCCACAGATTAGCTGAAGTGAAACCTCTTGAATCAAGAAGAGCAAAACTACACAAGGTCAAGGCTGTCACCACGGGAGCTACAAGTTAGCAGGGAAGATAGAAGCAGAGAGAAAGAAAAGGAAGAAAACTGATAAAGATATGTGGTCAACAACAGTATAAAGGGAGCTGGTACCAAAAAAAAAAAAAAAAAAGCTAAGGAATTTAGAGACAAGTAACATAGAACCAGTTCATGTCTCAGCTATTATGGTTCTGATATTAATTAAATGGAGATTGCCAAAGGGTAGGACCTCTTAACATGAAGGATTGATTCTATTATGAAAACTAAATTTATCTTCAGGGTTGGAGAAGTAATTCAGATGTAAAGAACCACTGGTTCAGTTCCCAGAATCCAGAAACTACCTGTAACAACAGCTTTAGGAAATTCTGATGCAAATGCCATCTATGGGCCCCTGCACTCATGTGCACATCCCTACACACACACACACACACACACACACACACACACATACACCAAACAAGAAAATGAAGCCACTTTATTCTCTCTCAATTCTGACTAATATTGCTAGAGAACAGAGAAAGTGTGCCACCTTAGACACATATCACACAAACTAAGACCTAAAAGCCTAAAAGTGTTACTTTTTTTTCAAAGAGACTGGCAACATCTAGGTGCTGAGAAATGCATAGCACCACCTATACGATACAGGGCTCTGTTCTGACTCTCTGCAGTCCTGGGAAATGAACACCAAGCTGCCCTCCTCCAAAGCATTGATCTTTGGTTGAACCTGCACTGATGTGCTTGGCCTTATATTGCCTGGGAGAGTAAGGGGAGTGGTGCTCCTGAATTATTATAACAGGAATCTTTGCCCTGGAAATATCTGTAGCCACTGACCCGACTGAAAGGTTATAGTCTCTCATTCAGTATTTTTCTTTTTATAGGGATTAGCTTTTGTGCATAGCGATAATAAACAAAACATCTCAACCCATCACCTATAGCCCCGGAATTCAAAAACCCTTTAATATCAAACTCTCCCTTTGGAACTTTAAGTGCGGAGTTGATGGCTGAAATGGCTGCATCCCTAATCTTCAGAGATAATACAGGGAAGCGTAACACACGGGTGCACACTGGTGTTAAGCTATAAAGCAAAGAAAATATAGCAATGTAGAGCCAGCATAACTCAAGCAGGATATCTTTCTCAAGCAGTAAAATTCCATCTCCAACCCATTAAAATGATGAATAATATTGCCTGGTATTTATATAGTATCTTTCCACAAAGAGCTTAAAATGTTTTACTAACATTTTCTCATTAACTGAACCTTCATCTCCATGAAATACACAGTGAGAGTTATCCTTGCTTTTTTTTTTTCTTGCTTCACCTGTGATTATTATGATATTGGACATGGTAAGTCCATAAAGTCAAGGGCAATCTGAAGACTGATGATGATAAAAACTTCCTTTAATTTATCCCTTCTTTCTTCTATGCTCATTGGTAATATTACAATTCAAGTTTTCAATTCTCAAGAGAGACATTGTGTCTAGTACATGTCTTGGGCTTAGTGTTTTTAATTAGGTATCTTTTTAAAATTAATTTATTTTTAAATTTATTTACATTTACATTTCAATTGTTATCCCCTACCGGGTTTCCCCCCTCCCGGAAACCCCGAATCCCATCCTCCCTCCCCCTGCTTCTATGAGGGTGTTCCACCACCCACTCACCCACACCCACCTCCTGCTTCTATGAGGGTGCTCCTCCATCCACCCACCCACTCTGTATCTTTACAACAATTTTGGTCATCTTCCTGACAGGCACAAGAACAAGACGATCGTGAAGATTAAAAACATAACCTAATTAGTTCTACACTTTCATGCATTTGAAAACCAATCTGTATTCAGGAGAAACAAAAGTGTTCAAATGAGTTCTATTTTTTTTTTTAAGTTTCTTACCTTGTATGGAGTTATTATTTATCAATCTCCTGTGAGGATAGCAATATTTCTAGTAAAATTCATCATTATACTATGAGAAGTAAAATACACATAAGGTGGAGATTTTAATAATGACCCAAATATTTACATAAAATGTGCAAAAATTATGTAGCGATTTGGTTGTTTTGATAAATTCATTATCCTGTTGCTTGATTTTCATTTTTATAGGATTGCCCAGCTGCAACAGGTATATTGTAGATTTCTGTGTTTGCCTTACTATAAATGGATAACCATAGCTACATCATTTCTTGGAAGCCCTCTCTTGAGTCCATAAAAGTACATGGCTCTTATCCCTTTAGACGTCTTCCTCACTGTGTACACCTGCTTTCCGAGCAACTCTTACCTCACTTCATCAGCTATTTGCGTGTGTGCCCGTCTTCGATCTGTATGAAGGGAAGAGAACAAAGCTTATCTATCATAGCTCCAGGGCCCAGCTTATGATACACTGTGAAGAATGTGCGATATAATCAATCCTTGCTGATTTCCCTTAATCTTGCCGAGCTGCTCCATTTATTTTCCAAAAGAGTCTACAGCTAGATAAATGAAAAATGAACGAAGGAATGGATGAAGGCATCGTATTGATCGATACATGTATTATGATAAACCTTAGTCTTTTAGGAGGAGAGTGCCATACTTCTGCAGAAACTCAGTTCTGGGCCTCTGTGAGTCATTCCCATCATGTGCAAACTCAGTTTCACCTGGGCCTCACAGTGAGTGACTTGGTCTGCAGTTTAATTCACAAACAAGAAAGCTATAAGTATGACTGCACTTTTCTGTTCTTGGTGATCATGATGTTTATATGCTCATAGTTGTATATTGTTAAAAACTACACTGGTAATTGTCATGAAGACCTCCTGCTAATCCAATTACTAGAACAGGATCTTGAACTATTTCCTTTACTGTGAACTTTGATCTAACCCTAGACATCAGGCCGAGCACATACACCCTAAGCACTTAAACATTAACCAGTTTTCCTATTCACGTTAGGTAAATTCCATTTTCTGTGAGCCATGAGGTTTCAAAAGCTTTTCTTTATGTATTCACAGTCTTTTTAAACATTCTGCTGATTTTGTATCACTAGACATGTTTTCCTTTGTCTGATATATTATGCACAGGTAGATACACTCACAAACACACTCACCCACATGCACAGAATCCCACAGGCATGTGTGCATATGTATATGCATGCATGTGTGCATGTGTGTGTATGGTAATAGCTTTATTCTAAGTGAGCAATGTACACATAGTAGATAGCCAAGACCTTTTGAGAAACACTTAAAGTAGTGTATTCAAGAGAAAAAGATAATCATCAAAATTCATAAAGCTCTGAGTTCTCCTGTTATTAACTTTTGTTCACCTCATGGATGGCACTTTCACCGTGAAACCCATGAGGCTTCAACCGGATATGGAGAGTTACAAGGTACTAGCTACTTAGTACTTAGTACTGAGAGTGGGAGAAGTAGACTTCTCCAACGAAGAGCACACTGACTGGTGATCCAATAGCAAATACCCCAGAAAACATGCATACAATTAACATTATGGACTATGAACAGGCTGTATTTAGGAATATATGTATTTGTATATGCATATAGTATGTATAACAACAATGAATTAAAAGAGAAGTCATAAAGTTGACAGTGAGTGAGGTGTGATATATGGGAGGGTTTGGAGGGAGAAAATAAAAGGGAGAAATGTTTTAATTATATCATAATCTCTAAAATTAAAAAATTAAGCTAAAGAAGTTATGTATATATATATGTATATATATATTTCCAATAATAATATTATCTCATAAATATACTAAATTATTCAGTTCAAAAATTTAAAAATATATCTCATTAAATAATGGCACGATCAATAAATATAGCATTTGATGTTGAAATGTAATTACTGCTGTATTAAATTTGCTAAGGAAAAGCACTGCAGTAAGAACATTTCCCAGACTATTTATCAACTTAACCACCAGTCCTCATCATCAAACACAACACAGAGACCATACATATTCTAACATATTAAGAAGGTATGTTTGTTGGTGTTTGTATAATGTCCTCTCATGCAGTGTCTCACTCAGCTCAGTAGTCATGAATATGAATAAGCTATGGCCACCATTGTCATAGTCATGTTTATTCTGATTGAGAAGCATTTTTCACAAGTAACTGGAGAGTAAATGTCCACTAGTCATGCTGACGTTCATGGCAATAGAAGAAGTAACATGTAGCTATACCAACATACATGCAACTTGACTATTACCATATGTGAACTTCCCACACTGCCTCTGTCCAGGGGTGAGGTTGCTTCTGGATTTATGTATTGAGCATTTGGAGAATTTCAAAATTTCTATTTCTTTAAAAATAACTCAAATCATTGCTCAGCATCCATATTGACACAGAAAGTGAATATTTTCTGACCTGTTGGACTTGAAATTATTACAGATAAAGAGATACCGCAATCTAGAAGGTATCTTAGAACTTAGTGGAAACTATTCCACGGAGGTACTTTTTAAAAGTCATTTCTTTTAAAATTTGAGATTGTAGTATAATTATATAATTTCTGTTTTCCCTTTCCTCCCTGTAAACAAGTGGTTCTCAGACTTCCGAATGCTGTGACTCTTTAACACAGTTCCTCATGTTGTTGTGAGCTCCAACAATAAAATTATTTTCATTGCTACATTGTAACTGTAATTTTGCAAGGTTACCAATTATTGCATAAATATCTGTTTTCTGATGGTTTTAGGTGACCTTTGTGAAAGGATCATTTAACCTCAAACGAGTCATAATATGCAAGCTGAGAACCACTGCTCTAAACATTCCCCTATACTGTCCTTGATTTTTTTTTTCAAATTAATGGCCTGTTTTCATGAATTGTTTTTACATGCATATATGTATAGACAAATATTTTATTCCTGAAAATGTAAATAAGACCCTGCTTATTCTGTACGATATGACTTGTATGTATGTTTTCATGGCCGGTCATCTCTACTGGATAATCACTTAATGTGCTTTTCCCCACGAAAGACCTTTTCTCCCTCCATCAGCATTCTTTCATTGCCTTGCAGTGGTGTGTGTGTGTGTGTGTAGGGTTCAGGCTACGTAGATTATATTTCTGTACATGTCAGCATCCCTGCTGTCCTTGTTCAGCTTATGTTTTGGCAGTTGGGATAGTAAGACTTCCTGCGGCTTCTGACATTACTGGGAGATGCTGCCTCATAGAAAACTCTCCCTTCCTCTATCACTAACAATCCTGCTGCTCCCTTTTTTGTAGTATTCCCTGAGTCTTAGGAGTGGTTTAAGCAAAGATGGCAACACTATAAAGAAACAAGTAACTAGAGGATGGACAACATTTTAGACAAGAAAGACCCAGATCTAAAAATATACTTGAGGAAGAAGGTCTGTTGTATGTTAGAATAACTGAGAGTGAGAGATCAAAAGAAAAAAATGTGAAAATAGAACATGCCTGAGGTCCTGAGGAGTGAGCCATACAGGGCATTATGAAGATCTTAAAATTCTTTGGCTGAGGCCATGAATTATATATGCCATCCTAATACTTCAACTTGGTCCCCAGTTGTACATATACATAAACTTATTTCATTCAACAAACCAACAGATACTATCTCACAATGTAAATGTGATACAATTTGAACTTCCCAGTTACTGACAGACAGTTGGGTTTGTTACTCTTTTGCAAACTTGGATTGTTATTCAGACTCAAAGCTTCTGTCTTAAAATCAGGAGACCTGTTTTGTTTAC
Organism: Mastomys coucha; assembly: GCF_008632895.1. NCBI lineage: Eukaryota > Metazoa > Chordata > Mammalia > Rodentia > Muridae > Mastomys > Mastomys coucha. The sequence goes on along the minus strand of NW_022196905.1, from coordinate 182,811,278 downwards.
TGTGACTGATAATGTAAAATAGTTCCTATAATCTAGACCACTTTGCTAAATGTCTCATTTTGCAATTTTCCTAGGTTCTTGGGGATTGTTTCAATTTTGATCTCATTCACCCCATCTCCTCCCATATCTGAAACCCCCTCACTCAACTCTGTGGCCTCTTCCTTATATATTTTATTTTACTTATCAGAATTATTTTTATTGCAATTGCCAATGACAATTTACTTCTAGAATTTTGTATTATGGTGTATAGTCTGCCGCAGTTTTGTTTTGTTTGTATTTCCTCCCTGCCTCTGCAGACTGCTGAACATAACACTTTCCCTCATATCCTACATTGTTTCTTTTCTGATATGAAATTGCCATGCACGTCCCTTCGTTTGTACTTTGGAAATCCAATATTTAATGATCACTTTTTAAAATTCTTCATTAAAGTTATCAATACATTTTTTCAGCCTAATGTCAGCAATTGTGCTGCAGAACATTGCACAGTTTCTACCAATTTCCTTTTGTACACTTATTTTCTGTGTAATTCCTTGCATTCTTTTTCTTTTGTTTCCTTTACTCCCAAAATGTCTTCTGAGGGAGTTCTCAGCTACCCTTGTATAAAGTAAACCCAGGCTTTTATGTCTGAATCTTTCTTTGTTTTTCATTATAGTTTTTTGCAGTGTTGTCTGACATTTACCAATACTAAGAAAAACATCCTATCCCGTTCCTTTGCAAGCAATTTGCAGCATCATTTTGTCTCTGATGTGTGGCCTCTGTACCACAGTGAGCATGAGTGGGAATTTGCTTTAAGTGATATTGCTTTTTAGTACAAACCATTAGTGGGAGCACTCACTGCTTTAATTCCAGAGAATAACCAATCAATCATTTTCAACTACTGCACTTTCGCTTCTGCAAATTTTTATGAAATAGAGAAGGACCTTGAATTCACTCCTTCACTCTTCCATGTGACTAGTGGCTCACTACTCCACTTTTCCATGTGACTAGTGGCCTCTTGGTTCAGACTGCATTAAGTGATAGATATATACACATGTACATACATACATATATGTGTGTGCATGTTGTGTACCCAAATTAGTACATGTATACTGATTAAAATACAAAACTGTAACAAAAGATGTAATAATTTGATTAGTTCCTATCCCCGTGACTTGTAGCTGCAGGCAATTCAGTCCTTCCTTAGAGATTTGTATTAGATAAGATTGCAGAGAAATGTCTCAGGACTTAAGTGAAGAACACAAGTATGTGTGGAGAGGGTGAGAAATGTAGGGTGACATGTAAATATTCATATTGAACTCTCAGATATTTGAAGAATATTGATACCAAGAAAACCAGGATCTCAGGAAGGGGTACAATGAGCTCCACTCCCTCCTTTTCTCTAACTTTATGCTGATCATCTCATTGATTTCTCTTCTCTCAGGGAGTATAGTGGTTATAACAGTTCTGTGAAATCCTAATGATGTGCTGTCTGGGCTGGGGTCCAGAGCAGACCTTGGGTGCAAGCTCTGCAGCCAGTCCCAAAACACCCAGAGGAAGCTCCACTCCACTCCCAGGCACTCTGACACACCCAGGATCAGAGGTGAGCAGGAACCAACATCTGTCCCAACAGTGGGAGTAACTGGTGCTAAAATCCTTTGGTGATGTGAGGGTCATTAGAAATACAGCCTTATTACAATGAAACCCGATGTCTAGAAATTGTTCTTATTTGGGGCTTGTACCACTGTAAGAGCTGAGATTTTAAACTCTACTAAATACAAAACAAACAAAAAGACTTTATATATTCATGTTCATTTAAGAAAATACTAGTTGTGATGTATTATTTTTAAGTATACAGTTAATATATTTGGAGTTATTTAAAATTTATATTGAGAAAAATGTATTTTCACTATTGCTGTAGATGAGCATCTACATAAGACTATTAAATTGATTGTTATTTTATATCAAACAACTTTTATAATACTTATTCTTATTGTTATAATATTTTATAAATTTTAAGGAATATGACAAAAAAGATATTGTAGGTATTGAAGGGGGGGGTCTCAGGGAGGAGCAGTGGTACAAAAGGGAAACAAGAATGTGATTCAAGTCTATTTAATTAAAATATGTTTTTAAATGTTAACAAATTCAGATAAATTGAAATCATGTAACTTTTCTCAACATAATGCAATAAAAATTTTAAAAAAATTCTAATGATGGTATTGTTTGAATATGTCATTGTGCTGGGATAACAAAGAATGTGGTAGCAGAAGTTTCATATCTTTATCTTTCTAGTCATGTCAATATCAATTTGGCTCACATGTTCTCTGGTTTGATTTGATTTAATTTTTTGTTTTGTTTTTTGTTTGTTTGCATATATTTTTTCAAGATAGGGTTTCTCTATATAGCTTTGCTGTCTTTGAACTCACTCTGTAGACGAGACTGACCTCAAAGACATCTGCCTGCCTTTACCTCCTGATGGATCATATGTTTAATAATATTTTTATACATAGAGTTGAGTACAGTGATATTCAGGAGGTTGGTTGCTTAAATGTTTTTGTACTGTTAATCCCTACTTCTTTTATGTGCTCACCAAAGTTTAAATCTTGTGGCTGTTGGGTATTTGGTAAATATTCTTCATGAAACTTATTTTTGAAGTGCTATTATTTGGCCATTAGAAAGGCAAATCTAAAATGTTTCTCAACTACACATATAAAAGTATAAAGCAACTCCCTAAGTTTTGCAGTTCTGGTAATTTTACACACATATTTTAATGGTTGGCTTTAATTGTCACCTTGGGGCAGCTTAGAATCATCTAGGAAGAGGATCTAGTGAGTCAATGACTAGTTCATGCTGTCCTTCGGCATATCTGTGGGTGAGTCTCTCGGTCACCTTGATTGAAGTGGGGATACTCTGGCTGCATGTGTGCATCAGCACACCTTTGTTTTGGGCCATCAACAGTATAAAAGCAATGTAGCCAAGTACTAGGAATGTGTACATTATTTTCTCTCCGGCCTTAGATGTGATATAGCCTCAAGTGTGTGCCTGATGTCCTCACAGTGATGGTCTGCAATGTGGAGCTATTGCTAGATAAATCCTTTTTCCCTAAGTTTTTTTTGTCGGGGTATTTTATCACAGCCAAAAAAAGAAAATAGACAATACTCATTTGATTCTTTATTTCTGAGTTACAAAAGTAGTATCTTCTTTATACAAAAGTTTTATTTATGAAAAGAATATTAAATAATCTAGAATACAAACTTTCCAGACTTTGATTTGAACTCTAACTAATGAACAAATTCTAAAAGATTAAAAAAAAAAAAAACTAGAATTCCACTTTCAAAATGACAGCATATAAAACTAAAACAAAAGAAAAATGCTCTGTCACTATTCTGATGAATTTACTCCTTACAAAATTGTGATGGTGAAAAATCTTTTCTGAATTCTATCATATGTATTGCTCATATAGTTATTCCATGGAATTCAAAACGAGAATGTATAAAAAAAACTACACATTTGATAAAAACTCATTTCCTAGCAAAGAAAGCCATATAGAAGGAATTTCCATCTTTATTCACTAGTGAAGAGATAAAAAAGTGATTTCATATTAGGAAAGCTGAATTTATCTTCTCATCTGCATGGAGTAATCTGGCATCAATCCAGGTTATTATTTGCCTCCTTTCAGCACAAGGTATATTAAATAGTACATAAATAAACATGTCAAGCAAAACCCATTTATTGTCACAAGAAAGTCATTTGGTAGACAGCTTGTCAAAGACTGGAAAATGAACATGTTTCTAAAACACATTTTGCCTCTAACAGGTTGATACCTTCAAGAAAAATGTATAGCAACATTGTGTTGCCAAAGGGATAACAGGCCCCCGTATATCTAAGCCTTGATAGAAAACAATAAAGCACATCTAAAGTTCTATTATATTTACTACTGAAAGTAATTGTCTTTTCATTGTAATTAATTCTGACCATTCCATACGGCATATTTCACTTGTTATTATCATGTAATTACAGATTATTAAAAATGCCCAAAACAGAGAAAAAATATTTTGGATGTACTATTCTCAGCATTACTTTATTATTTTAGTAAGTGTTTGTAATTGAAACTAAATTACATCACTTTCTTCCCTCAGGTCCCTCCCAGCAAGCTCCTGAAACCCCATCTGTGAACCTACTTTTAAGCTGATAGTCTTTTTTCTTCATTATTGTAGTGTGTGTGTGTGTGTGTGTGTGTGTGTGTGTGTGTGTGTACACCTGTGTGTATACATATGTATGTGATGCACAAATACAGGCAAATTCATCCTATAGAGTCTACTTTGGTTGGTGGTATATATATTGTTGCTAGGCTGAACAGTCTGCATTATATAACCAATAAGTTGACTCATATTTTGGAGGGACTGATTATACACACACACACACATATATATATATAATGAAATTGAGCCACTTTGACTGAGAATGCAGGATATAATGGTTTGTATATGCTTGTTCCAGGGAGTGGCACTATTATGATGCATAGCCTTGTTGGAGTAGGTATGCCTATGTGGGCATGGGCTTTAATACCAGTATCCTAGCTGCCTGGAAGCCAGTGTTATGCTAGCTGCCTGGAAGCCAGTGTTCTGCTAGCGGCCTTCAGAACAAGGGGTGGAACTCTCAGCTCCTCCAGTTCTATGTGTGCCTGGACACTGCCATGCTGGTAGTGCCATGATGGTAATGGACTGAACCTCTGAACCTGTAAGTCAGCCCCAATTAAATGTTGTTCTTATAGGAGTTGCTTTGATCATGGTATCTGTTCACAGCCATAAAACCCAAACAAAGACACAGGCCTCAAGAGCACAGCCTCACAAAAGCCCCAGTACCAGGCAGGAGAAATCTACTTTCAAATGGTTGGTCAGCTTAATTCAAGAGACTCCCAAGACAATCTAGAGTTTTGCTATACACCTCGGTTGCCTCTTGAGTACTGACATTAGGCCTGTAGTGTTGATGACACTGTACACTATGGAATGGGACTTGGATGACATGAGCTCAGTCTAACCTGAAATTCTCCTTTCCACAGTCTGACTTCCATAGCTACGCAAGCTTACAAGGGAGAGACACAATCAAACATACCTACACCCCTGTAACACCTGAAACCACAGCAGTTTTCAGGATTGCAAAATATGAACAAAAGTGCAATAAGTGGTACTCAAATGTCAGCATCAACCAACTGTTGTGTAATTGGACTTCAGGGCTACCCAACAAGAGGAAATCCTGCCCAGGACTAAACACCTACCCAGCTTCCTAAAGCTAATGAGGTCATGGAGTTTTTGATGATTCCATTACTGCTAATTTACTAGGCCAGTACAATTCCTTATTCTAGATCTTATTTTTATACCCAGAGGCAATATGAATATCATGCTTCTTCAAGAGAGACTTTCTTTACAACAAATTGAGACTATCACAGAAAACCACTAGACACAATTCCGAGAGCAACAAGTGCTGAGGAGCCAAACCATATACATTTACAGTGATGTTAGAGGAAACCTTGTAGAAAGGTGAGCCAGGAAGATCATGAGATCCGAAAGACCAGGAAAGTTTTCCTCGAACAATTTCTCCTCAAACTGGCGGCATAAGTTTGACAAGAACAATGACAATATAGAAGGATACATCAATGTCAAAATTTCACAGTTTTCTTGTTAATCAAGGAGCTCCATTCACCTTTTGTTTCATCCCATTGGCTGCTTCCTCATCCTGTTATGTCCTGAATGGCAGCAGAAAAAAGAAGACTTGGCTTCTGGGCAGCAATGACTTTCATGCACTGGAACCTGTAAAATTATCTCTCAAGGGTTTGGAGTAAGGAGTGGATAAGTTAGCTATTGCGACATTATCCTCACATATGGTTAAGGACAGAAAAAAACAAGCAAAGATGCCAATAACAAAAAGGAAGACAACTCAAAATGCCCATCATTCTCACAATTGAATTCTACAAAAATATAAACATCCAAATAAACAACAATCCCAGCAATTTTATCCAACACTGAGTTGCATGATAATAATCTGTCAGAAGTGCACCAAACTTACTAAAACGCATTGTTCAGATGACTCACCATTAATTATTATTGGTAATGGTAACAGTAGAAATAGTTATATAACTCTAGTAATCTGTCAGTACCAATTTAGATTCCAGATTTAAATTTGCATACAGAAAGCCTCACCACACCTTTACAAGAATTCAAACTAGATTCTATTAAGTAAGGTAACTCTGACCCAGAAATACAGCTGTTGTTTGTTCTCTCTCATTGGAGGTACCTAGCTTCAAATCTGCAGATATGAGGACACAGCCTGGAGTAACTGCAGAAACTAGGAAAGTAAAAAGGCATCCTTGGAGCAATAGAGAGAAAAATAGCACAGTGCATGTGCTCTGATCAAGGGAATAAGAAAGAGAAGACTCTTCAGGGAGAGAAAAGGAAATAAATATAGAAAGAGGTAGGAGAGTAAAAAGACCATGAGGATGTCTGAAAAGGTCATATGGAATCATACTTTGAACTATCTCCATAAAAACCCATAGTAAATGACATACTTGTATTCATGTATAATTTTAATGAATTTTTATTATCTGGTCTGGAAGATACAAAGATGAGCTAACAAAAACCCCAACATTAGACTTGTAAAGACTTCTTTTGAGTTGTTGGACAGTTTTGCCTAAAAACACTCAAAATTTATAGCTTACAGCTATGGCCTTCAGTTGTCCTCTGGAGGTGGAAGGTAAGTCTCCATCACTGACAACCCTTTGCCCTTCAAAGACAGGACACAAGAATGCTGAGCTGGAAATGAAGTGAATGACTAATCCATGAGGACAAGCTTTCAAAGTCCCAAAAGGTGGTCTGCAAACTTACAAATAAGGGAAGTAACCTACCCAGCTATGGCACCTATGAACCACAGCAATGGCCCTCATGGCAACACAACCATTAAAGGTGCAGTAGTGCCAAGGTAGTACTACCTTGGTGGTAGCCAACAGATCTCTAATTGGATTTAAAACTGGCTCAACAAGAGGGAAACCATGTCCCTTAGTGGAAACCTACCTAGCAGTTCAGGGCTAGTGAAGTCATGGATATTGGTAGACAATATAAAACTACTACCATACCAACAAAATGCCTAAAAATAGTCTATATACGGTTGTCATTATACTCACAGATAAATGTAGTTCTCACCTATCCTTAAGGGAACTTCTCTTTGCTACAGAGACCACTACATAAAACTACAATTATACAAAGTATCCCAATGGATACATCTATAAAACATTCTCGCACCTATGCTGAGGGAAGATTGTGGAAAAGATGACAGAAGGTTATACAAGATAGAAGCTAAGAGAGTTCCCTGTGAGGCTGTACTTCCTAGGAAGGTCAGAAGCTACACTCATCAAATCCCATCAATGTGTTTGCCCAAACATGAACTGAACAAGAATGATACCAATAGACATGTCGGAATGAGTGGGGAAAGGCCAATAAGACCTCACCCCTACAAGGAGGACTATTTGAAGTTAAGTAATTCAGAGAGAAAGAGAAATAATCTTCCCCAGGGGAGAGCACAATTGGTTATCTGATACCATGTGTTCAGCCATGAAAACATACTTACAGGTAACATTATGCAGACTGAGCAGCTTATTTATAGGAATGTATGTATATGCATTTACACATATATGCATGCAGGAACATAAAAAAGGAGACCACAAATTTAATGAGAACAAAGAGGGGTATGTGAGAGACTTTGGAGGGAGGAAAACAAAGGGAGAGATTATATAATTATATTATAAGCTCAAAAATAAAATAAAGTAAAAAATTACTATATACTTAATATATGCTAATCAAAACATGAAATAATTTTAATAAAACAATAGTTAAAACTAACTTCTTATAAGATAATCATTTAAATTAAAAGCATATGTTAAGCCAATAAGATATTGAGAAGTTTAAACCTTCAATGGTCTCTGCTTTTCTAACAAATTAAAAACAAAGTCCTCAAACATTGCTGTACAATAATATAAGTCATTTGGCATCACACTTATTTGCTTTCTTTAGCAAAAATTTACTCATCTCAAACTGGTAGGCATGGACATAAACTGAAAGTTGCTAATCTCCTGCTATAACCTGAAGTCAAGTCTCATATATTTATATTGTAAATACACAAATCCACAGGTGCAAACATACATGCATACATGCACAAACACACCAACAAACACACACACACATACACAAAACCTGTTATGAATAATGTTATTATTAGATCAGCAATCTCTCAAAATTTTCTTCCCTTTTTGACCTTCAACTAAGGTATAACTTATGAGTTTTATTTAAGAGAAATGGAACAGTATTTGTGAGGTAGAGTTTGACTACTTTTGGGAAATGGATGGCACGATATACAGAACAGAATGGAACTTTAAGCCAGAACCATACTCAGAGAAGGAGCAGCAGCTGAGCTCACTAAATTCTCATGAAGTGTTATTTCAAACGTGGATGTATTCTGAATTTTATCATGCCAACCAATGCTGAAATGTAAAAGCTTTCGTGCCACAAAACAAAAAGTGGAACTGAGTGAGGAGACAGCTCAGTCAATAAAATGCTTGCTGAGAGAGCATGTGGAAGTCAGTCCGGTTCCCAGAGCACATACGGAAAGCCAGGCATGACACAGCAAGCCTTTAATACAAACACTGGGGACATGGAGAAAGGCTGATCACTGGCCAACCAGCCTCCACAAGCTGAAAAGTTCCAGGTTCTGTGATGGATCCTGTCTCAAAAAAGAAAAAATCAAAACAAAAAAAAAAAAAAAAAAAAAAAAAAAAAAAAAAAAAAAAAACAAAAACAAAAAAAACAAAAAATAAAAAAAACAAACAAACAAAAAATGATGAAAAATGATTGAGGAAGACACATAGACTCACAAACGTGCATAGACACATATGCACAAACACAGGGAAAAAACATGCAAGCATACACATAAAAGAACATATGTACACATACACACACATGATGTAAAGGCAAAGAAACATGAGGAGACAGAAATCTAAGCTTACAAGAAATGATCATGTGACCTAGCTGGATGCTCTGTAAGCATACGCTGGTAAGAAAGCCCTGTCTAATATTGCAGACTGTAGTGGCCATTAAGGGTGGAAATGGGATGCATGGTTTCAAATAACTCCCTTAGGAAGATCAGTCTCCCTGGCAGGTGAAAGATGGATTGGAAGGACAGGTCTGAAGGGAGTGCCATAAGAATTGCTAATGTTTCACATGAGTAATGAGGGAGGCCCAGTGTAAGGAAAAACTGAGGTAAACAGAGAACAAAATGTGATGAACTGTGACATTTATTTTAAAAGCATAAACAGTATGACTTACAGAAAAATACAAGATGAAAATGTTGAGTAATGGACTCTCTGTATAGCATTGTCTCTCACTGTCTACAACACAATGAGAGTGTGGGAGGGGTATGAAGAATGAATAAACTCAGTAGAGATATTCCATTGCTTTTGTTCTTGGTAGTCACTGGGGACATTGTGGATGTCATTTGTTTTATGTTATAATGCTATAGATTAAATCCAAAGTAGATGCTGGACAAACACGACTACTGAACCCTTATCTTAATTTTAGAAATACTGACTCTGAAGGATGTATATGTGATATATAAAAATCAGGTTCATGTGTAATTCTAGAACTCATGAAGAAATACTAGATGGATGTGAAGCTATCACTGTGAAGTTGTAAATGAAATACTATACATAGATAATAGTGGTGCCAGAGCAGACCAACAAGAATAAGAGAGAAAAACCTCTAGCCTTGACACTTGGTAATAGGATCATTAAGAAGCAGTTATAAAAATATAAAACTTTTAAAAATGATGTATTTAGTGGTACTCAAGGAATAAAAAGTGAATTAAAAACAATTTAGAATATGCAAAGCAAAAGAATTTCAATATAAAAAGTGTCCACACTATCAAGTTTTCACGTAAGTAAAATAACAAGACAAAATAATTTAAAAAAATACAATGAATCTCTTGAGATAGTTGCTAGAAACTCAGGAATAATCATAGCCAAAATAGGTGGGATAAAATCATGGGGCAGAATATAAATGAAATTGTTAAATGCTGCCTTTATTGTATTTTTCAATCAATTTTAAAACAATCAATATTGACTCGTTGCTATGAGATGATTGTGTTCCCTCCTGAGCTTGTATGTTGAATCCCTAGATTCTTCTGGGGCAGTATTTACAGATAGGGCTTTTATGAAGAAATTAAAGTCACATGGGGTCACAGGGCAAAGTCTAGATCTCATAGAACTTGTATCTTTGTAAGAAAAATGATGGGTCTTTGTAAGAAGATTGGCAGAGAAAGACACAATAGACCCAGAAGACAGCTCTCTCAAGGAAGATACCCAGGATGCTGTAGTCCCCTGGGAAATGGTAGCCATCCATCCACGAGACAAGAGAAGAAAGCTCGGAATGGAATCTGTCTCCCTGGCATCTTTGCTTAAATTTCAGCTTCTAGAGCTCTCTAGGAAATGAAGCACTTTGGAGCCATCTATTATTCCTTAGTCCTTGGCACTAGTTGCCCTCAGGAATACACTTCCTTCCGTATGGCAACTAGTGTTAGATGTTACTTCAAAAATTCTTGGCTAATTCTATGCTGTATATGACAATCAAAAAATGTACAAAATCCCAAACGGAAACTAGATCTTCAAAGAAGTATTTCTCCTATGCATAAAACCTCTAGATTTTATTTTCTGCTGGGAGGTTAATAAAAGTTCCATGTCTATTACAGGACTGATCATATAGTTTGCATTTGTGGGGAAGGAAAAGCCCTGAGAAGTAAGGCCTAATGCACCAGGACTGGATGTGTAACCTAAGCACTTCTACGGTGTGAAAACGAAGTACCTCAACTCCTCTCCTGTGGCTTTCACGAGGTCAGAGGTAAGCAGGTTGAGAGGAACAGAACACAATGCTTCCATGAGCAACTTAGATCAAGAGAAGGCAACAGGAGAGCAGAGACCATGCCTTTGCTGTCCCTGGTAGATAGTAACTTTAACTCACTGATGGACTTTTAGCCTCCAAGAAGCAAATAAGAAATGCCTTCCCAAGACCAAATTTTGCAGCCCGAGTCTTCTGGCAGGAGACAAGTTAGAATTCAGTACCTGGCGACGAAAAAACCAACTGTGCTGTTTGTAGCGATTCTCGCAAGAGCCATCTGGAGTGTGTGGACCATTCTACACAGTGTTTGCTGCTCTTAGGAGTTTATGCCCCTGGACCAGAGTAAGAATGTAGCAGCAGTAACTCTGGATCTGAGCTAGATAAATAATTAATTGTAAACTCAGCCAGAAGCCAGCATGACTGGCTTGAGCTGACGAAAATCAGCTGCCTCCCTGGATGCAAAGCGGAGTGCACAGCCTTGGAAAAAAGCCCCAGAGGGCTGTGATACTTGCGATATGTGTGACTAACGGTCTCCTTTTAAGACACTTCCCACCTTCTGTTTTCCTTCGTGATACCCAGCATGGAGTAGCCTTTGTGTCGTCTTCTTCCCGGTGGAATTCTCCTTTCCACTGTTCATGCCGTGTACTTAGTGTTTTGAAAAGTACAGAGATTTTTTTTTGATAAGTTAATTGTTTAGGATTGACAGAAAGTTAGACCTATCTTCCTTTAAATGAATTTAAGACATGACCTTTGTATTTGGCCTCAGCAGTTCCAGAACATTCATAAAACTGCTAAGACAAGCGAGTCATGAAAGGGCTTAAGTTCAAATAGAAAAATGGGAATTTCCCCTTCAGAAACTCAAAGCCAAAAATATTGGCCATTCATCACATTTCCCCCACCCATTCCAAATATATTATAGTAATATTCAATCAGAAGAAGAAACAAAACTATTCTCTTGGTTAAGATGAACCAAACAACTACATAAATACAGGTTAGAACATTGACAAATATCACCACCTGAATTTTCTTTTTCTGCTCATTGATGTTCTTCAAAGCAACAGTCTTGAAAGCTAATAATGAACAAACAAAAACCCATTCCTCAGACATACTGTATTATACATATATATGTATGTGCATACACCATATATACACACACACACACACACACACATATATATATATATATATATATATATATATATATATGAGCATAAACAGAATAAATCCCACTGAGAAGAAGAAGAAGCAAAGGCTGCTCCACTCTGGGCGTCATGCATGTATATATCATATATGTGCACATCAAATATATATATATATATATATATATATATATATATATATATATACACGTGTGTGTGTGTGTGTGTTTGTGTGTGTGTTTGAATAGTACCTAAGGATTGTATGAAATTCTTTAACACCTATCCCATTATGGCTATTCCTAATATATTTATTAGGTATAATAAACAAAGCCATATGTGTACTAGAAATCTCATGATGCTCCTTGATTTTACTAGGAGTATGTAAAAGACTGAATACCAGAACGTTGCTCCAGAAATCCTGGTTTTCCTGGAGTTTTACCACTACTGACACACATTTTCTGAATATAGAGAACTATTCTTTAAAAGTGTATGAACTACCCTCCACATCTTTCCCTCAGTACTAACTTGCTGTATATGGGGATGCTCTCTTCTCTCTCCTATTTATCTGACTGATTGCTTTCATGTCTTTATCCTGTGGCAGAAAGAAATGACAAAAATCACAAGGTTTCTGAAATTTTAACTCAGGGGACAAGAACCCCAAGACAAAGAAACAGTAAAGTACAGTCATGACAAAGAAACAGTAAGATCCTGTCATATTACATAAATAGAGAAATAAACAAGGGAGACTCCAGGGAGAGGAAATTCAAAGGCAGCATGAAAGTCAGAATCAACACATGTACCACAGTGATGGTGGCCTAGAGTCTAGACACTTATTTGTGTCAAATTTTGGACATATGATTTATAAATCATATTGCCAAGAATGGAATTTGACTTCTTTGTTAACATTTAAAAATATACAACTCATATTAGCGTGTAAGCAAATGTGAACAGACAATATACGTATATCTCAGAATTTGTTCACAAAGTGAGTGAATCTGAATGATCACACTCACATGCAGGAAAGAGTGACCCGCAAGTGCCCCAAGTCTCCTTCTCTGTACCCTCTGTCATTGCCACCTCCTTCCCAAAGAATCTCCACTTTCATAGCAGAGTTTCTCATTGCTCCACTGCGTACTCTCCCTTACTTTTTATTGCATTTGCAGTACTGACTTTTAGGCTTCGTGATTCAACATGGAGTCTTCCTGGCCTCCTGTCATTTTCCTATTGTGAAAAAGCTATACATCATATCATGTATCATTGCAAAGAGTCTCTCGATGTCATTCAAACCCACTTACACTGGAGTTTTGGATACTGTTACTAAAGAAAGATTATTAAATTGAAAAAATGGGTTCAATACGATTGCAAACCATTGTGTTAGATACAGATGCTTATTAAACTTGAGGCAGACATGTATGTGTGGGGAAGAGATGAGTCTGTGGGAAGATGAAGAAAGGCTGCTCTGCTGCAAGAGGGCATGAGATCAACACTTTAAATCCTGTTTCATTTATCACCATTGCATGGAATTGATTTTCTGTCCTTAGAAAACAGGATATTTTGTAACTGAGCCACCAGAAAGGAAAATGGTTTGACTCTAAACTTTTTTTTAAATGAAAGGGAGGTATAAGTGGATCTGGGAGGGGTTGGAAAAGGAATTGAACACAATTCAAACACACTGAATGAAATACTCAAAGAATTGAGAATGTTTATATTTTCAAAAGAAAAATAGGCCATTTTTCCAAACTGAGTGTAAATTAGATTCATGTAAGCTTTAGAACACCTTCATGGCTTTTCTTACTTTTTTGTGCTTGGTTGAAACACAGATTTGCTGTCACTCAATGTTTGTCTTTAATGAGGTATACTGAATTTTCCAAAAGTCTTTACTTTTCACTCATACACTGTTTCTAGATACTGTCATGACACAGCCAAATATTTACATCAAAAGACATAGTATCCTATCTTACATTTAGAAGCAAATGGCAAAATTTCCCAAAGTACTGAATAATGAAATCAGGGAAGCCTTTTAAAAACAAACTGTAAAGGCAGTGCTTCGAGTTTAGAAGAATTCATTGCAGAGGACAGATCTCTAAACTTTGGGCAAAGAAATGAAGCGACATGTAGTTGGCAAATATCCTGTTCTTTGAGAAGTTAATATTATGGTTCAGGAAGTATATTATTTAATTTTGTATCAGTGTAGGGCACACTGGGACTGGAATTATGAATATAAAACACCTCTAGGTTATTAAAGGTAATGCTGGCTCAGAACTACTGCCCAAAGCATCCTGGCATGTGGCTCCTGACACTCAGAGGAGTGCAATTCAGGTATTCTGCTATGGCTAACTTGAAATTCTCCATAATTTGAAGAAAATGTCTTAATTGTTTTCTCTTGTATCCTATCCTGAGCACTATGCCATCTTTCTTGATGAGAGTACCTATAATTCAGCACCCCAGTGCAATTCTTGACATATCTATGTAATTGACATTCAGCCCATTTATTTTCTCCAAGAACATCTGAAAATAAGGTTAGTACCATTTAATCTTGCCATTCTCCTGATTCTAAAGTGCCAGTGTTAGACGTGCTGCATGCCTTATTCTTTTTGGCAACAGGAACTGACTATCATCTATCTATCTATCTATCTATCTATCTATCTATCTATCTATCTATCTATCTACCTACCTACCTACCTATTTATTATCTGTGATCATCTATATGTATCTATATATCTATTTATTCATTTACTTATTTTTTTCTTTTTACACACACAGACACACACACACACACACACACACACACACATGTACACAAGTTCAGACACACCAGAAGAGGGCATCAGATCCCATTACAGATGGTTGGGAGCCACCATGTGGTTGCTGGGAATTGAACTCAGGACCTCTAGAAGAGCAGTCAGTGCTCTTAACCACTGAGCCATTTCTCCAGCCCCATTTACTTATTGTTAATGATACAATTCCCCATATCTATAGATTCATCCATATTCATACTTCTGTTAAGCTACACATACCTGAATACATTCCATATTTAGGAAAAATAAATGAATCTCTTATTAAACCATTAATCTTTTTATTAACAAACTTTTACTTTGCAGCCAGGAATGTGAGGTGTGATGTTCTTTTTTTCCTCTATAAAGAAATGAAATCACACAATCATATTTCAGAAAATAATATAGTACATGAGATACAATCTCATCTACCATTTAACAAACTTCAGAAATACCATTTTAATATGCTATGTATCTTTCCCTTTGTATTCTTTGCCTTAAACATATTTGTAGTTATTTTTGTGTTAATTTTTCTCAAATTGTGATTCATGAAAGATCCAAGATTTAAAGAATCAAAAATAAAATATATTTTGTAATTTTTGAGGTATTTTATTTAATATACTTATATTTGTACATAAGGTTAAATTGGAAGAGTAGGCAAAAATACTTACTCTTTACCTCCAAAACTAGAAAGTATCATGATGCCATACCACCAATTACAATTATTGTAGTAATGACCACTTCAGGGAGAAAAAAAGATCATATTTAAGTAAGAATGTGCTTGGGACTGGAGAGTTTGCTCCATGAATATGAAAATTCTTAGTCATGCAGAGGACTCAGGCTCCATTCCCAGAGCTCACACACAACTAAAGGATATGCTTGAAAAAGGCTTAATATTTTTTATTAATTTGTTCAAATATCAATGCTTAGGTATCTGTCTTTTAATATTATAAATGATCTTCTAGATGATAAGAGATAAGAGGTGCATCAGCTGTGTAACACAGTAAAATGCTGTGTGAACCAAGGCACATTGCCACTCAAGTGTGGGACGAACCAGAAACCCCTCTAATTAAGTTCCTTAGCATACAGAAAAGCCAACACAACAATATTTTACAAAATAATGCTTTTATAAAATTCTCATTCAAATTATAACATGTTATCTTTGTTCTATTGCTGTGATGAAACACCATTACAAAAAAAGCAAACTGGGGATAAACAGGTTTATTTAGCTTATCCTCTACATCATAGGCCGACATTGGAGGAAGTCAGGACAGGCATTCAGACAAGGCAGGATCCTGCAGGCAGGAGCTGAGGCAAAGGCTATGGAGGGGGCTCCTTACTGGCTTGCTTTCCATAGCTTTTTCAGTTGTTTTCTTATAGAACCCAGGACCACCATCTCAGGGATGTCACCACCCGTAATGGGCACGGCACTACGCCACTGATCACTAAATTGAGAAAATGCCTCACAGTTGATGGATTTCATGTAGTTATTTCCTCAACGGAGGCTCCTTCCTCTTTGATAATTCTAGCTTGTGTCAAGTTGGCACACAAAACCAGCCAGTACAAACATAGAATTGAATTTTGACATTCTAGAATGAAAAATAAATAAATAAAATTATGGTCATTTCAGATTATACTCTAGAACTGACAAGTAAAAAATAAAAAGGTAATATTGAGGTAGACTAGCTCTAAGTGCATGTCTCACCTCTCCTTCTACTTCCTCTCCTCCAAATAAACTTCTCCAGGCTAATCCCCAGCTCTTTAGCAGAACATCTGCTTCAGCCTCCCTCTCTATCCAGCAACCATCTGCAGTGAGCACACAGTTCTTCCCCTCCAAACTCATTTCTGCATCCAGCGCTTTGTCCCAACATGCAAAGTGTCTCCAGCAGGTACATCCTACTGACACACAGGCCACTTTGACCAGGGAAGGAAGTATCCTAACTACAGATTTTGAGCTATCCCTACATCTCTCAAAGTCCAATACCTCAATCTCATCCACAGCTCCATAGCAGTCCTTCGGCTTATTCTCTGCCTCTATTCTCAAGGGACTAAAATCCAGACTCTAGTGGAACATCCTTATTTACTCCCTCTTGTGAAGCCCTTCACTGCCCCCAACTTGTCCTCATTTCCAAGTCTCACATCCCAATACTCAGAAACAAATTGTACCTAGAACCCCCCAATGCCCACACCTATCAGGATCCCAGATTTCCCTACAACCAACATAGAACCACCACACACTCCTAAGAACCTGAGAGGAAACATAAACCGAGGAACAATATAGCCACCCAATGAAGACAGGACTGAACAGCAATACCTAGAGTTACTATTTTAGAAATCTTAGGTGCCTAGATGCCAGTGTAAAAACACAATCAATAACAGCCAGGACAATACATCTCCACTAGAGCCCAGTAAGCCTACCACAATGGATCAGGCATATCCTAACATACTTGAAGATTTGCACAAATGAAAAATCATAAAAAGAATTTATGAATATGACAGGTGTCCTGAAGAGGATATTAATAAATCCCTTGAAATTTTTATGAAAACAAAAACAAATAATTAAAGGAAACAAATAAAATCCTTTATGACCTAAAAGTAGAAAGAGAATTAATAGAGAAAACTCAAAGTAGAGGAATTCTGGAAATGAATATTTAGATACTCAGAAACCAAGAGGCAAGGTTTACTAACAGAGTATAAGAGATGGAAGAGGAAATCTCAGGCATTGAAGACAGGGTAAAATAAATGGATACTTTAGGCAAAGAAAATGTTAAATCTAAAAAACTCCTGAAATAATAGTCTCAAGAAATATGGAAGCTTAGGAAATGACCAAATCTAAGAATGATAGAAATAGAAAGAGAAGAATCACAGGTTCAAAGCACAGAACATATCTTAACAAAATCATAGAAGAAAATTTTCATAATCTAAAGAATTAACAGCATGTCATAGTACTCAAAGCATAAAGAACAGCAAATATACTGTACCAGAAAAGAAAGTGTCCTCTTAGGACTTAGTAATCAAAAACACAAAACCTACAGAACAAAACAAGAAAAAAGCCACAAGGGAAAAAGACCGAGTGACATATAAAGGCAGACCTATTAGAATTATATTTGACTTTTCAATGGAAACTACAAAAGCCAGAAGAGCCTGAACAGTTGTACTACAGACACCGAGAGACCATGGGTGCCAGCCCTGACTACTAAACACTTTCAATCAGCATAGATGGAGAAAATAAGATAAAATAAATTTAAACAATACCTATTTACAAATATAGCCTTACAGAAGGTACTAGAAGGAAAGCGCAACCAAAGAAGCTTACCACACCCATGAAAACAAGGAATAAACAATTTCATAGCAGCAAAATCAAAGTATGGGAACACGCACACACACACAAAACACACACACACACACATACATCCCACCCCACAGAAGGTACAGCCTTACAGAAGGTACTAGAAGGAAAGTCCAACCAAAGAAGCTTACCACACCCATGAAAACAAGGAATAAACAATTTCATAGCAGCAAAATCAAAGGATGGGAACACACACACACACACATACATCCCACCCCACTCCACACCACCACCACCATTAAGAATAACAAGAAAATAACAGGAATCATCAATACCTTAATATCAATGGTCTTAATTTCCCAATAATAACACATAGACTATCAGAGTAGAAGCAAAAGCAGAGCCCATCCTTTGGCTATATTCAAGAAACATCTCAGCATCAAAGATAGATATTACCTCAGTGTAAAGAGTTGGGAAAAGATATTCCAAGCAAATGGTGCAATGAAGCAAGCTCACATAGCCATCTTAGTACCTAACAAAATAGATGTCAAGCCAAAACTAACCAGAAGAGATAGAGAAGGATACTACATATTCATCAAAGGAAAAATCCCAACAAGATGACATTTCAAACAAACAAATAAAGAGCACCCAAAATTTTAAAATAAATACTACCACAGCTTAAATCACATATTGATTCTCAGGTACTGATAGTGGGAGATTTCAATACTCCCTCTCACCAATGGACAGGTCATCTACAAAAATTAAACAGAATAACATAGAGCTATCAGACATTATAAACTGAATGGCTCTAACAAATTGTAGAGCACTTCACCAACACACAAAAGATCTGTAGGCGGAAATAAGACCTTTGTTCTTCTACTAAAACAGTGTAATTTCAAATGATGAAAATAAATGGTAACTTTAAACAAAACATAAATTCTCGAGTAATATATAAATCTAGGAAATAGATTTAGGAAATATAAAATTTTATACAGGGTTTTTAAATTCAATTATTAAATTGGCAAATAAGGTTGCACGTATCTACATGGGGTCTTGTAATGATATAAATATGTGTGTGTATGTAATAAATATATATTATATATTAGGATGTATAAATAAAAGTAAACATATTTTATCTTCTTAGACATCTATTATTTTTCTTGTGATAAAAATTTAAAAGGATTTATTTATATATTTTATATATGTGAGTACACTGTAGCTGTCTTCAGATACACCAGAAAGGGGCATCAGATCCCATTATAGATGGCTGTGAGCCACCATGTGGTTGCTGGAATTTGAACTCAGGACCTCTGGAAGAGCAGTCAGTGCTCTTCACCGCTGAGCCATCTCTCCAGTCCCATCTTGTGATAACATTTAAAAACTTAACTTATAGCCAAATACCATGCATTATCCTCACATGAATTCCCTTACTGTGCACTAAAACACCAAAATATATTTCTCCAAACTACTCATGACTCCAGAAGATTTTTTTAAAGATTTTACTTTTATGTGTACAGGCATTTTGTCAGCATGTATGTATGTATGACAGTGCCTGCAGGACACAGAAGAGGGTGTCCATCCCCTGAGACAGGAGTTACAACTTGTTGTGAGCCACCAAAATTTGGGTGCTGGAATGAAACCCAGGTGCTCTGGAGCAGAGCTATCTCTTAACCTTGGAGCCGCCCTCCTAGCCCCACCACGACAGAGGCTTTGTAACTTAGTCCTTGCTGTTGCTGTTTGTGTTCCATTGTTTCTTTGATACAGGTTGCCGTCCTAGTCCAGACTGACCTGGAGCTCGCTGTGATGTCCCAGTGGAAAACTGAGTGTTTATGGATGATGAGGCCACATGTTTTATTTGTGTGCATTTTTTCTTCTGGAAAGTTTTACAAACAATTTAGTCAATAATTTTCACTTGTTTCTTCTATGTACCAGGCAGGACACCGAAGGGATGTTGTCCACATGACAGTGAGGTTGCTGCCATTTTCTCTGACCTTCAGCCACTAACTCAATACAAACTAATATGGAGAATTAAGGAGGCAGACTGTTGGGTGGTAGAGTGTAATCATGACTGTAAATAACTATATAATGGAGTATACAAACAAAGTGTACAAACATCTGTAAGAAGAAGAGAACAAGAGACACCTGAATAAAGAAATGTTTATGTGGAAAACCCATTTCTCATGAAATGGGTGGACTTTATTTAAGCAGCAGTGGAAGGAGGTATGAGAATCTTAAGTTTGCTCTATAAGATTTGGAGGCAGGGAAACAGAACATTTCCTGAAGAACAACACAGAATTTGGGGATACCTTGATAAATTGTACAGATTGTATGAAAAAACATAAAAGAAACCTTTTTTGGTGACAAGAATAGAAGCGGGGGGAAATAGATGGAGAAGGGAGAAACAGATATAAAGCAGTGTTAGGAGTTACAGGAGGTACACTAACTGTAAGGATGTAGATAACCCAAGAGTTTATGCCCACCTGAATCTTCTGATGTCCTAGGTCTATCTCATTTCCTGGGCCCAGTTTTATTGTCATTTAAAATTGTCCACAAGCTGTCCGCAAGATTCCATGTGGGTCACACTGCTTCTTTGCAGTCTCTACCTGGTAAAATAAACTGCTAATGGCTATCCTTATGGAGCTGTTTTAAACTGTGCCGGCTGCAGTGGGGAAGTAGTTGGCTCTAAATGTTGTAGACAGCGTTTTATCTGTTCCCATTTTACATGGAAAATATGAGAATGGTTTGATTTAAACTTATGTTCTTTTGTGTTTGAGTGAAATGCTCTGTAAGTATTTGTTAGGTCCATTCAGTTTGTCATGTCTGATAGATCTCTATTACTAAATAGAAAAGGGGGGAAGAGAAAAAATAATATATGGAAAGAGCTAAAGACTTCTGTTTTGTTTTTTTTTTTTCCTTTAACAAAGGGAGTCTGGGGGTATAGATGATACTTGAAATCTAGTGTGTGATTCTTTATTACTCTTAACAAAGATATTGGTTGAGAGAGAGAGAGAGGAGAGAGAGAGAGAGAGAGAGAGAGAGAGAGAGAGAGAGAGAGAGAGAGAGAGAGGATGAATGAGGCTTCATTGCCTGGTGATCCCCAAGGGTGGTTTCAGGCCAGGTTCTTGTCACTGTCTATAGACACACTTTCTATCAACCACACTTTTCACTTCCTTGGACATTGTGACATAAACATCAGTTAGTTAAATCCAGTAACAGCGACTCTCTGAGAATGTCCAATTAAGCCATGTACAGACTAACAGCACGACCCCTGGGAGTTGGGTCGCCTGCTCAGCTCAAGCCTGCCACCGGCAGTAGGGAAGCAGAAAGGCAAGGTAGGGAGACGCCCGTTCTAGCTTTATTGTATTTTGTAATGCTACGTATACAAAAACTGGAAATATGTTCATTGCAGCTATTCACTCACTCACTACTGGATGTATCAGTGATAACATAAACCTAGAGACTGCAGGTAGCGACTGGAGGTAATCTCCAGTAATACACATGCACGGTAAAAAAGGAAAAGGGAGAAAGGGGAACGGCAGGAAGACAAACCAGAGAACCTCCCCAACCCTCATAAGTGCCTTATATTCAAATGCTTTTCAGCATGATTCTTTTTTCTTTCTTTTTTATTTAAATAACACCCCTAAGCAACACACAAGTCCCAAACCCTAAGATAATTTGCATTCTTGTGGTTAAACAAGCCAGTGTGAACTCTTTAAATAAACCCGAAGAGCTTCATAACTGAGACTCAAATGTCAGGGTTGTGCTTGATCATTAAACATGGTTTCAGCTGTGGTTTGTGGTCTCTTGTAAAGTAAGCCTTGTGGAAAGAGCCCATGTTTACAGCTCATTTGTGATGCTTAGCAAGGGAGTGTATCACAACAGCTTCATTGCTACATAGAAATGTTCTTCTAAGTATTATACCTGATGCTTCTGCTCTTTGAGCACCCCAACCTTCTGCCTGCACCCAGCCTTTGCATCTTCTGCATTCCTTGTTCATTGAACCTTCTTTTCCTGACCTTCACCCTGGTTCTCATTCAGCTCCCACCCATTTACTACATCACTACTGTACTCCTGTTCATTTTGCAAGAAGGCAGCACTTCTGGTCTCTCCTAGTACAGCTGGCCTCAGTTCTCCTTAAGAGTGAATGACAAAGAAACTTTAACAATGCATAGGAAATAATCATTAGTTGCTTTTTTTTTTTTTTTGGTATTAACAGAACTCATTGCAAGTGGCAAATATTGCGTCATTTTCTTCCTGTGGTTTTCTTGTTTTCTGAATTCCCCTCCTCTGTGAAATAAGAGCTTGGCCACCATAGCAATACTGATCATCCTTACCAGTTTACCTTCAGCACATAGTGCTATGTTTGAGGGAAAAGCATAACATACATATATATATATGGACTATCTGAATGGAGGTTCCCATATCAATCAAGCAGAGCATAGTTTCTTCTCTTGCTAAGCCTGAACAAATCTAAATATCAAGAATAACTCAGCATACCATCATCTGCTATGTAGCCACTAACGGACAATAAAGTAGAAAGGAGGTAATGGCTAAACTTTATTAGTTTGGTTAATAATATACTTGGTATACAAATTCTGAATATGTCTTCCCACCAACGAACAATAGTTTCAAGAGAAAAACAAACAAACAAACAAACAAATAAAATCTAATTTCCCCCAACATGAATTTCTGTTGCAAAATAGAAGAAAGTTTAGTTACTTGATATTTGGCTAACTCCATGTTCTTAGTGTGTAGATGGAGCAAACCCACAAGGTTCTGATACACTTGTTTCTTTAAACATAGCCAGAAGAATAGAATGACCGGAACCTTGATTCTTATTTCTTTAGATGTGTGTTCTGAATCCACGTAGGAATGATGTAACTCACATAAGTATGCATGCCTGAGAGGTTATATCCCTTCAGGCTTTTTGGTTAGCTGATTTGTCCAGCTTCACTCTGGTGAATTCCACGACTCCTAGGACATCCTCACTAAAATAGTTAGCAGTTAGTTCCAATTACTTTTCTGTATTCATGGAATCTGTCTATCTGCAATCATGAGAGGGAAGGTGTATAAATGAGTATAAAAGAACACAACTAATATGTTGCTTAATTTTAAAAAAATTGTAAAAGAAAAAATGATTGACATTAAGTGAGAAAGATTCCAAAATTTATCAGTGAAAATGAAAGCTAGTTGGATCTCCTCTAAGGATGGCTACCGACACTGAGTGGAAATATATTGAAAGACAGATGTGAACCTTGGCATTAGGTCAACAGCTATTTGTTTAGTGAAAAAGTTAATCTTCTAAATAAAAGTTAGAGTGGGGTGTCAACTTGTTGGCAAGGGTCTTGGTTTGAATCTGAATTATCTTGAGAGGTTCATGCATTGAACTCCA
This sequence comes from Mastomys coucha, assembly GCF_008632895.1. Lineage (NCBI taxonomy): Eukaryota > Metazoa > Chordata > Mammalia > Rodentia > Muridae > Mastomys > Mastomys coucha. The sequence goes on along the minus strand of NW_022196905.1, from coordinate 182,787,771 downwards.
GTCTAGTTTGTGGCACTGTTTCAAAAGATAAAAGGCCTTGGTGACAGGCCTGGGTATCGAAGCTTCTTTCTCTAGGTGATGTCCAGCTCTGATTCTGGACTTTCCTTGCTTCCTGACCTCCCAGGATGTGAGGAGCTCCCAGTACCTCCTCCCAGTGCAATAAACTGAGTTTGTCCTACAATCTTTTCCCTTCTAGGGAGGGACCTTAGTATCAAAGATGCTCACTTGTCTGAGTTCCCACACTTCTGTGGCAGACCAATAACAAAGTGTTTGGTATTGAAAATAGGAATGTAGCTCAGAGGTAGAGTGCAGGCCTAGCACTTGTAAGGTTTAAGTTTGATTCTCAGCAGTACAAAATAAAATAACATAATGAAAGCAAAGTAATAAATATTAACAATGCTTACATTTTACTTATCTGGTTCTCACAGAGCAAGGAAGAAAGTAGAAAAGTGACTGAATGAACAAATCTTCATATCACTAAGGCATGCAATTTAGTGAATTTTTTAAAATTGGAATTTTGAAGGATTACATCTACAAAATGCCATGTTAAACTGACTTTTGAAATTTGTCATTTGAAAAAAAATCAAAGTACATAGTCAGTAAGACTAAAATCAAATAAGTAATCAGAAACCAGAAAACTTTATTTACAATGATTTGAAACACAAAATAAAATTAGGGAAGAGTGGGAAGAGTGAAGGAAGGCAGTTGTTGATTATAATTCCAAGGAATGACAATAAGCACTGTACATATACACATACACATGGATGGATGTAAACACATTGTGTACTATTGATTAGATGAGCACAGTTCTGTCTACAGCCATTTGTGTGTGTGTGTGTGTGTGTGTGTGTGTGTGTGTGTGTGTGTGAAGAGTAGGGTTTACTGTTTGGTGTCATGCTCAGACAAAAATAAGTACCATTTTAATGTGAATTATAACTTTAACATTTATTAACAGTAGAAAGCACTGTAGTATAAAACCATGTACTTAGGAAAAAATGTTGCTTACTATTTAGGGTCTAGATAGCTATGGACTGACTCCTGACTCTTTTCTTTGCTTTTAAGTATTGTTTTAATTCCTACATGTCTACTACGTTCATGTACTGTCTATTGCCACTCTCTCTCAAACTTCCCATGCTCACTCACTCTCTCATTTATGAACTCTTCTTCCTTAATTAGTATTGCTTTACACACACACACACACATACACACACACACTCACATACACACACACTGCATATCTGCTGATTCCATTTATGTTGTTGGCATGTGTTTGGCTTGAGGCTGACTACTCAGATTGGATAATCTCTCCAAGGGTACATCCAGAAGACAGAATCTCTCTGCCAGCATCAATTAATTAGCTATAAAGTGTTTTTGTTTTGTTTTTGTTTTTGTTTTTATCTAGTGGTAAGGCCCTGTGAAAGTTGGCATATGAACTGGCATTGTCTTTTTGCAGGTCTTCCTTGGCAATCATATTGTAGAGATTCTATTGTTCTAGTTTCTCTGTCTTAAATACTAGGCACAATCTCAAAGCAAATGTTTTGGCCTTCTGGATCATGCAATTTTTCTGCCCCTTCTTCCACTATGATGCCTCAGTCTTAGATTGAGTGGTTCCATTGTAGAGATATCAGTTGGAATTCACTACCCTATCATCAGCTGTTCTTGACTTGTGGATTCCTGTGATGGACTCCAGCTGCTACAAAAAGAAGGTTTTTTTATTTTTATTTTTTTGATGAGTGTAATAGCTACACTTATCTGTGGGTATGAAGATAGGTATTTATAATGCATTTAGAAATTATGTTGGCTCATAGAAATAGCAGTAGTAGTTTCTCCTTTAGGGTCTATGGGTGACTAACCACAATTAATTGCATAGATTTATAGTACAAGGCAGGAATTATCTTTTATTTAGTAGACACTGAGTCCAATTAGTCAGCTATTTGTTACAACCAAGATGTAAGTGCCACTATTGCCCCTCAGGGGAGATCATGTTAGGCTGCTCATTGCTGTAGTTCACAGAATTTTCAGTCCTATAGGACTACTGATTGATTTTCTCTTCAGGCAGATTGCAGAACAACTTTGGGTATTAGAAAAACTAGTCCTCAGGGAGGAGGTGTCCAAGGCAGTTGCAGCTCCATTTCTCTAAGTGCTGTGACCATGGTGCCTTAGATGTGGGTATGGTACCTAGAGCAACCACAGCAACCAGAGAATTAAAAGGAGACCACAGAGAAGGTACAAAGAGACATCTCTAGAGAGGAGAATAAAAGAACAGAGATATTAGGACTAGAAAATATCTATAGCCCTAGGAATACATAATCAAGTTACATCAAATATGTGATAACAATTCTCCCAATGTAAACTATGCAGCAAAACTATGTAGCCAGGCATTGGAAACCTATTTTTGAGCTGTTGGCCAGGGAACCCCAAGAGACCCCTCAACAATATATTTCTGTTTCCCTTGGTTGCTATTATTTCCTTTTGTAAATTTTATTTATTCTTTTTTCATATAATACACCCAACCACAGCCTCCCTTCCTGCCTCCTCCTAGTACTTCCAACATCTTCTCTTCACCAGATCCACTGCTTCTCCACTACCTTTCAGGGAAGAGAAGGCTTCCCAGTAATATCAACCAAACTCGGCATAATAAGATTCAGTAAGACTAGGCATATATCCACATATCAAGGCTGGGTGAGGCTACTCAGCAGGAGAAATAGAGCCCAAGAGCAGGTGAAAGAGTCAGAGGCACCCCTCCCCAACTCCCGCTGTTAGGAATCCCACAAAAAACCACAAGCTAAATAACCACATCATGTATATAAAGGGCTTGGTGCAGATCCATGCAGGCTCCATGGTAGCTGCTTTACTTTCTGTGAGCCCCTGTGTGAACCCTGCTTAGCTGATCCTGAGTGGTTGTACCAGCTTACAATCCCACCAGCAATGGAGGAATGTTCTGCTTTCTCCACATCCTTGCAAGAATCTGCTGTCATGTGAGTTTTTGAACTTAGCCATTCTGACTGGTGTAAGGCGGAATCTCAGGGTCATTTTTATTCTGGGAAGTGCTTGCTGACAGGAGCCTGATATAGCTGTCTCCTGAGAGGCTCTGCAACAGCCTGACAAATACAGAGGCAGATGCTAGCAGCGGGAGTTGGAGAAGGGACTCAAGGAGCTGAGGGAGTTTGCAGCCATGTGGAGGGAGCAACAGTGTCAACTGGCCAGACCCCTAGAGCTCCCAGGGACTGGGCCACCAACCAAAGAGTACACATGGAGGGACCCATGGCTTCGGTTGCATATGTGGCAGAGGATGGCTTTGTTGGACATCAGTGGGAGGACTGGCCCTTGGTCCTGTGGGGGTTCCATACCCCAGTGTAATGGAATGCAGGAAGGAAGGCAGGAGTGGGTAGGTGGGTGGGGGAGCACCCTCATAGAGGCAGTGGGAGGGAGGATGGGATAGGGGGTTTCTGGAGGGGAGACCTGGAAATGAGATAACATTTGAAATGTAAATAAAGAAAATAAAGGAGAAAAAACTAGACTAACCTGATTCTGTGGGAAAAAAGACATAAATTATAAAATGTAAATAAGCATGCACACATATATACGTGAAATAATTGCTGAATCTTAAGGATTTACATGTTTAACTGGCAATATCAAAATGAGATTAAAAATCAATGTTGAGACTAGAAAATCCATAGAATAAAGCTTTACAGGGACTAAGTAAATAGTGAACTGCTTTGGCCATGAGAACGTTACAAACAGCTTGTGTGGCCATGAGAAAGTTCCAAACAACTTGTGCCTATCCTTTAGTCATTTTGGGTTTTTTGTTTTTTTTTTTTAATTTATTATTCTATTTAACAGGAAATTCTGATCAGTTATCAGACTTCAGTGGGCCATTGTTGGCTTATTGTGAAGTTTATCTCCAGCTATCTCTATAAGTGTTAATGTAGTAGAATAATCTTTTTGAGTCTTCTAAAAAAAATCTGCATCTCAAACTTTCATGGTTCCCTGTAAAACAACTATGATTTATTTTTCTTTTTCTATTTAAGTAAATACTCCCCACAGAAACAGTCATCAGTATGTACAAATCAAATACAGAAAAGTGTACATCACAATCAAATATAGCAAAATCCCACTGGCCAACAGGATTGGGCAGTACTTTTAGCCTCTGGAAGAGTTTCTTACATCCAAAGCAACATAGCCTCCATCCCTTTATAAACCATCTGTCTTGGCATAGAGAGCTGGAAAGGCAGGCCTATCAAATACTTTGCTTCATGACTAGGGTCTTGAAAGTTAAAGTGATTCTTTTTACTGTCAACTCTACAAATGGAAGCCAAAAGAGCATTTGCTGCAGGTGGCTCTCATTCAGCCCTCATGACCATGGGACAGCCCAGTTTCCCAATATAAATGCATCACATCATTGAACTCAATTCATGAAGTATTCTTGAAATATATAGAGATGCCCCAAACTAACAACTCAGAGGACCCTGAAGAGGCTTCAGAAGACAGATGAATTGGTAGAACACAAATATTCAGACTTTACTTTGAAATAATTAAATTTTCTCTTTTTCCTATTTTCTTTCCTAATTTTCTTGAACCATGAAAAAGAAATGTTTACTTATTTTCGCAGAATTTTTCCCTTTGAAATAATAGTCTTAGTATGTGTTCTGAGGCCATTCAGTTCCTGTTTTAGACACTGAAGGTGCAGCAATGAATGTGAAAGACTTAATCCCTAAATTTGTCAAATTCATTTTCTGAATGGAGAAAATTGACAAATAGGTGTGTGTGTGTGTATATATATATATATATATATATATATATATATATATATACATAAATTACATATAGTATTCTATGATGGAAATGAAAGGAAGAATATAAAGAGTTAAGAAGTGAGAAACAGAGATAAAGATGGAACAGAGACTGAGGGAACAGACAACCAATAACTGTCCCAACTTGAGACCCATTCTATGGGAGAAAGCCAACCCTTGACACTATAAATGATATTCTGTTATTCTTGTATACAGGAACCTAGCATAACTATCTCCTGAGAGGCTTCATCCACCGGTGTATGAAAACAAATGTAGAGATCAAATATCAGGCAAAGCTCAAGAAGTCGTGTGAAGGAGTGGAGTAGAGTATTGAGCAAAGTGGAAGGGACAAGGACACCACAAAGAAGAATCAACTAACCTGGAACCATGGGAGCTCACAGAGACTGAACCACTACTAAGAAGGATGAAGGAGCTAAACCTATACCCCGTACACATTTGTATCAGATATGTACCTTGGTCATTGTGTGGGTCCCCTAATATTTGGAGCAGAGACTCTCTCTAACTCTGTTGCTTTCCATTGGATCTCCTTCCCCTGCCAGAACTAGCTGGTTGAGAGAAGATACAGGATGGTACCCAAGGGGGAGCTTCCCCTTCTTTGAGGAGAAGAGGAGGGAGTAACTGGGGAGAGGTATTTGTAAGGGTGGGACTGGGAGAAGAGGAGCGAGAGGGGCTGTGATCAGGACGTTAAGTGAATTTTGGAAAAAGTAGTGAGAAACAGGTCATGGGGAGAGATGTGGGAGAACAAGTACCAGTTAAAGACACTTACACTCAACTGAATGACAGCAATGGTAATGAACTAGCTTGATGGGCACCAGGAAGGGCTATTTCAAGCAAATAAAATATAAGGAGATGACAAAGATCAATAACCGACTAATTTAGTCTGGCTGACATAAAATAAGTAGTGTTTGTGTGAGGATGAAGCCAGGGTGGAAGCATTGTGAATCCTACAGCCATACAGGGAGATGTGTACTTTACTAGGTGATCATGAACCTTTTATTATTATTTATTATTATTATCATCATTATTATTATTATCATTATTATTAGATATTTTCTTTATTTACATTTCAAATGATATCCCCCTTCCTGATTTTCCCTCCAAAAAAAAAAAAAAAACCACTATTCCCTTCCCCTTGCCTCTGCTCACCATCCCACTCTCATCTGCTCCCTGGCCCTGGCATTCCTCTACACTGAGGCATAGAGCCTTCACAGGACCAAAAGCGCCTCTCCTCCCATTGATGACCAACTAGACCATCCTCTGCTACATATGTGGCTGGAGCCATGAGTCCCTCCATGTGTACTCTTTGGTTTGTTTAGTCCCTGAGAGCTCTGAATGTTCTATTTATTTCATATTGTTGTTCCTCCTAAGGGGCTGTAACCCCTTCAGCTCCTTGGGTTCTTTCTCTAGCTCCTTCATTGGGGAACTTCTTGACAAGTTGTCCTATCTTGTTTCAACCAGGAAGACTCACTAAAGGAGAAGAAAACCTTTTCTGTGCTTTCCCAGAATTACCAAAAGGAATGATGCTACTGTTTTATTTAATAGAAAAAAATCAAAGGATGAAAAATACTTCCACATTCAATAGGTCAAGTTGTTCTGCCTAGGGAAGAGCTTTTCACTAAAAAGCAATAGCTGGTTTCCACCAGACTTCTGATGAGGTTTTTGTTACGGGAAATATATTTCCTCAATTCTTACACCTGAACATCTCTCCTGTTCCTATTATTTTAGCCAGAAGCAATAACAATGTCTTAAGATGGGCAGTTTTAGCAGGAGTAATAGTGTACATATTCTCAAGTAGAAGGTATTTTAGGGTGATTCAGAAACTGCAACTATTTCTGTAACAATGAGAAATGGGTAGAGCTGCCCTCTATAAACAATAATACACAGTACAGGTAAACAGTATCATTAAGAGTAGAATATCAAATATACTTTAACTGGTGCAAGCAAGCTCCTGTGCTAAACTTATGCATTGCATTGTTTACCCTACTGAGTTTCTACAAGGGAATATCTGATGCTGACATATGGTGCTACTGTGATGACCCTTCCTTGAAGCGGAATGCTTTGAACTCTGAATTGCTTCCTAAAATATAATCCTCAAAAAAGGGAATTATATTTGTCTTGGGTACATCTGTGAAATAAATTAAATAGCAAGTAAAAGAGAGTGACAATGGGGACAAGTATACAAAGACTGATACATTCTTCCCTGATAACGTTCTGAAGACATTTAGAATATGAAAAAAATAACAAAGCTCATTCACTATGTTTTAATTTTGTTACTGACTTAAATATGGAACAGGCATTTGTTCTTTGGTCCAGTAGTTGAGGTCATTTCACCAACATGGGGAAAGCTAAAAATACATGAGCAAATTAATTCCCGTTGCCATTCTGGTTAAGGTAAGTAGATTAAAATATCACTTTTAATGACTATGAAAATAAGTGAAAAGCACATTTTTACCACTTGAATGTATTGGAATACATGCCAAAGTAAAATCACAATTTCCCACTCTGTTCTGACAAAATGGTAAGTAGGGACCATATGGATTGTTAATGTCATGGAACCAAAGAAAGACACACTGGCTTCAGTGTACTGCAGAACCCAGGATGCGGATGCGGGGTTTGAGATTCTGCATAGCTACATCAGTTTGTGTTTCCTGGTTGAGTATACAGGTCAAAAAGCAGGCATGTCTTATGAAGCAAATTTAGCACCTTCTCTTACCTGAAGATGATTCAATTTCACTGTCAAATATTTTACAATTTCAGTGCCCCTGACTCAAAGATTTATATTCTTCTAAGTTAGGCAATTTGGGTACATCTTAATGCTATTAAAAAACAGACTTGCTAAATATCTTGCTAAATTAGCTAATTTTTTTTTATCTCTTAAAAATATCATCAGGAAAAAACTTACCCAGTCCTAGATACAATATGAAATTGTGAATGACTGTTCATTTTTCCATTCAATTCTCCATCATTGTCCATCAGAAGTGTTTTATTTTTGGTAAGGTTCTCTTTCTTCAGTCTATAGCCTGTCTCCTCCTGTCTTTTGTTATTTCTGTGTATTTTTCATTATGTCCTCTATCAAATTTATAAACTTCAAAAGCCCCATCCCAAAATCGTTTAAAGCTTTCAGGGCTCTGAAGATTTAAAAGACAAAGATGAAACAAAATGATCTCTTTTGATCAGCCTAGCCTTTAGCTAGCACTGTAGCATTCCCTTACCTTGAAGAATAAGCTTATTCAGCCAAATCTCCTTCATTTACTGTCTGTGTGTTTCACTTCCAACTTAGAAGTCCTTGCCATATAGGAATTGACTTTTGCCCCAGTCTTTCACTGCAAGTGACCTTGCAAATAATGAGTCACATTCATCTTCCAAAAGTATCTCAGCACATTTTTATCATACACTGATTAACTTTCATATTGTTCACCAGTAGGCATTCCAGAAGGACTTTCTTCCCACGATATTACTTCTATATTGTTTCCGTTTACCTCCTGCCATTCAGGACGTGTTCATGTTGCTTTATGATTTGTCCTTTATGTACCTTTCCTCACTCTTTGATTTCTTTGTTCTTTAGATTAATAATTATATTCTTTTTTAATACCTGGGATAGTTTAAAAGGTTAAAGTTGGTAATAAAACAATGAAATGGTTTAAGGTTGCCCTAGAAAAAAGACTAAGAATTTGAGATTTGGCAAAGGAAAGCATCAGCAGAACAATTATTTTTAAAAGTGTCATTACAGACAGTATAAGAACTGATAAATTAACACATAACGGTGTAAGTTAAATACTTTCAGGCATATTAGTTAAATAATTAAAAGGATGTACTACAGAGACAAGAAAGATAGTTTATTGGTCAAAGATGCTGACTGCTCTTTCAGGGAGAGAAGTTTGAATCCTAGCACCTACATCATGTGCCTCACAACTGCCAATACTTCCAACCCCAGGGTATTAGACATCCTTTAGGACCCTACATTTACATTAATTTGTGCATTCATAATCACACACAGACACACACAAGCACATATATGTAATTGAAAATAAAATGATTCTTTAAAAACATACTAATGGCATCATTGAAAAGAATATGTTTATCAAGTAATAGATTATTTTAATCCTTTGTATCTATCTTCTTCATCTATCCATCATAATTGAAAAGCCACTCCAATATACTTTTATTTTAATTGGAAGAAAACCATTTTTATTATATTTTGTAAATTAAGGATGATCCTATTAAGCCTGGAGAAGAGTTTAAATTATAGAGTCCTGAACAGATGATAAGGTTAAAACATTAAGACACTGACCTTAATTTTGTTCCTTAAGCATAGCCAAGATCTGTATTAAGACAATTATAACAGTCCACTTCATTCCAATATGAGATGATTACAAAAACATGGTCCTTTTGGCCTCCCCCGGGTTAGTAACCTTGACATACTCAGTGCTACAACCCTACCTTTCCAATTGTTGAACAGAAGGCATGTGTGAAAATTGATGCAGCTATTAAAAATAAGTGTGGAAGTTTCCCAAACAAACTAAAAGGAGAACTATACTTTGACCTACCTATTCTATTCCTGACCTTATAGCAAAAGGACTAAACATGTCCCTTCAGAGATAATTGCTTAACCATTTTATTGAGAATCACTAAATTGATACCATCATGAATATCCATATAGTGAGGAATTGATGAGGTAAATGTGGTATAGATACATATACAATGGAATTTTCTTCTGGTATAAAAAATGAAACAAATTATGAAATTTATAGATATAGGAATGAAACTAAAAATAATTATACTGGGTAAGATAACTCAGACATACACAGAAAAACAAATGGAAAAATACTTCATGATCTGCCTCATTTGTACAGTCCTAGTTTGGGTTTTATTGCTGTGAAGAGACACCATGACCAAGGCAACTATTGTAAAAGACAACAGCTAATTGGGGCTTACAGGGTCTGCAGTTCAGTCCATTATCATCATGGCAGCAAGCATGGCAGCATCCAGGCAAGTACAGTACTGGAGAGGAGCTGAGAGTTCTGGCTGCAGGCAGAAGAAACTAACTATCCCATACTGGGTAGGGCTTCAATGATGCATTTCCTCAAACAAGGCCATACCTCCTAATAGTGCCATCTCCCATGGGCCAAGCATATTAAAATCACCACATGTAGATATGAGGTAAGAATCTCTTAATTTTGTATTCAATAAAGAGTTGCTGTAGAGGTCAGGAATCTAGAAAGATACTGTTAAGAGGGAAGATACTAGAACATAAGCAGTATCAACATATGCAATAGTAATATTGGGATAGAATGGTTAAACTGGAAGAAAAGTGGGGGATGAGGAGATGGATGTAGAGAAGAGGGTTAACTAAAATGAAAGGAGTATAAAAAAGGCATATGGAAATCTACTATATAGTAACCAATTTGAGTTGAAAAAATTAAAAACCACAGTGCTGTGGAATACCTCCTTGTGAGTTATTGGGCAGAGACCACAGAACAATGCAAGCTATTGTCATTCCTCTTGGTTGAGTACTAAATGAAAAGACCCTTTTGCCCCTTGCAAGCCCTTCCTCAGGGTCAGGAAACATTGTAGAAAGAAGAACAGAAAGAACTAAAAGCAAAAAAAGGAACATTCAACAACTATTGATGTTCTGAGTCTGCACAAAAATGTTCCCCATAACAGCCAGATATGGTAAGAGGTGGAGCCCAAGAAGCCTTAACGTCAGTGTTAAAATATCTGATTGATGGAGTTAGGAAATAGGAATCATTGCCTTGAGATGTGCATCCTTGGGTGAATATCCAGGCTCTGAGAGTAAGTCCAAATCCAATGGTGAGATAAACTATCTTGGTCAAAAACTATTTGATCAGCATTTATGGATTTAGGGACTGATATGTATGAGGTGATAAGAAAAAAGTAAAAAGGCAGACATACAGATACACATACAGAAAACTTGGAATTTGCTAGGCCAGTGCTCTGAAGGAGGCATACCATCAGTAACCTGGAAACTCAATATGTTTATTTTATACATCCAAGTTGAAGAGATGGAATGTGTGTATGTGTCTCTGTGTATCTGTGTGTGTGTGTTGTGTGTGTATGAATGTGGAAAGAACTTGAGCTAATAACTGTAGCAGTTCTCTATAGGTGAGCAACAACAGATTATAAATAACCCTGAAGAGAAAAATGTGTTGATACGTTATGTCCATAGCATCAACATTTCTGTACATCGACAAAGAGAGTCTGTACAAAACATGATTAAAGATATACAGAATTTAAATGTAAAACATACAAAAACTGGTAATATGAAGAAAGATACAAAAAGTGACTATTACTTAATTGTATCTTAAATAATTACAAACTAAATGTTATGCAGACAAAGCTATTTTGAGGAAACACAAAAACAAACAAACAACAGAAACAACAAAAACCATGAAGGAAAACATGAAAGTCCAGAGTAAAAAGTTAAACTCTATTTTAAATATAGTTAATTTGCTGTTCAACTAACTGTACAGGAAATACCTCTCAGAAGAAACACAAAATAAGAGATTTCCTTCTTTTTCTTGTAAAAAAATTCAACATTGCCTTGGTTTCAGATGGTACATTAATTTTCAATATGCTATAGTACATGCTTTAGATAATAATCTATTGCATAAAATTTTCTTACCAATAAAATTAATTTACTAATTAGATTTAGTTACATGTACTCAAATGCATCCTATTCATATTTTTTACTATTAGCGTATATGGCCATCACCTTCTGCTCTGTGTGTGTGCGTGTGTGTGTGTGTGTGTGTTTGTGTGTGTGTGTGTGTGTGCACATGCATGCATGTGCATGCATATGTATAAGCGTTAACTCCAATAGTTGCAAAGTTCTCAATATCTGCAACTACATTTTTCAACTTTGGAATTATATTATGTTGTTTTTTTTTCTCACTCCACAGCTCCCCTCTCCCTGAGATTCACTCCATCTGTTTCCCTTCAGCAGGTCTCCAAGAGAACAACAACCAAATAAGAAAAATGAGATACAACAAGACAAGGGCAATGCCCTAATATCTATGCTGAACAGGGCAGCCCAATAGGAGAAAAAGAGCCCCTAGAGTGGGCAAAAGAGTCAGAAATGCGCCTCCTTCCACTGAAGTCCCACAAAAACACCAAGCTCACAGCCATAAAGCACAGACCTAGTGCAGACCCATGCAGGCCCTCTGATTGGCATTTAGTCTCTGTGAGGCCCTAAGTGCCTTATTTATTGAGTTGATGGGCCATGACCTCCTTGTATCCTCCATTCCTTCTGACTCCTACAATCTCTTCTCTGTCTTCCATGGGGTTCCCCAATAACAAGGGAATAGTTTCCAGTACATTACAACCCAGTACAACCAGTAAGTACTTACTGAGTTTAATTGTAATGATAAAAATTAATAATTTGAGATGAAATGGTGAAAAGGAGGGTATTACCATTGAAATTCTCAAAAATGATGAACTCTTTTGTAGTAAAACACATTTATATACTGGAGGTTCCTGAATCAGAGAAATTCAAAATAGATCTTTGAGTCCAAGTTATGTGTAATAGCAGAAGTACAGAACTATACTCAATGTGCACTGAAGCCAGTTTTACACTGAAATAATAAACACTCAGTAAAAAATATCCCCTAAGTAAACATCAGAAGATATTTCTGAAATCCTCTAAAACTCAAGCTGTTCATGCTTCTCTTGTAAGAGTTTGTTTCAGATCAATAAATATTTTATTAATCGTTTAACTATGTGCCAGGTACTAGAGAAGTCCCTGGGGAGACATCAGTGACTGATATATAGGGTCTGAAATCCAAGTAGGTGGAGTTACTCTAGCTGAACTGCATGCATGTGGTACCTATTATCTCTATCAGGGACTTTTACTTTGGGAGTTGAAGGACGGAAGTGGCATACATTTGTGTCTTGGGTACTCAATTTTTATTTGTCATTTTACTACCATAGACATCTACACTTATTGTTAAATGTCTTTCAAAGACTCATTTGTGTGAGACTTGGTAAATGTTCTTACAAGATTATGAGAAAATGACAACCATGAGGGTTTGTTGTTTGAATGACTTACTTTTAATTGGTTCCATGTAACTTATATAATGCACTGTAATTATCTGTACAAAGCTTTCTCAGCAATATTCTACAGTTTTAGTTACTATACCTTTACAGTGTCTTCACTGACTTCCACACTCTGTCTTAACCTGGTGCTTTCAATTCTTCACATCCCTCAGAGAATGTCAACTTCTCCTTTTTGGATTTAGCTAAACACAATAGATACCTTTCCTAGGTCAGGAATTATTAAGGTCTCTGGAACAGATAGGTGAACACATGCACACAGTTCTGACCCATGAGCTACAGATTTGAATAGAACCCTCGCCATGAAAGAGAAAAGGAAAACACCATTGCAAAGAGCTGAAATTCAGCAAGGAGACACATGAAAGACAATATTTGAGCACAAAGACCTGAACAGTGTTTTCATACTGGCATGCTTTATGTAGATTTCTAGAACAAGAGATCCCTGAACTCTGTGTTTAGATGTCCTGATGCAGAAAGCCTGAAGCAAAGCTTAGGAATCTACATTTTTAATCATCTAGTTGAAATTTATGGTGTTTCTCTTTTACAGCACATGGGATCAAACCAGTGGTCTCACATATACTAAACAACCAGTCTACTACAAAGATGTGTGTTTTTGTTTTTGCTCTCTGCCTGTCTCTGTCTCTTTCTCTCTTTCTCTCTTTCTCTCTCTCTCTCTCTCTCTCTCTCTCTCTCTCTTTCTTTGTGTGTGTGTGTGTGTGTGTGTGTGTGTGTGTGTATGTGTGTGTGTGAGAGAGAGAGAGAAAGAGAGAGAGATTGATTTATATAATGGTACATGTCTTTAATACTAGCACCAGAAACATTTGGATTTCTCTGAGTTTGTAGCCAGCCTCAGAGACACAGAATTCCATGCCACACAAAGCTAAATAGTCTTTTATAATGTCTGTCTCTAAAAAGAGAGAAACATTTATAAAAGAAAACCCAGATCTTGCTCCTCCTTTGTCCAATTGGGGTTTGCTTGCTTTCATTCTGAATCCATAGAAATAGCATAGAGAGCAGCAGTAGCAACAACTAACTCTTAGGCAATAAAATTAAAATTTATTTTTTTCACTTGCAGTACTACTTTATAGCCATTTTAAACAAAGTATTCTTAAACTTGATCAATAGAGAACAAATTCTTAATACTGACAAAACTGTGTAAGGGTCCCGCCAGACTTACTGGCCATAGGACTGGACTTTTTACCTATCCTGTTGTTTACCTTTGTCAAATACACTGAATGGCAGAAAAATCTCCCCATAAATGCCAAATTGTTATTGGCATCAAGAGATCAAGCTACAATCTGAGATGAGCATGTTATGATTCACGTACAACCAATACTTATATTTGACAGTATATTTTCAGCTGTAAATAACAGAGGCCCATAGTCAGGTTCTACTAAACAGTATAACCACGCCCACACATCCTCCTCCCTAATGTGAAATTGAGGACGAGGCAAGATAAACACCCCAGAGATCTGTAAGTTAACACTCTCTCCCATCCTACCACCACAATGGTCAGCTTTCCTCTCTGCTCCAGCCATTAATGTTTCTAGAATTACTAATGAATATCATGTCTCCTGATCCTGTCCAGAGAACATGTCTGTAGTTCAAGAAGGAGATGACCTGTAATAGGCCCTGTCATACTGCTTTGGCAAAAACAGAGTTGGAATATCGTGTCTAGAGCAGTCACTGAAAATGGAAGATTAGATTGATTAACTCATAACATCTGTGACTATTTACACTGGTGGCTATTTTCACAGTATCTTTATGGAAAACTGTGTTTCTCTTACTTTTTTTTTTAACAAACAATCTGTTTAATTAAAAAAGAACTATTAAACTGATAAGAACAGATACTATTCTTGATCTTAGTCAAAAGGCTGAGGTGGGGGTTATGGGGGAGTGGGGCATCCTCGTGGAGACAGAGGGGAGGAGGTATGGGATGTGGAACAGTCACAGGGTAGACCTGGAGGGGGACAAAATCTGGATTGTAAAGAAAAAAAGTTTTAAAGAAAATTTAAAAAAGAATAATTTATATAAAATATCAAATACTCTCTAGTTTCCAATATATATATATATATATATATATATATATATATATATATATATATTATATGCATTAGATGACAATGAATTTCTGCAGTATATGACTTCTCCAAAAAGAAAACTGTTTTATTTTGAAGTTATGGTAACATTATAAGCACAACATTGACTTACATAGATTTTATATCATATTTATTAGAAACTAATAGATAAAATGCACCATCACATGAAAAGGGCATTTCTAATTTCAAATTATATATGTGGGCATATCAACAAAAGATGCTAAAGTGAATTCAAAAGAATGAATAGATTTTTAAGTTTAATTCTTGGACTCAAAACCAGAGCTTTATAGTATGATACATAGCTACTTTCCCTCTAAGCTAAATCTCCACAACAGGATAGAATTTTTAGAACCTGTAGATAGATAGGTATCTTTGTTGCAATGGGTCATTTGTCGATATTGTTTTATTAGAAACACAGAAGAAACCGTAATTTAATGAGAAGAAAAAGATGAATTGACTGCTATAGGAAGTCATTACCTTTAGCTGTTATAGTATTCAGATTCTGAATTTCTTTTAAACTTTCCAACCACACACACACACACACATCTATTTTGATATGAGGTACTCAGTGATGGTCAAAATAAATGTTGTCTGTAATAAACTTTATCAAAACCAGTTTCTGGCTTTTTAATAGTCTGAGTATATTTAATTTTAATGCATTAATAGTAAGAGGCTTTCTAAGTCTCAAAAAACAAAACAAAAATAATAATAATAAAAGGCTTTTATACCTTAGTTCCTTTTAGTTCTTTAATTCTCCAGTGACCTTAGTTTACTATATCCATAATCTGATGATAGATGTCTTAACATTCAAAGCTACTTGAAACTCAGTTAAGATTGATCTAAGTTGTGTCCTTACCTGGAAAGCACAAATAGGATCTATGTGATTTAAAACAATGTTGCATGTACTTCAGTGAGCCATAGTTATGATTACTGATAAATATTGCATTTACAGAATTTTCGAAAAACCTCACACAGATTATTTGTTAACTGAATTTCTCTTTTTTTAACAAGGTTAATACATAGTCATGCATATACATATATACAAACACAGATTTTCTTGATCTATGATATGGCTATGTTCAGATAAACCCAAGTTTAAAATGCCATTCCTAAAAAAATCCATTTAATATTGCCCTACTAAGTAAGTACTAGATCTTAGCCTAGCCTACTTCATTCTGGCTCATAACAGTTATATTTGCCTATATTTACCTGAAACAATCTAATACAAATGCAATTTTGTAATACAGCAAATGCCCTATGTACACATGGAGGGCATTGTGTAGATACAATGTGATAGAAAACACAATATTCAACATATTCTAGCCACCCAGTGAATGGTAATGCTGCAATATTTTTTTAAATTTTTTGAGATTATACTTCAATTACATAATTTCCCACTTTCCTCTCAGCTCTCTAATTGTTCCAATGCACCTATCGTAGCTCAGGAAATTATTTTAAAAACTTCATAATCCTGCCTGGAGCGGAGGCACAAACCTTTAATCCCAGAACTTGAGAGGTAGAAGCAGGTGAATTTCTTAGTTCAAGGCCAGCCTGGACTACAGAGTGAGTTCCAGGACAGCCACGGCTAAACAGAGAAACCCTGTCTCAAAAAAACAAAACAAAAAACAAAAAACTGCATAATCCAAATGGAAAGAAATAACAGAGAAAATAAAGTAAAAAATAATAATAATTTGAATAGATCAAGAAAAATGGTGAATCTCTAACTTGATAGTCTGAGATAGATAAAGTGTAAATTCCCAGTATCACATATTTACACTCAAAGTTTAAAACAGTTGTGTGTAAAGAGTAAAGATATACCTGACATCCACAAGGATAGTACTGACAGCACTCACTGGGCTATATGAGAACTTAAACTCTGCTCATTATTATAAAGTTACTCAAATTCACCATACTGAATGATATAAAATAGAAAAATGTTAACATTGCAGAACATTCAAAATAAGTGAATTACAGAGTTCAATATTCTTGAAAACTTGGGAGAAGGCTCATTCTGATTCAAAGTTGCCTTAACCCACCTAATTGCTATTGTCAATGCCACAGTCACTTCTCAAACACTGACAAGTATCCCCTCAGTGTGGAGAAGAGCTCTTCACAATTCTATTCAATGCTCTATCAAAAGCTTCAGATAAGGCAGTTCAATAGGTAAAAAGAAAGACACAGAGAGAAAGAGAGAGAGAGAGAGAGAGAGAGAGAGAGAGAATATTTTAAAAGTTGAAAGATATACAATTATACAATGACTGTAGATTCATAACACTAAGTTATTAATTATTTTCAGATTTATTATAGATATAATGAAATCCAGATATAAGTTTAGCAGATATATTTTTTCTTTTCTTTTTAATCCCCTAACATTAAAAGACAATCAATAAATAGGACATTATGAGCCAAAACCTCATAATGACAGCAATTGATAGCATCACTGGAGTAAACGGGTACCAGACACAATAGGAAAACGTCTTTATCCACTATACCTCTAACAGATATTATTTAGACTATACAAAGAACTCAAAATGGAATATCAAGAAAACAAACAAGCTAAATTAAAATTTGGGCCTGAAAATTAAGTACAGAATTTTCAAAAGATGAAATGTAAATGCTATGAAACTTGCTTGTTTGTTCTTTACAATGTTCAGAAATTCTTTGCCACTGCAGAACTGAAAATTGAAAACTACTTTGATATCTCATCTTACAACAGTAAAGAAGGGAGAAATAAAATTTTGGTGTGGGTGTGGAGAAAGAAAACAAGTATTCCCTGGTTTGTGGGAGTGCAGACTGGTATAACTACCATGGAAATCAGTGAAAGGGTTCCTCAAAAAGTTAAAACTAGATCTGCCACATGATCCATCTATACCACTCTTGGACATATACCCCCAAATTATATCCTACTACAAAAATTCTTGCTCATCCATTTTCACTGCATCTGTATGCACAGTATCCTAGAAGTAGAAAGAGCCTGGATGAGCACCAACTAATAAACAGATAATAAAATACAGTATACATGTACAATAGGATATTACTCAGATGTCTAATACTTTAACTGGGAAACTCACAAACAAATGTATGGAGCTGGAAAAAGTCATTTTGAGCAAGATAACTCAGACCCAGAAAAATACACATCGCATCTACTTATTTATGGAACTTAACTTTGAATTGCCATGGATGTATGTTTTATTTCTGATATCTGTAGGTGTTAGGAAATTAATGAGTGGCAATCAGAAGGAAGTTTTCTATGAAGGGAAATATAACAGTGCTTGCAAAGGTTAAAGGGCATTGATGGAACAAGAAAATGTTAAATTACAGGTGGGAATGGGAGAACAGGTTAGAAGAGGAATATGATGGAGAAAAAAATAACGCTAAAGAACTTTAAATGTCATATGGAAACATACAAGAAGCTTTATAAAATATACATATGCACACATAAAAAGAAGTAAAATGTAGTTACTCTGTAACAGGATGACAATATTTCTGCTAAAAAATAATCATAAGTCTTACACATGTATCAACCCTGTGAGCCTTATAATTATCTTATCTTGTAAGACATGCTCATTGGTTTAACCCGGGCATGAACATCAAGAGCGAAATCAGCTACTATATGATTGGATTTAAGGACTGCCCATCAAAATGAAATCCATACCTGACTCTTATACCAGGACCAAGAACTTGTGACTAAACAGGTGCAAGGCCTACAGGGAGAACCTATGACTATCATTTTGCTATACTGATTTATTATTAAACCATCTCCATTAGGAGATCATTCTTTTCTTTTATGGAAGAATTTATTTAGCTTACAGTTCCACAGAGATAGAGTCCATCACTCAAGGAAACCAGAGCAGCACACAATAGGCATTAGAGCAAGAGGCTGAGTCACATCCTCAGCAGCCAGCATGAAGCAGAGAAAACAAGTTAGACATAGGCAAGGCCCGAAGCTCTCAATAGCCTGGTGCCAGTGGCATAGACTTCCCCAACCAAGGCCACATCTTCTAAACCTTTCCAGACATCCATACAAACAAGTATTCCAGATACAGGAGCCCATGTGAAGCATAGACTAGGAAGTCAATGTTTAGTACCTAGACAGCCATGAGAACAGTACCCCATAATAGACACATTCTTTTTTTGTTTGTTTGTTTGAATCACATGGATGATTGATTATTGACTCTTTGAACTCTTATAATAGAAGCTTCTATTCTAGTATATGAGAAATAATACAAACACCCCGAGCAGGTACCTGTGCAAAGAATAACAGACAGCAGAGTATCAGCCCCACATGTAGTCTCTTTATTGCAAGGCCTCCCAACGTCAAGGCATCATTGTGGAAGATAGGGCTGAAAGCATGTAACAACCAGAGGTGGTGGGTAAGTATAAGGAAGTTGGATTTTTTCAGACACAGCTAGGCACTTGCACACATGCACTTGCAGCTCTTGTGACAGCATGCACAAGACTTGTGCAAACTCAAGCCAGACCAAATCCCAGCATGGAGAGGGATGTCCCAGCCCTGACTGGGGAACTGCTCAATAATTGATAGTTGCTAGGAGAGGTAAAGTCCATTTACTTTAAGAGCATATTCCTGGCAGATCAACCTCAGTCTAGCAGACAGATTTGCAATCTGATTCTAAAATATACATTTAAATACAAATTTAGGAACCTGAAGGAAAGAAATATAATGAGGTAATAGGCATAACTACCTCAATCTATGGGTTAATTAATAGAACTTCCATCACCAAGTCAATATAGTGTTATGTACAATCAAGAGTACAATGCAGTAATGAGAAGAAACTTGGTTGATCAGCATGGGATTTTACACCAAAGCAAAGGGAAATGAAAAATATTTCCATAAGAAGTACTTATATCAATATTGGAAAAATAAGATTTAATATTTTCAATTATAATTTTAAATTTCATTATGTGTATTTATTGTTCCTGGTGTTGTTTTGCAGAAGGACTCTTTAATGAAAGCATGCGTGTATACTGAGCATATAGTTACCTTCTCTCCCCTATCCCCTTTACCCTGTAACCTCCTCCCTTGCCCTGGACTTCTTTCAAATCATATATAAGTACATGATTTTATGTATCTATAAAAATACTTGGACCTTAGATGGGGAAAACACATGATAACTGAGTTTATGTGACTAGTTTAATTCACGAAGTATGATTATCTCCAGCCAAATCTACTCTTCTATAGTTGACATGGCTTTGTTCTTACGGATTCAAAAGTCTGTTGTGTAAAATTAAATCTCAACCCTTATTTCACACTACATAAAAACACTTTGAAATACCACACTGAAAATGAAATGAATGAAAATGAAATCCAGAAAACTTTTAGAAGAGAATACAGATAGATATAAATCTATGTGTCCAATGTTTTCTCACGTCACAAAAAAGAAATAATTATAAAACTTCTAAATTAGACTTCATTAAAATGAACAACTACTGATCATAAAATAATCCATTATGAAAATAAATAAGCAAGCAACAGACTGAGAGAAAATATTCATAAGATATCACTAGTAAATGTCCAGAATATGGGGCTTATAGAGGACTACTAATGCTAATAATAATGAAACAATACTTCAAGAAAAAAAATTTCAAAGTAAGATTAGAACTGGCCAATATTTACATCAAATAGGGCTTATACCTTGTGTTAATACTGGTCTACAGAGTGAGTTCCATGACAGCCAGGGCTAGGCAGAGAAACCCTGTCTTGAAAAACCAAAAGAAAAAAAAAACCACAAAACGATATAAAAGAAAATAAAAAAATCAATAAGATCTAGCATGGAGAAGCCTGTACAACAGGAACTCCTGTGTATTGTTTAGAGGAATAGCACAAGCACTTTGCAAAAGTAAGAGGGCTAGACAACTGGCTCAGATGGTAAGTTTTTGCTGCACAAACACAAGGACCTAAGTTTCAAATTAGCTTGCAGACACTCATGTAAGAAACCAGAAGTGATAGGGCAGCATGCCTATAAACCCAGTGCTGGGAGATCAATACAGCAGGCTGCCCAAATAGTGAGGTCTGAGTTCAGTGAGAGACCCTGTCTCCAAAACACAAGGTAAAGTTGATTACTACTTCAACTATCCCACTATTTGTTTTAGAATCTAGTTGTTTCTTACGCTTTATATTAAAAAGAAAAAATATTTAACAATATTTTTAAGTATGTTTTCATCATAGACTATATTAGTTTTTATCAAATCAAATGACCTATGTGCTGTCATTATTCAAATACATATATCCATAAGTACAGAGATCCAAGGGCATTAGTGGCAATCTGTTGTGTTCACATAGCTAGTGTACCGACTACATAGCAAGTGGTGATATGGTATCTAATCCTGAACTTGGGTGTTAAAATAAGGCTTGATTTTATTTGTATATCTGTATTGTGCTATAATTAGTTTCTATTTATCTTTTCCTCAGTAATCTCTTAGGCTAGTTCTACACATGATGATGAACCAGGATATACATGGTCTCAGGCTCATCACAGCTTAAAAACCTGTGAGAAGATCCTATGTGCTGTGTGCACAACTATTTCACAACTAAAAAAATCTAAATTGTTTTGGTTTTGTTTGTTTAAAAGTATGTAACAAATCACCTAAGGTCTTGGGAAAAATAGGGACTAAAATTTTATTTAAAGATAGATTTATTATGCCGGGCCACGGTGGCGCACACCTTTAATCCCATCACTTGGGAGGCAGAAGCAGGCGGATTTCTGAGTTCGAGGCCAGCCTGGTCTACAGAGTGAGTTCCAGGACAGCCAGGACTACACAGAGAAATCCTGTCTCGAACAAAACAAAACAAAACAAAACAAAAAAAAAGATAGATTTATTAAGGATTCCAATATCATATTGATGATAACTTGTAAACTGTTGTTATAATTAGTAATTCCAAAAACCCTCATTCAATATCAATCCGATATCTTACTTTTTATAAAATAAGATATTTTTTACGTCTAATATACATGTGTAGAAAGGAACCCGTGAGTGCAGGTGTGGATAGAAGTCAGTAAACAAGATCAGATACCTTGGAGCTGGAGTAATAGGCGGCTAGTAGTGTCTTCTGCTACTGTTGCTGAGAACTGACTTCAGGTCCTCCATGAGATAAGTAGTGTGCATTTCTTAAACACTGAGCCACCTCTCTCCCCAGGCATCTTACTTTTCATATTCAATATGGTCATATTAATTTAGCCACTATAACATTTTATTATTTTGGTTAGCATTTCTAATTTTATTATTGATTTTGTTGTCTTAAATTTAACTTATGAATAAAACATTTGCATTACTCAAAAGTCAAATTCATTCTTTAAAATGATCAGAGGGGCTCAGGCACCTTCTAGAGGGCTCCAGTTTAATTCCCAGTGAATGCCTTGTAGACAACTGTTTATAATTCCATTTACAGGGAACTCAACATCCCCTGGCCTCTGAAGGCCCTGCACTCCTACGTTACACAGGCATACATACAGACAAATAAAACAGACACAAAATAAAATAAATAAATAATTTAAATTTTGTAAATATAGGCATAAAAACATTACTTTTTTCCCCAAAAAACACCTATCTCCAAATTTATATTTAGATATATCTCTGGGACTTGGATTCATTCTTATTTCTCTTGCTTTAAATAAAATACATGTGCAGTACTGCATCCTCTGTTTTGTTAACTTACAAACATTCTGGTATATTTTCCTCAATATGTATACATAATTTCATTTGCAGATATACATTAGTTTAATTCTTATACAGAAGAAAATGTTCATTTGCCCAAATTTGTACAGGATAATAAGAATGTGTGTTCATTCCAGGAATGAACAGGATAATAAGAATTGTGTTCATTCCAGGAATGCAGGTAGTAATAATTCAGATAGAATTTGCCAAATAGTTCTCCCACATAGGCCATCATCCCAGATAACAGTCCCTCAGAACAACTGACTCTTCAAACCCAGCCAATAGAGTTTATTTTTTAATGTTTCTACTTTTGTCAATATGATATGTAAGAAATATAATGCCATTCTAAAAATATTCTAACTATAGCAAATCAAAAATATATAAAGAAAAATAACCTATTCCCAATTTTCAGTTTTAAAAATATTTTATTATTTAGAATTAGCTCTTACTTGTCTTTTACAAAACTACTTTTAAAACACTGGAAGCACACATTAGATATTGGTTCAGACGCCAGCTGTGGAGAGTGCTTAATCTTTCCTTATTCTCTAATGGAAAAAACTAGAAATTAAACTTTAGATGTCATTCGGAACTGGAGAACATAGTCATTTCAGATCTAATATTCCTCATAATACAGTATATGCTGAATAATAGCAACATTGTTTGATTTATGCTTATATTATAAAGTCTGCTTCCACTTGTAAATGCAATGAATTAAGTATTTTCTTGTAAGTAAATTGCCAATCTCCGATGATTTAGCACTGAGTTCACTATCTGTTCAATTAACCAAGCACTAAAAACATATGATTTAATTTTTTTTCATGGAACAATGAGATTTCATCTAGAGTTTCTGATGATTTTGTATTTTATTTTTCTATTATAATTCAATTTATGTAGCTCTTCTGCCCATCCCTTGAAGTCATTTTTAGCATCTGTGAAAAGGCCCAAATAAAAGTTAAAATTTTTTCTTAACCATTTTCCCCCATAGAAACTTTTTCTACTGCTCTGCAAACAGTTATATAGAAATGGTATCATCAGTGATTGTAAGTGCCTGAAAACAAGTTTCTACTTTTTTGCATTTCATTATTTTTATTGCTCACAAGATAACTTAAAGTAAATCTGAATTACTTGGTAACAACCATAATGAGTCTCCAATTATCCAACCACAAAATAAAAGTAGTTAACAATTTCTTTTTGTTATAGGATGTCATGGTAGAAAATAAATTTCTACTCCTAATATCATTACGAATAAAAGGTCATTATACTTGAAGAACATTTAGAGTCAAGCTCTTAGGGATCAAATTATTTAATTTCACACCACAAAATTATTTCGCTGTCATTATCATTTTGGTTAAAGACAATAAGGACTCAATAAAAATATATCACCACATTCATCATTAACTTTTTAATGGAGAAACAATGAGGACAACAATAAATGCTTCAAATTGAAAGTAATAACTCCACTTATTTGGCATAAATCTTCTTTTACTTGTGAATTCAGTATGCTTCAAGATTAGTTTTGAGGCAAATCTAACACAGCATAATATTTTAGTCAAGCAATAAAATATATTCTGATGAAACTTTCTTAACAAGTAAGCAATGCTTTATTGACTATTTGGTAATAGATATTTTACATATGTAAAATAGATATTCTCTGTGTGTATGTTTGTGTATATATGTGTGTGTGTGTCTTGAAACAGTGGGTATAAACTAAATATGCTCATTCATAAAAAATAAAGGTAAATAATAAAGAAAGAAAGGACTGAGACTGAAGCAAAATTGATATTTTCAAGTATCATTCATGCTTGTAAATAATTTGTAATCTTTACTAATACCAAACTGCACTATCAGTGCAATCTGTGCCTTTATTTCTAGATCTCCCTTTGTTATGTATTTTTTATTTTGTTTTGTTTTCTTGTTTAGTAGAAGAGAATAAAAAGTTTATTACAGTGTTTGAAACTATATATCCTCTGTGTATTATACTTGACTTGAGTCTGTAACACTCAGCCTGACTAACAGATTCTAGGAGTACCTGGACTGCATTCACCTTTGTTCTACCATTTTAAAAATATGCAGAGATGGCTTGGAGGTGAAGGACACTTGATGCTCTTACAAAAAAAACCTGGGTTCATTTTCTAGTGCCTAGATGGTGACACTAGGTCCAAATGAATTTCTTGCCTTAATGGGTACCAAGCATGCACATGGCACATTTACATACAAACAGGCAAAATACTCATCACATCAAAAATAAAAATAAATATGTATTTAAATATATATATGATAGCCAACCATGTTTAACATGTTAGTTGTTTCTAAGCCCACAAATTTCTCCACACATCACTCATGTCTCGGGGATTCTACTCCACATAGCTATAAAAAATGAGATATTTTAAAATACAGACCTCAAGATATCCCTCTTCACACGTTCAAGTTCTGTCGCACTTTAAATTGTCTTATTTTTCAATCAACCTCCTGCCATACGTTCTATCATACAACTTTGGATTTCTAGAGTATCATAGGCAAGATTTTGCCTGTTTGCTTTACCTTGCTTTGGTTTTCATATCCAATTTACAATCACACACATATTCATTTCTTTCTATTCTAATTGTTCTAGTATTACCATAAGAATATGTCCAATAGATAGAACTAGTGAACTCCAAATGTAAAGTTCTCTACATATTATTCCTTAAGAGGTGATATTTTTTAATCCTACATGCGATTTAGTCTTGTTGGGAAGATTCGGATACTGCAAAGACACTAGCAAATAACAAGCTACCAGAAGGAAAGAACACAAGCCCTGAAATGTCTGTGTATGTTACTTACTGTTATAAACATCCACATGCAGCTTTGGTGTGTGGGTGTTTGTTACAACAATTTAAAATCCACAAGCACTTGAGATCCTAAGAAAGGAGGAGGATCATTCCACAATTCAGTGTAGGTAGTTTGTCTTAATGATCTCTCTATTTCTGTATTTTGAGATCAAAATACTTACTGAATGCAACTTTTAGTCAAATTGCAAGCTAAATTCTCTTAAGATGTGATTCTGATCAAAAACTGTGTCTTATTCATAAGAAATTTAAAATCTAAGCTTGGGGAGATCACTCAGTCAGGAAAGTATAGTCCTGGCACAAGCACCTGAATTTGGATCCCCAGAACCCACATATTTAACATGCTTGTATTGCTGCAATGGGAAGGCAGAGATAGATGGGTACCCCAGGATGCCTGGGGCTTACTGGCCAACTAGGGCAGCAAAGCCTGTGAGCCCCAAGTACAGTGAAATATCCTATAATGCGCAATAAAGTAGGAAACAATTGAGGAATACAGACAAGGTTCCAAGGTTCCACAGGGGTACATGGATATGTGCACTCAGTCACCCATGTACACACACAGAAACATCTGCACACACATGCACCAACTCATACATAAAGAAACTCAAAATTTAATATAACTTTCTCTGTGTTATAAAGAAATCCTCCTTGTGAACTCTTGTAGACATATATCTTAGGTCATTCATTATACATAGATGAAATAAAACCATCCTGCTAAACTATAACCATCAGAATTTCTAAACAAATTTTATCAAAGTCTTGCTGTGTGTTATGCTCTGTATAAATAACCATATAAACATTAGAAAGATATAAGCCCTGCATCAAAAGAGTTTGAAAATGCAATGATAACTGGGCCAGCAAGATGGCTTAGGGGTAGAGGCTCTTGCCACCAAGCCTAATAACATGAGTTGAGTCTCTGCAGCCCACATGATGGAAGGAGAGAAGTGACTTCTGCAAGTTGTCCTTTAACCTCTATGTGTACAGTGTGACATGTATATGCCCACACACATGAAAATAAATAAATATAAAGAAGTAAATGTATGATGATCAACAGAAAAGCTCTCTTCTCCTTTCTTAGAAAAGCATCTCTGTTATTCTTCATTAAAAGAATTGCCTTCTTTTACTATGTCAAATTGTTTTAAAATAATACAGTCAATTAGATGAGAGAGAAATGAAGATGATTAAAATTCTATAACAAGCTGTTAAATAACTGTATGTGAAAGAAGCAAAATTTCTTTACAACTGAAAAAAATTCTGTTGAACAGTGAAATACTATCAAGAAGTTCCATTACAAAAATTAAACTTATTCTTAGGGCCAGTGTTTCCTGAAATAGTATCCCACCATTATGAAACTCACCTATCCCATCCAAATTTCAAATTACATTTATTTCCTTCTTGATTAACACCTTGAGCTAATGCTGGTTCTGTGCCATATAATTATCTAAATATAATATAGTCAAAGTAAAAGGCTCTTAAATACTATAGGGAAAGTCTCCTCACACCCTGCAGACTACCTCTGGGGCATGCCAGCACACGTCTACGTCAGATATCAAGGGTTTTCCTAGTTTACAAAGCAGTGCTACCAAATACATCACTATAAGATGCTGTGTTCACCGTTCACCGAGGTTGATTTTATTATGCAAAACAACCTGGCCATCATTACTTGTAACTGAGAACAAGTACATCACACAGGGAATTACATTAAAGAATTGAGGCCTGATATGACTGTCTCCTGAGAGACTCTGTCAGAGTCCGACAAATACAGAGGCGGATGCTTGCAACCAGCCATTGGACTGAGTGCAGGGTCACAGATGGAGGAGTCGGACTGAAGGAGCTGAGGAAGTTCATAGCCCCATGAAAGGTGCAACAGTGTCAACCAGCCAGACCCCCCTAGAGCTCCCGGGGACTGGGCCACCAACCAAAGAGTATACATGGAGGGTTCCATGACTCCAGCTGCATATGTGGCTGAGGATGGCCATGCTGGACATCAGTGGGAGGAACAGCCCTTGGGCCTGAGAAGGTTCGATGCTCCAGGGTAAGGAAATACCAGGGTGGGAAGAGGGGAGTGGCTGGGTGGGTAGGGGAGCATCCTCCTAGAGGCAGGGGTGGTGAGGGGTGGGATAGGGGATTTCTGAAGAGGAGGCTTGGAAAGGGGGAAACATTTGAAATGTAAATATGTAAATAAAGAAAATATCCAATAAAAAAATAATATTTGCTGGCTACTTTTATGACAACTTAACCCAAGCTAGAATCATTAGAAAGGCGGGAGCATCAATGGAGAAAATGTAACCATAATATCAAGCTGTAGGCAAGCTCATCGCACATTTTCTTAATTAGTGATTGATGTTGGAGGGCCTGGTCCAATGCAGGTGGGAGCATCCCTGGGTAGGTGATACTGGGTTCTATATGAAAGCGGGTTGAGCCTGCCATGGGGAGCAAGCCAGTAAGCAGCACCCCTCTGTGACCTCTACATCAGCTCCTGCCTCCAAGTTCCAGCCCTAGTTATTTGAGTTCATGTCCTGAATTTCTCCAGTAGTGAACAGTGATATGGAAGTATAAAACCAAATGAACAATTTTCTCCCAAAACTTCCTTTTAGACATGGTATTTCATTGCAGCTATAGCAACCCTAACTAATACAGAATCATAGGATATAATGTAGAGTAATAACAAAAGAGCTTTTACATTTTCACAGGATACTTTTCCACTTAAGCCACACACTGCATGGTGTGATTTGAACATTAATGAAAACACATGGGGAGCAAGTATTTTTATGTATCATTAAAACTGAACAGGTGTTCAGAGCAGAATGGCCTCCCCATGGTGAATATTCAGCATTTTGTTCTAGAATTGTGCTTTATTTTTTTATCTAAATTATATTTAAAAGGAATTGGATTTAATTTGGAGCTGTCAATTGAAAATCTAAAATTGTCTGAGACAGTGATATTTCCTTGTATGAAAACACACTGTGGTTTTCACCATACTGTGGAAAACCCTTATTACTTTCAAAGATATCATTTCCCACTTAGATTTCAGAATACTGGCCTGTGGACCTAAAAGACTATCAGGAACCAACTTTTGCTCACCTCTCAGCTACCCACATATTCATGCTGATTAGTTCATGAGAGAACAGGATATAGTCCAAATATCTAAATGACCAAGAAGCATAGTAACCATTATCAATACATTGCTTATGTCTTAGCGCCATAAGAAGTTACAGATTAGTTCTAACAGGAAATAGATGGGAGAAACTGATAAACCTTTTCATCCATGATAGTAGATGGTGAACATTCACACTGACTGTATGTGAAAGAACTCCTTTTCCCTTCAGACTAATATCATTAGAAATTATACTTAGGCTCAGAATATTACAATATTAATGGGATGTATCTAATATCAGCAACTATTTGGCAGGGCATGAAAGAAAGTGCTATGCTCACACAGAACAGGGTTTTGAAACCTGACAAGAAAATTAATGTTCTTAAATTCTCTGTTAGATGAACTAATTACTCCTGTATCTCCAGTGATTCTGAAGTCCAAAACATTCTCTAGAAGATGAAGGCTTATTGAAATTAGGTATATCAGGGGATGTAACAACAGCTCAGAGACGTAAATGAGCACCTGTTCCCAGAGGACCTGGGTTCAGTTGCCATCATCCATCCAGTAGCTCAAAAACAATCCCCAGTTCCAGGGAATCTTATGCCCACTTCTGACATCCATAGCATGCAGATGGTATATATACACACATTTAGTCAAACAATTAAATACATTTAATAAAATAAATAAATCTAAATAAAATATTAAGTAGCTCAGATGGGGTTAACTGATGCCTTCTTGCCTGAGCTTTTGACCTCAGTTGTCTTTATCATAGCTTCCGCTTAGCTCAAATGGACCCGGAATGAATCAAGATACAAATAGGTCTTCTAAATGAGAATTTTACATATTAGGTTTGTTTCTACATATCACAACTAGGAGATTTGAGAGCAAGAAGCATAAGAAGTATGAAAAGGAGTATAAGTTAATATAATAAAGTAGGCATTCTGAGGCAGATTCTATGTGTAGACCTTGAGGCTTGGACCTCTTCTATAATAAAATACAAAATATATCTCAGAGATATCTCTCATTGGGATCAAGGGTTGTTGTATAACTGTCTGAGTCTATCTTGTGCTTCTGTAATAGAATCAACACTACACACTGGGACACATATCAGACAGAAATAACTGGCTTGTAGTTATGTAAGCTGACAGGTATAAGATTAAGGTGCTGTCAATTGATAAGGATCTTTCTCCTATCTTATCCCATGTGGGAAGGGAGGGTGAAAAAAGAAAAGACAGAGAGGGGGTAGAAGAAGAGAAAAAGGTTGTAGAGAAGGTTAAAAAGATAACAAAACTTGTTCTTTTATAATGATCTCAAAAATCATGTCTTCAGCCTCTTCTCATTGCCAAACTACCTCTTAAAGCTTCCATCTCTAAACACAGCTACAAAGGCTGTTAATTTACAACAAAAGTTAGGGAAAAAGCAAGCATTCCAATTAGAGCAATAATCTTACCAAGGCACAGAGGGGAGGGGAGCATTTACTGCTTCACATATAAACTCTGTATTCCGTTAAATCAGGCACAGAGAACAAGCACTAGTCCTCAAGAAAAGAACCATGAAGGTTTGCAATGGTTAGGATACCAAGGGCATGTGCTTAAAACTGCTACGAAAATACCAAGAGGATTTTGACAGCAGCTTTGAATAGTGATTGGCATGAGTAACAGTCTGTAAATGGATGCATCATGAGTCTAGTAAGTTGTAGCCGAAATTACATTTTAAAAGAAGAAAGTGTGGATACTTCATTCCTTCTTAAAAGGGGAAGAAAATATCCATGGAAGGAGTTGTAGAGACTAACTATGGAGCAGAGACTGAAGGAAGGACAATTCAGAGACTGCTCTACCTGGGAATCCTTCCCATATTCAGTCATCAAATCTAGGCACTATTGTGGATGCCAGCAAGTGCTGGATGACAGAAACATGATATAGCTGTCTCCTGAGAGGCTCTGACAGTACCCGACTAATACAGAAGTAGAGGCTCACAGCCATCCATTGGACTGAGCACAGGGTCCCCACTGAAGGAGCTAGAGAAAGGACCTAATGGGACTAATGGCTCCAAGGAGCATATGTATAGCAGAGGATGGCCATGTTGGTCATCAATAGGAGGAGAGACCCTTGGCCCTGTAAAGGTTCTATGCCCCAGTGTAGGGGAATGCCAGGGCCAATAAGCAGGAGGGGGTAGGTTGCTGAGCAGAGGGAGTGGGGAGGGAACAGGGGTTTGTTTTAGTTTTTGTTTTTTTAATTTAATTTAATTTTTTTTTTTTGGCTGGGAACCTGGGAAAGGAGATATTGTAAATAAAGAAAACATATTGTAAATAAAGAAAACATCTAATAAAAAAAAAACAAGCAAAAGAATAAAAAGAAAGCCACATGTCTAACTTGAGAAAGTGTATGACATAAGTCATCAGGGTGAATTTAAATCATACTAACTCTCCTCACCTGAATCAACAGGAAGAAGGGTTTAGATCTCAAGTGCAAACCAACTCTGTGTCTACTTCATAAATGCCAGGGAAGACCAGTGAGCAGTGAAGGTTTTCTGTGGCACCAAAATAAACGATCATGAAGACTAACACATTTATTTTCCCATTGTGGAATAAAGCTAAAGTCAAACCAAGGAACTTCACTACATGTTTTTAAATTATGTTTTTCAAGAAACTAATGTTTGGTCTACAATGTGATATTTTGATACCCATAAACACTGTGAAATTTTTGTTGTGGATGAACTATCTTGTCATTGGATGAATATGTGTTCATCTCATGCAGGATAAAATCATACACAGAGAATGATTCTCAAGAGACAGAAAAGTTTAAGTTGTTTGTCTGTTCAAAGAAGCACAGTATATTAGGCATAGAAGAATCACACTTATTTTTCTTTAATTGGGTCAAGTTGGATTATTCAAGCCTTTTCCTGGAATACATTAATTACTCATGCTTTATCTCAGAAATAGAAAAGACTCTCCCTTATATGTTCTGCCTAAAAAATTTTTGGCAAAATATCATTGATAAGACAGGTATAGAGGAAATAAATGTTAAATAAATAGAGCTGCAGAACTTAGACATCTATATTAGAAATTAGAAGAAATTAGATCCCTTACCAGTTATGTAACTTAATACAAAATGGAACAAAACATGTTATTAAACTCAGGGTGCAGTGAGAAGTCCTGTCTTTAAAACTAAGGCAGAAAACAATACAGGAAGACACCCAACTTTGATCTTCCATACCCATGTGAATGCACACACACACACACACACACACACACACACACACACACACTCACACACACACCTCCAAAACAATGTTCTAGGCTGTTCTGTGATGGTTAATCTTATTGTCAATTGATACAATCTAGAACCAATTGGGCAGAAAATGTCAGTGAGGGGTTATCTAAATGTGATTAGGCTCTGGGGATATCAGTGAGGGTAATCTTGATTACAGTAATTGATGTGAAAAGGATCCAGCCCATTGTGAGCAGCATAATTCCTTGGATTTGGGTCTCAGACTGTATAGGAATGGGACAGGTGAATATGACTATTCAGTGTAGATATGATGCAATTAGCTGTCTTAAACTGTTGCTGCCTTGATTTCCATGTTATGTTTGTAGCCTGGAGGCATAAACTAAAATAAATTCCATCTCCCCTAAAAAAATACAAAATATAAGGGGGGGGGAGAGAGAGCACAAAGCTTTGATTATACTATCAGAAGTGAAGGTAGGGAGACAGCTTCAGAACACTGCGATGAGTGAGGAATTTTCCAGACACAATGCAAAGGCAAAAAAAAAAAAAAAAAAAAAACACCAAAAACAAAATTAAACAAAACATCTTCCACACGATAAACAAAGACTACAACTGGAAGCACAGACAACCTGTAAGATGGGATAAAATATCTGTAAAATATGACCCTTGCAACTTCTACGTATGTAAACTATGTTGGCATTGAAGCAAATCCACAGCAAAAGAAGTTAATAATATGATTCTAAATTCAGCCATATACAGTAATGTTCTCCTTCCTCCATCAGCCATTATCTGTGTATATTGAGTTACAGCCTATAAGTAACTCCCCCTTTCATGACAAGGTATTGACAGGTCAATACTGTATAGGATCTGTACGGAGATCCTATACAGCCAATCACAGCTGTGAGTTTAAATCACAAAAGAAGTCAGGATTCTATACCACTTGCTCTTAGATTCCATTTGCTCTTAGATTATTTCAGTTCCTTCTGGCTATTCTCTGAGCCTTTAAATAAGTGTTATAGATGTCTCTTTTATAGCTGGGTATCCAACAGTCATTTATTCTCTAGAATTTGACCATGTGTTCATATTTGAGGTCTTTTCTGAATACTATACAAAAGCAGTTTGCTCTGTCCAAAGCTAACAACTACACCATGTGCAGTTAAATTTATGTGGCCACAAACTTATTTAAAAGAAAATTTTGACAGACATATCAGCCCCTTTAGCAAAAACAACACGAGTACCTTTCCTACTACATTATATGACCTCCTGAGTAATGAATCTCTTACCTTGTTTTTGGTACCAAAAGTGAATTTCCTCTTGTGGAACAAAGTGCAAATACAAGCACAAGGTTCACAAAGACTGTTTCCCACCATGACACACCTGTCATTAATGCACCAGTGAGGTAGCCTTGCCTGAATTGTTTTTGTTGTACATAAGGTCC
The DNA here is from genome assembly GCF_008632895.1 of Mastomys coucha. Taxonomy (NCBI): domain Eukaryota; kingdom Metazoa; phylum Chordata; class Mammalia; order Rodentia; family Muridae; genus Mastomys; species Mastomys coucha. The sequence continues at coordinate 182,754,527 of NW_022196905.1, read as the reverse complement.
AGAGCTGACTTTTATGATTTTATGACTGTCTGCTGTTGCTTTTCTTGCTAGGAAGTCTATACAAACCTCCCCACTGCCTTCAACACTATGAGATCTGAACTCCTAACATAGTTCTATCTTGATTTCTCTTAGCTTTGCAACCTAAAGTTATGGCATAAGGTATAAATAGCCTTTTGGTAGCAAAGTCTAACGATTTAGTTCTGGTGGGAAAACATGAAAACTGGCCAAGTACATATGGTTTTAGAAATTGCAAGGGCCTCCCTGCCCAACAATGCATAAGAAGGAAGCCTACCTCTGCCAAAAGATTCTCATTTAATAACTCGTGGCATGGAAAAATCTTTACACATGCAGAATTCTTACATTTGGGCTAGGTTTTGTTTTAAAATTTTCCTTAACTAGTTTATTAAATATTTAATCTTATTTATTTTTATTTGTTTAGAAGTCCTTAGACTTTAAGTGTTTAGAATTTGTTGAGGTTCATGTTTTGAGGAAGGATTTGTTTTTGTATGTATGATATAAACATGTGAAATGAAGGTTATTATTATTATTGTAAAGTAGGCTATTCTAAGTATTGATTAGATTTTGTTGAAGTTGAAGTTCATCTAACCCTTTACTGATTTTGTCTAGATAATCTATTATTTGTTGCAAGAACCTGTTACATTCTTGCAAAACAATCATTTTGTAAATCATAGCTTTATCAGTCATTTTTATTCTTCAATGAATAGATACAGAAATATATGTAAACATTATGCAAATATATTTTTCAATAAGGAAATACAAGGAACACATTATGACTTAAAAGTAATTTTGTTAGAATTTTTCTTTGTTTACTAAATATAGCGAGAAACTACTTAACCTGTGTAATTTTTCTTTTAGAAATTCTTTTGAAAAACATATTCATATATTTTCCCTATAGATTACAGTCATCGTTTACCTTTGAAAAGGTTTGTTACAGCAAAAACTATTCTTGGCTTCTTTTTTATCCTAGGTGAACTTTCAAAGTTACTGTAGAGACATTGCATGTGGAAAACAGTGTTTTTCAGGCCCTTGTGAGAGCCAAATACTAGACCCCTAAAGGGTTCTAGAAATAAAGTTCATTTTTGAATAATAGATTAGGAATAGTATATGGCAAAGTGAAAGTAGGTTTTCTTGCCCCTAAGGAAATATAAATTCCTGTTTTGAGGATGGAGGAAAAGTCATACACACACACAGGGTTGTAACAATGAGTTTCTAGATGTTACTATGGACTTTATATAGTATGAAAAACTGGATATTAAAGAAACCAAAGACCAAACCAGAAAGGGATAGACTATACCTTTCATGTGACTAGGTATACCTTCATGTCTCCAACCACTGAAAAGTCTATAAAGCTCATAAAATGTCAATGGAAGGCTAACAAACTCATAGTCTTCCTCATAAATGAACACATACTAATTGGTTATCCAATACCAAATGGTCATCTCTGATATTATGTATACAAGATAACATATACAGACTGAGCTGGTTATACTTGTATATATGTAACAATAGTCAATGTGGAAAAATGTTCATAAATACAAAACGGAGCAAAGAGTTGGTATATGGGATGGTATGAAGGAAGGATAAGCAAAGAGAAAATTATTTCATTTTAATATAATATCAATAAATAAAAGAAACTTTTAAAAAGAGTAAAGGTGATAGCTTGTGTTCACCTAGAATTGCACATTTGAAGCAAATAGTGCAATCACAGATCACTTTTCAATTCAATATGGAGAAACAAAGTTGCAGTTTCCCTATTCTTAAGTCAGAACTGTGAAAAATGTAACAATTCAACAATACATAGCACATAGTCAAACTTGAGCATCATTAATCTTGCCAGAATCTTGATGTCCTTTCTATTTGTAACTGGGGAAGCTGAGGTGAGCTCGAGGGCCATGAAGAGATAATTGGAGGCTGTGGGTTGGGGGCTGTGGGAATGAGAATTAGAAATGCAGGGGGGTCACTTATTTAAAAAAAATTGTAATCAAGAATGTTGGCCTTATAATGGTTTAGAATACAAATATAGATAAGTTAGTAGGGAAACTGACTATCCTTAATGATCACATTTTGAGCTATATTTTGGGGGGAGACAATCTGCACAAATTTTTCATGTTCTAGCCCAATGTTTAGACTTAAACATCAATCCAACCATGAGTTACTGTGCATGGCAAAAGTAACCCATGTTGTAGCCCATGTTTACATACAACTTTAACATGAAGAGAAATACTTTCTTAAAAGAAGGAAAATCAGGCTATAAATCAATTAATTTATTTTTAAAATTCAATACAGAAAAAGTTGTTTATATCTTAGTTCTAGCTCTTGACTAGGTAAAAGTCTTAATGGGAATGATTATTTTGTCATGATAGCAACAATGTAAAAAGTAGAGCCCAAAGACCATGTTCATTGTGTTAAATTTTTCTTAATCTGATGAGTACCAATTCTTTGTAATAACGCAATAGCAAATGGCATAATGCTTTTCAATCCTTTTTCTTAAAGTTATGGACACTCATCCTGCCTAGGTTAGGATATTACTAGAGTGATATAAATGAAGTGATGTGTATATTGGTGTTACAATAATGAAAGAAAACAATAACATACCAATAAAATATGAACCTCATTGTCATATCATGTTATTATAATCTCAACATGTCATGAGCCCAGATTTCTCATTAACTATAAAATTATGGCTAAAAGTGAACTCACAAATAGTGTATGTCATGTAAACATTGGCACAGAATTAATACATATTATACATCTAAGTTAACATTGAAGGGAGGCATCACCATATGACAGTAGGACTTCTGACTCCATTTCTTTAAAGGTTGTGAGTCCAAATAAACATCAAAAACTATAAAATAGGAAGAATATACAGCTAAGCACTGTTTAGAAAATACAATAAGTGGAACTTCTTTTTAAAGCCTACTTTAACATTTATTTTAATTTTTTTGATCAGATATGCACAAATTTGGCTAACTCTAATGTTAGAAGAAGTAGGATTTATAAATATTTACATAATTTAAGCTTTAAGTTCAGTGATTTTATATATGTGTGTGTATATATACACACACAAATGCATATATGTATACACACACACACACACACACACATATATATATACATGATCACTATGTATTTCTATCATTAGGATGATTGAACAACTGTGAATTTCACTGGATCAGTCCTTAGATTGTATTCTGCTCAGTCATTCAAACATAAACACATGCATCTGCCTTCTTTTCCTCAAATTAGGATCAGGGGACTTTCAAGACATAAATTAAAATATTATAAACATAGAAATTGAATAGATATACTCAAGAACACTGATTATTAATAAATAGTTGTAGGCAAAATTTTTTCATGAATGTACACATACATGCCAATATTTGATTTGTAATAATGCATTTCATATTTCTTTGAATCACAATATTATCATGTAGCATTAGCTTGTCACTGGTAGTAAATTGTGTTTAACTTCATACAACCAAAATGAAGTTCATTGGAGATTATACATACAATCAAGGAACACCCTACTTTTATACATGCAACTCTTGGTGTGGCCTATTAAGCTATTTCTTATCTTTCTGATGCTCATAAACTCCTAAGCATGAAATCTTCAAGCCTTAAAGTAAAGCAGTTAGAATGCAATTTAAACAGGCAAAATGCTGCCTATGATCTTTCCTGCCCAAGATGTTTCTTGTCATGAATCCAGTTTTTAAGTGAAAACTTATAAACTGTTACAATAGTACTGTCTCTTGGTTCTGAATGCTATACGTTATCACATATTTGAGTACAAATAATTCTGAATGGTACACATTATTTTCCAGGCCAGATCTAAACTATAACACTGGTAAGTGAGGGATTTTAGAGGGACTATAAATTCTCCTATCCAAAATACAGAATTGTAGGGCCCAGTTCCATTGGATACTTCTACAAAACATCCCCACACCCAAGGCTTAGGGAACATTGTAATACAGCAGAAATTGAAAGATTGCTAGAGCCAGAGGATCGGGGATTTTGCTGTGAGACTGTATAACATCAGAAGCTATACCCACGAGATCTCACAAACAGGACTGCCAAATGTGAGTTGAACAAGGATGACATCAAAGGCCATGCCAAACTAGACAAAGAAATGTCCACAAGGCCTCAATCCTACACACAGAACTGTTGACAAATGAGGAAAGCTCTAGGAAGGAAGGGAGCTGCTCCCTAGAGAGGACCTCACTGTTGGGCAATGCCAAATGGTCAGCCCTGAAAACATACACTTGAGTATCATCCTACTGGCCGAACAGGCTGTTATTAGAAATATATAGAAACAGACATGCACACGTATGCATGCAATAACAATCGGTGAAGGAAGAGGCCACAAGTTTGAAGTAGACAGGGAAGAGATATATCGGGATTTTGAGGAAAGAAAGGGAAGGAGAAATAGAATTATAAATTTTTTCATAATGAGAAAGAGAAATTAAAAAAGGGTTGAGCTATGAATTAAATATCAAACTTTGTATTAATGCAAATAAAATTCAATTAAGTAGGCAAAGTTACACTCATCTCATGGCTACAATAATGTTAAACACTGACACCTTCAAAAGACAGGATACAATCTCTGATTACAGCAATTTCAATGTAGATAGCTGAGTACTGGTTGCCTTGGCTGGTACCAATTCCAGTTCCTAATCTAAAGAGACTTAAATTTGGTTTTATTTTTCTCATTCATTTTAGAAATACGAATTAGGGCACTACTGTGTTGGTCCATGATCTATGTACTATAGCTAGAGCATACTTTTATTAATTAATTAATTTTTTTACACTTCATATTTTATTCCCCTCTCCCGTCCACCCTCTGACTGTTCCACATCCCATACCTCCTCCCCACTTCCCTGTCTCCACGTGGATGTCCCTACCCCCGACCCAGCCTGACTTCTAAACTCCCTGGGGCCTCCAGCCCCTTGAGGGTAAGGTGCATTCTCTCTGACTAAACCCAGACCCTGCAGTCTTCTGCTGTATGTATGTTGGGGGCCTCATATCAGCTGGTGTATACTGCCTGTTTGGTAGTCCAATGCTTGAGAGATCTCAGGGTCCAGATTAATTGATACTGCTGGTCCTCCTACAAGGTTGCCCTTCTCAGCTTCTTTCAGCCTTCCCTAATTCAACAAATGCACCAGAGACATGGTGGGTAAGAGACTCTCAGGTCTCAAAGGGAGGAACCTTAGATGAAATGCCCTACAGTATGGAGAGGGAACTTATAGAGCCTACCTCCAGCAGGAAGACAGGACATCAAGTGAGGGATGGGGTTGCCCTCCCAGTCACAACTCTGACCTGTAATTGTTCCTGTCTAAAAGAATTACAAGGATGGAAATGGAGAGGAGTCTGAGGAAAAGAAGATCCAGAGACAGCCCCAAGTGGGATCCAGCTCAAGGGGAGGTCCCAAGGCCTGACACTATTACTCAGGCTATGAAGAGCTCACAAAAAGGGACCTAGCATGACTGTACTCTGAAAACCCAACAAGCAGCTGAAAGAGTCAGATGCGGATATTTGCACCCAACAAATGAACAGAAGCAGCTGACCTCTGTTGTTGAATTAGGGAAGGCTGAAAGAAGCTGAGGAGAAGGGCGATACTACAGCATGTTTTTTTTAAAAAAGATAGCACTTACTGCCTATCATAGACCTTGTATTACATATTCCTTTAGTAAAGGAGCAGCATGTTTTCCATGTTCAACACCCTACTTCTCATCCAATTCTTTTGAGTCAATGCTTAAATATCTATACTATGCTACATAAAATTTACATAGAAATTAAAAGTAGTATTTTTATACAGTCTTGCTGGGGAAACAAACTACTTTTGATGGTAGGCTGGAGGCCAGCAGAAAGCAGCCAGCCAAGAGAAAAGGAACTCAAAGGAATCTTTGAAGATTCTTTCATAATGTAGTATCAGTGCTTGTTTTAATCATTAATTTTAATTTAATTTATATTTTTCTTCTCTCTTTATACCCTTCAGGTCCTCTGCACATGCGCATGTGTGCGTGTAAGTGTGTGCGTGCGTGTGTGTGTGTGTGTGTGTGTGTGTGTAGCTTCCAGGTTAGTGTTTTTATGGGATTTCTGAGTATGGGACTGACTGGCTCTCTCTTTCTTTGCCATCTCTTGGGTTCTTTTCCTTCTGTTTGTTTGTCCTATTCTATATGTTATTTTTTGCTTTATCTTATTACATTTTATTTTATTATTATCCCTTAGAAGCTCATTTGTTTTCCAATGAGAAACAGAAAGGAGGCAGATCTGGATGGCAATGGGGGGCGAGGAGTAAGTGGGAGGAGTAGAAGGAGGGAAACTGTAACCAGGGTATGTTATGTAAAGAAAAACAATCTCTTTTCAATAAAATGAAAAGGAAAGAAAAAAGTCTTGTTACATTGTTTACATATTCATTGATGACTTATTGACAACTTAAAATATTATTACCTAAATTGGTACTTATTATAGTGATTAAGTGCAGAACTTCAGATAGTAAAATTAATCCTTTGTAATTTTATTTATCTACTTCAAATAATCTCTACTGAGTTCTCACAATGAACTGAGAAATGCTATGAAACACGTGACCGCCCATTCAAATTCAGCTCTCTGCATTGTTTCACAGTTTCCTGAAATCTCCTTTTCATATGCATAATATTTAATATTATGTATTTTAGGGATGAATATGATTAAATTTATGAAAATATATTCATTTCATTTTAATAACATTTATATTTAACATGCATTTTAGGCATAAATAAGATTAAATTTATGAAAATATATTCATTTCAATAAACTCTTGGAATCATTTTAAACTTACATAAACAACTGTACAGAAATTATAGTGCATGTCTCCTCATTAGTAATATCCATATTAGAGCATTTCATAGGTTAAAGTCAATTGTTAATATTAACATTTGCTGTGCATTGAACTGTTTATATAGATTTTAACAAATGCTTAGTCACCATTATCGTATCACAAGGATTAGGTTCATTATTTCAAAAATCCTCTGTGCCCTACATCATCTATCTTTTTTAAACAGTTATTAGCAACCATTGATCTTCTCTAGGGTCTCCTGCATCTACTTTTGGCTCTTCCAGAGCACCATATTGGAATCTACAGCCTTTATAGGCCAACTTCTTCAAATATATACACAGTATGCTTTTCTGCATCTTCTTGTAGTTTAGTAGATCCTGTCTTCTTACTTTAGGGCCATCACGTGAATGACTTATTTCCACCATGTTCGTCCTACAGGTTATATTGCATCATTGCAATCAAAATCAAGAGAGTCAACCAGTCATTCACTGCAAACTGTAGAAACTTTGGAGCAGTGACTATATTTCTCTTTTTAATTTAAGGTGTTGGTTATATTAACAGAAATATAATACAGGAAATTGCTACCATAAATGGACCATGTGTTGACTTATCTAAAATAATATGGAGAATTCTTTGCTATCAGTTCATAGGAAGAAATTTGAAAGTGTTATGTCTGTGGGAGGGTCCTACCAGAGTGCCCATAGAAATGCAGACTTGATAAGATTTCTAATGGAAATGAGAATTCTGATGGAAATTAGAATAGAGGTAACTTTGTTTACTGGGGAAAACACTGCAGACACATTCCATTTTAGGAGACTATGAAAGACTGACCTTCATGTGCTAGTTTATCTTAGAAAAGAATTTCAAGGCAGCAAGTCATTTGATAAATGGGGAAGATATTGTTGCCTTCTTTTAGACAGCTTTAAACTAAAGAACAGGAGGGGGAAGAAAGGAGTGAAAAGGGGAGTCATTCTGAGGACTTGAAATTTGTACAGAAAAGGAGTAGTCTCAAAGTGCAGCCAACTATGATGTAGGTGCCAAAGAGATTACTGAGGTTAAAACGAAGCCAAGTCCTATGCATCCAGACAAACGGTGATGATAGCTTGAGGACATTCCCCAAACTGGCAAAGCCACATCCAATGCTGGTTCAGAGATGTCAAACAAAAACCTAATTTCGAAAAGTTCCCATGTTAGAATCTTTTAGAAAGAAGGAAATGAGCTGCTCTTCTCTTCAGTAGTAGAGTCTTGCAGTGGGCATCCAGAAAGACCCTCTGAGACACTAAAATGTTGTTCATGCAGATCCTGGTATAGCTCAGGAGGGCAGTGTGTTTTTCATGTCATACTGGTTTGCAAATCCACAGGATCCAAGGTGGTGGTACCACAGAGGCTTCCACAAAAGTTGCAAAGGTAAGCTGGGGAGGTTGGACAGCAGGGTCCAATGTCATCAACTAGTACATGACAAGGCATAGTATATCTGCTGAGGGAACCTGTATACTGTGTGCAAAGCTAGCACTAGAGATTGACTATGTAAGCTTCTGTCATCAAACTATATGGACCATCCAAGCCTTTGACAAGAACTTCTGAGATTTAATGATTATCTACAGGGTTTCAGTGATCTTTGATTCTAGCCTTCCTTACTATTATTCTATTCCTCTCTTTTGGAATAATTATGTTTATCCTATGCAACCATGCCTTACAAGTATTTAACATTTTTCTGATTTTTTTATGGAGTGCCACAGGAATTTTCCTATAATTTCAGAGGAAGATTTAGAAATAGAACCTTTGAAAAATGTTGAAACAGTTGAGAGTTTGGGGACTGTAAGATAAACGGAATCTATTTTGCATTATTGAATAGACATGAACTTTAGGAACTTATGAAATTTGTGTGTAAGTTGAACTTTAGGAGTCAGGGTTGAAATTATAAAATCTATGTGTATCCACCAGAGGAAGGAAATCTGAAGGAAACAAATTTAGGTGCAAGCTTTTATCTCTGACCCCTTTAACCTCAAAGTCCTGGTAGAGAAAAATGGAAAACATACTAATATAAGGTTCAAAAATCCTATGGGTGGATAGTACTCCCTTCTTATTGGAAAATCAAACATAAAGTATTTTTAGGTAAGTTGGTGTCCACAGTCTTGTAGAACCTACCTCTGAGTGTACAGATGTCCAAAATCTTTTACAAGGGACTTGGTGTGCTAAGATGACTGGTGGACACCTGAATTCAGCAGAAAAGGAATAGTTGTATACGGATGGAGTCAGAACCACAGTCTCTGGGGGGTGGGGGGGATGAATAAAACTCAAGAGCAATTTTAATGGGTCAGGACAGGGCACTTATACACGAGCCAGTGTAGCAGGAACAGAGGTCAGCTCCACAAAAGGAACTCACAGAAGCATTGAGAATGGTGCAATCACCTTCAGAGAATTCCATCTCTGTAGGGAGTTGTAGATTTTCTAAAATAAGATTCAAATAAAGAACTCCAGGCAACTGAGGAATGCTGAAAACTGGAGAAAGAGACTTCTCTAGCTACTCAAAAGCACAACTGTTTATCCAATATAAATGCACATTCCTGAAAACATACACATAATTAACACTAAACAGACCAAGTAGCATTTTATTCAACAATTAAAATAAAAGAGGCCATGTATTTGAATAAAGCATTAAGGGGGGTTGAAGTAAGGAAAGAGAAGGAGAAATTATAATTATATTATAATCTCAAAAACTAAAAAATGTATGTATTAAAAAATTGTATCTGACATTACTAGATTCTATAAGTCTTTCCCTAAGCATGATGTGGGATAATGTGGTTTTTGTTGATGTGGGAACAAGGGCAGCATCTACATGCAAAGGTGAGGGAAGAGAACTACATTCTTTTGTGATCCCTTTTGAGTTTTTGAAAGAAACATGATAGCATGTTTGGAGAAAAATAATTAAAGACATTGTCACTCTCTGTCACAGTTTATAATTTTGCAGCCTTGAGTTTATAAAATGATTGACAGAAACTTACATAGATAATAGGGTACAGAGCAGCTTGAGAAAGATAAAATAACAAAATATGAAATTGCAAGATTAGATGGGATCTTGCCACCATTATTTTACAGAATGGAAAAAGCAGTCATGATTCTAAGACACCAAGTAACTGTAGCTGTGGAGGAAATTATATTAACATCATAGTCAATATTTTTACCATAATGTAATGCCTAAAACACAGCTATATGAGACAACCCAGTAGAAGGAAAAAGAGCAGGCAAACCCAGCACAAGCAAGAGTCAGAAATATTCCTGACTCCTATTACTGGGAGTCCCACAGGAAAATCAAGCTACCCAACCATAAGGTATATGCAGAGGACCTAGCTCAGATCTATACAGGGTCCATGTTTGTCATTTCAGTTTCTGTGAGCCTCTATGAGCCTGGCTGAGTTGATTCTGTAAGCAATGTTCTTATAGTATCCCCATCCCCTCTGGTTCCTACAATCCATCCTTCCCCTCTTTTTCAGTTTTCCCATGACCCTATCAAGTGTTTAGCTGTTGGTCTCTGTATCTACTTCACAAGTTGCTGGATGATACCCCTGTGGTGATAACTGGTCTAGGCACCAATCAATGAGTGTAGCAGAATATCATTAGGAATCATTTCATTGGTTCTATCCTAAGTTTCTAGAATGACATGCCTCTGATTCCCAGTAATGCAAAGGTTTCACTTTAGTAATTCTGGTGTATTATTAATCACAGCTGATTCTTCAGTCCCAGCTCAACAAAACTACAGAATCTTCAAAATGAAAATAGTAACAGCCCTGATAAGCATCTTTAATCTTCGCTCTGAAATTTCACAAGCCAGGCCTCCATCGTTTGCACTGTTCTCAACATTATCTTCCAAGCTCCTACAGAACATCCCACAGACCTCAATATCCAATGGCTCTTCTAGCCCAAAGTTCCAAAGTCCTACCATGGTCCTCCTCAAAACATGGTCAGGTTGTCACAGGAATGAGCAGGTACCCCAGTGTGCTGGTACCAATTTGCTTAGTCAGGGTTTCTATTCCTGCACAAATGTCAGGACGAAGTAGCAAGGGGGAGGAAAGAAATTATTCAGCTTACACTTCCACATTTCTGCTCATCACCAAAGGAAGTCAGGACTGGAACTGAAGCAGGTCAGGAAACAGGAACTGATGCAGAGTCTATGGAGGAATGTTACTTACTGGCTTGCTTTCCCTGGCTTGCTCAGCTTGCTTTCTTATAGAACCCAGGACTACCAGCCCAGGAATGGCACCACCCATAATGGGCTCTTCCACCCTTGATCACTAATTGGAAAAATGCCTTACAGGTGGATCTTATGGAGGCATTTCCTCAAGGGAGGCTCATTTCTCTGTGATAGCTCCAGCTTGTGTCAAGTTGACACACAAAACCAGCCAGTACAAGATTTCTCAGAAGAATGAGTCTTAGTCTCAAGATCCAGTAAAACTATTTTGGACATGTACCAAAAGAATTCTCCATCCTACCATAAGCATACTTGCCCAACCATATTCATTGCATCTTTATTCATAATAGCCAGAAACTGGAAACAGCCTAGATGTCCCTCAATTAAAGAATGAATAAAGAAAATCTGGTATTTCCACAATAGAGTATTACTCAGCTGTTAAGGATATTGACATTATGAAATTTGCAGGCAATTAGAACTAGAAAGGATCATCTTGAGTAAAATAATCAAGACCAGAAAGATGAACATGTTATGCACTCACTTATAAGTTGACCTTAGCTATAAATAAAGGACAATCACACTACAATCCACAAACTCAGTGAGGCTCAGTACAAGGAGGACACAGGCAAGGACGCATAGATCTCTCTAGCAAAGGAAATAGATTTCGCATGTAAAACTGGAAGCATGTAGGGATTGGAACAGAAAATTTCAAGTCTGTTATACAAATCACTAAAATTTTCTTTGTGCTTAGTCTTCATCAGATATTTCTTGCTCTCAACTTATTATAGAGTACTTGGCTCTCATCTTATTATAGCCTGACATTTTATGTTAACATGTTTAATTATCAATTTCTTGAATGTCAGTTAGAAGAATGTGTTTCTCCTTAATCATGTAATTTCATTTTTTTCCTGTGTTTTTGAGTCAGGACCTCACACGGTACACACTTATATAAACCTCAAAATGTAGCTGAGGATGACGATAAACACTTAATCCTCACACTTCCAGCTTCCAATGTTGGGATGATAGATCTGTGCCACCCTACTCAGCCTCAAACTCAATTTCAAAATTGCAAATGAAAATCTTTTCATCACTACTATAAATTTTTAACTATATTTTCGTCTCTAATTTCTCTTTGACATCTTACTTCAATTCATATTTCCTTCAATAATTCCACCAAACCATTTTTGTTCACCATTCATAACGAATTCTGGTTTGAGAAATCTAATTGTCAGTTCTCTGTCTTTCTGTGAGCCACTAGCAGCACCTGACATGGTTGATCACATTGCCCTCCACAGAATACTCCTGAGGGTTCTGTGAAACATTGACTAAACATAATTGCCAGATTATTTTCAATATTGTTCCATGATTTATCTACCTCTATTCTTCAGAATTTCTACCTATGGTAATTCTATGACCTGGGCTGTCTTAGATAGGGTTTCATTGCTTTGAAGATACACCGTGATCAAGGCAACTCTCATAAGAACAACACTTAATTGGGGGATAGCTTACAGGTTCAAAGGTACAGTCCATTATCATCATAGCAAGAAGGATAGCAGCATCCAGGCAGGCAGACATGCACTGGAGGAGTTGAGAGATCTCTGTCTTCCTAAGGCAAATAGGAGAAGACTGGCCCAACAAGGTTAGTTAGGAGGAAGGTCTAAAACCCCAGCTCCACAGTGACATACTTCCTCCAACAAGGCACACCTACTGAAACAAGGCCACATTTCCCAATAGTGCCACTCCCTAGGTTGAGCATATCCACACCACCACATGGATGAACTCTATCTAATGCATGATATTAAATGACAACCACTTAGTAATGATGCAAAAAAAAACAAAACAAAACAAAAAAAACAAACAAATTCTACCTTTGACTCAGACTTTACAAGCCTATTTCAGATGTGTCTGTCATCTTCATGTGGAAACTAAGAGCCAATTTAAATTTTGCTCATCTGGAAACAAACTCCAGTTTATGATCGCTAACATCCCCTCCAGTGTTTCCTACATCAGTTCATAGTAACTTCATAATGAGAGTTGTAAAAACAAAACATGCTACATTTTCCTCTTATAGCCACATTGAATCCATCAGCTAGCTAACTCTGTGAAATTTCAGTATGTCTAGAGCCTGTTCATCTCGACCATTTCCTGACTTTCGTTATTACTACCCCTAAGCTATATTATGTTTGGGAAACCTACACAATAACCATGATGACCATTATATAATTTCTATGCTCAGAATCTCACTAATGGCTTCACAGAGAAAGATTTTGTACTCACTAGAGGAGCAGGCCCTTTGTGATTGCATCATGTGCCAAACTCCCAGCTTTAGTCCTCTGTTCTTTTGGTCCCTCCTCATCCTTACTCTAGCCACACTGATGTGCTTATAGGACCAACTTCAGAAAGTTTTGAGAATGTTCTTTTACAATATATCCACTTTATTCATCTACTTATTTGCTTCACACTCAATATTGCTTCACCACAGACTTCCCTGACTTAACAAGTTGTATAAACATCCAAGCCTGCAGATCACTCAGTAACTCCATTTTTTACCCTGTCTTCATCTCCACAATACATTTAGGATCATCTTATTCACTCTATTATATTTGCTTTTAAGATTAATTTTTACCTTTCACACTGATAAATGTCATGAGGAGAAAAGCTATGCTTAATTCTGCTGTATTATAACACTCATTGCAACACATGATACATAAGGACTGCCCATTAAACAGAAAAACTGAATGGGTAACATCATACCATGTCACATATAAATACCATCAAGGAGTTAATTTAAATAAAAATTAATTTTCTTAAATGCTAGAGGTAATTTCCAAATTTGAAGGAGCTAGGTAACAAACCATACTTGAATGATAAAAATCTTTCTTTTCATTCTTATAGATGTTAAAATAGTCATGGAATTTTCAAAATTCACAGTTCATACTTAAGACCAGCCGTTAATATTTCCTAATGAAACATCTTTGTGTTAAAATAAAGTTTAGAGTACAAGCGTAATTCCTGTCTTCTGGCAACTGCCATCCATGAGTAAACCTGTTCAAAAATGTGCCTTAGAGGAAGCATTCCAAATATCAGAGTGAGATATCATTAAAGTAACTTTGCATTAAAATATACTCTTTAAAATGCCTTATTTTGATTTTTGAATGATAAGATCTTGTCTTGGGTAACTACTTGTTAAATCAACAAATGTTTTAATAGTCAATAAACTTTCAAAATGAGAAATGAAATGAGAATTTTAAATTTGTTATAAGTGAAAGTTTGGTTGACATATACAATGGGAAACATAAAAAGATATTCATCCCCAAAATGAAAAGTATTAGTTCTTCAATCCTGATTTTCAGGGCTCCAAACCATATGCCTGGTTGCTGATAATAAAAATTTTAGTGCACTTTAAAATTAGAAATGTCTCGCTAGGAGATTTTGTTACTATGAAATGGATCTATCATGAAATATTTCTGTAGTGAGAAGAATGGTTGAATTTTTTGATTGCTTTTAAATGAAATGGAAAGCATTTATACAGGAATTTATATACTTCCTTAAAGGATTTGAAAATAGTCTAACTAAACAGAGCTGCTTCCTCAGAAGGAAGAACTAAGTGAATCAATAATAGCTTTGTTTTTGAACTGTGACTGGAAGACCAGTCCTACCCAAGGAGCATGATGTGCTAAATAAGCGTTGAGCCCAGGTTCAGAGGAAAAGGGGAGAAGCAGGAGACAATGTCAATGTACTGGAGACCATGTTTCTTTTTCTAAGAACCCTTAAGAGCTTTGTGGGGGTGGCAAGAACATGATTCTTGATCAATTTTATAGACAGTCTTTGAGAACAATTTTGTACCTAAGATGAATTTATAATAGAAGGAGATCATCTTTGTGGTTATAGAAATCAGACGGAAGAAGAAAAAAAATAAGCTCCTAAATCATAGGTTCAAATTTCAAATCAAGTGCTTACATCAAACCACTTAAGAGATTGTCATTAAATTGAGGGTTCAATTATAGGTAGGTTCTTTAGGCTACACCTTCAGTTGAGCCTTGTGTTGAATTTTATCTTGACACTTAGTGAATTGCGCATCTCTCCTATGCCTAAAAACATACATCAATATGGTGTAGAGTGGTAACATTGTGGCCTGAAAAACAGAATGATTCTCCTTAGAAGCTTGCAGGATAGACACAATTGTCAGAACAGCCCTGTAATCCCAGGAATTCAGGAGGCTGAGGCAGGAGGACTAAGGTTTGTGTTCTGCATGGGCTACTAAGTGAGTTCAAGGCCAACATAGCAAGATAATAAGACTATTGTTCAGAAATAACAAGTAACAAGTGTGGTAAGTGTCGTTTAATGATAGCATGACTTCCCGGCTTGTGTGAGGGCCTATATTTAACCTTCGGCACTGTTAAAGCTGAATTAAACTAAACAATAAACAAACAAAAACAAAACCTAGAATGAGTTTTAACTATTTGATGGGAGAAAAGATAGAGTTTAAAGTTGGTATTTTGTTAGTATCATGATGTGACCAACTAACAGGCCAGTAAAACTGGTGTTTTATATAAAGGATTCTTTATACAAATTACATGATTTTTAAGTAACGATTAAGTCTTTGGAATAAATTAATATCAAGGTATGATTGCAAATGACAGTATCCAACACAACTTCAACTGAGAAATTCTGGAGTTGTGTGCAGAAAGAGAAAAGAGACCTGGATGAGTTACCTAGGTTCATGATTGGCGCTTACTATTGAGAAGAGTTCGATTTATTTGATATTGAGCTCCTGAGTCAGCCACAGAGCAACAGATGAACTCAAACTGTAGCTGGTCTAAATGCAACACTCAAACTGACAATGGTAACTGAAAAATACTTCAAGCAGTTGGTAAAATAAAATATCATTTGGGCAATGTTATATAGATCATTTCTGTATCATGTACAAACCTTTCTATCCAAAAAGTCTTACAGGTTCTGCTCATTCATCCTGGCATATACCCTGACCATGGCAACCGCTGATCTTTTCAGTATCTTCATACTCTGAACAGTCAGATAATCAAATCAACTAACCTCAGCCTTCAAGAGAGAGGCCTCTCATTTTCATAAAGTTCAAATAAGACAAAGAAACCCCAGCAGAGAATTTGAAGGTGTGTAGTATATTGCCATTTACAGAGTATTCATATCAGATACCCACTACATAATCCAAGTCTTGAAAATTTTTGTAGAATAGGGGAGGGGAGATTGTAAAAGTTGAAGGTGGTCAAAAAAACTCAAAGAAATGTTCATGACACAACAGATCAGAGAAATTAATGAATTCTTGGAAATGGTAACAATATAAACAAGACCAGCTCAAGCTCCAACCAGACAAAATTCCAGCATGGAGACAGGAAAGTGAACAAAAGATCCCACTCTTAGCTGAGGAACTATTGGCATGTAATAGCTACTAATACAGGGAGGGTCAGTTTTCAGTAGTGATGTGACCCTCACAGGCTGACCATGCACCAGGGAGCCCAAACATCCAAGACTAGCTGGGTAAAGCAAATTGTATTCAGTGAGAAATTAAACAGATGGATAAGAATTAATCTCAAAGTTTAATGGGAAGAGATGAGAAGTAGAGAGGATGATAAGAGGGGGTTTTCAGGGGTGGATAATACAAAATATATTCTATGAAATGCTCAATAAAATACTGCAAGAAATAATACATTATTAAAATAATTAATTAAAAGTGAAAATCAAAGCCGGGCGTGGTGGCGCACGCCTTTAATCCCAGCACTTGGGAAGCAGAGGCAGGTGGATTTCTGAGTTCGAGGCCAGCCTGGTCTACAGAGTGAGCTCCAGGACAGCCAGGGATATACAGAGAAACCCTGTCTCGAAAAACCAAAAAAAAAAAAAAAAAAAAGTGAAAATCAAGCACCAGATAGGAATATCACAATAATTATATGAATATGAAGGACAAAATTCTAGAAAACAAAGTATTCTAAAACTAGGGGCAACCTATAACCAGGACTTTATATGTAATATATAATAATAAAACTTTTACTATATTAAACAAATTCAAATCATTTAAACGTATTGAAAAGCTTAAGTCTTTCTCATAATACTGGAAGATTTCAACAGAAAAATTAAATAAATTCTTTACCAGGTCAGAATGACATTAGGAAATAAAAGCAATATACAGCAAATTAACACCCAATATCAAATTAAATGGAGAGATACTTGAAGCAATCAGGGACAAGTTTCAGCAAAATTAAAATCGGGGACAAGACAAGGATGCCCACTTTCCCTGTATCTATTCAGCATTTTTCTCTCTAATGGAATTATAGATATGAAAATTCTTCTTTCATTATGGAATATTTCCTTAAGGATTTTTTCATCCCTTTATTATCATATAGAACAGTCCATATTAGTTCAAAGAAAACATTGAATTATTTTTCTTAAAAGAGGGTTTAATCAATATAATTTCAATTAATCAAATACCTTAGGCTAATAGATTTGTCTTCTGAAGTACATTTACCACCATTACTGACAATATTTGAAGGATTGAAGATTTTATTTCTTCCATGGAATTTTATAAAGAAGCAACACTTAATTCTCAGTATATAGACTGACACAAGTAATCTTTTAAACATACAGGTATCTACATGATTTACAAAGCATTGTAAGTTTGGAGTACATTTATCAAATATATCTATGTTTTATATGAATTCATGTGAATAATATATAGTTTAAATAATTGAACACACTTGTATTACAAATAAGCTTGGATATCATTAATATTTTAATGTATTTCCCTTTTGGTAGTATAATTACTGTTATTATTTTCAGCCAAAAACATAAAATATATTCCTGACTTTTCATGACTATGAAACATAACTCTTGGGTATAATCTCTATGTGAAAAGCATGTAATGAATAGTCTGTCAAATTCTCTTCTCACAATGAAAATTTCTTCTACAATACATCTATCATCTATTACCTGATGGGCATATAAAAGCCAAACTTTATAACATTGTTAAGTGTTATTTATATTGAACTTGTACCAAGTTCAAGTATCTCAGAAACTGGGCAGGAGGCCACAAAATACACACACACACACACACACACACACGCACACACACACCTATTTCATTGTACTTGTATATAAGTTAGTAAGGTAGATAATGTATATTTAATGTGAAGCATATATGTATTACACTTCTTTATAAAAACTAATGGTGTCTATTGGAAATCATAGAATCTAGTGAGGTGTCAATAAAAGATGCCCTAATTCAATATAGTCATTATTTGTATTTACTCAGTTATAAAAATATATCCTGGAGCCCCATAAGATAGAAATTCTTATTTAAATACCTGAAGAATATGCTACTAGCAACTACAGCAAAATAAAATGTGATCACCTTTAATATATCCTAATATCTTTGTTTCCTCACCAGAAACTTATAGGATTATTAGATATGTTGATTTAAATACTGACATAACAAAATTAAATAAATAAATTTCATAGATTAAGAATTTGTTTTATTTGTACTTGTATATGCTCTCTGAATCTGGATGCAGTTTCAGATTTTATTATTGTATTGAAGACTTTGTATCAGCTGAACATTGTGATAAAGATTTTTCTAGAATCTGGTAGAAAAATAAATTTAGTTACAGAATTATGGAGCTAACTGTTACATGTGAACATTTCATTTACTATTTATGTTTGTAAGAAATATATAAATAATGTAAACTATTTTAAACCACATTAGCTTGGAGTTTTGTTTCTTTAAGTCTTTGGAGCTATTTTATAATCTAGTATGAAGCTATTAAGTTTTGCTCATACTGATATTTAGAGGCTTGTAACTACATATTAGTAGTTATATAATCTTAATTCTTCATCTGCTTTATTCACTTCTCTTATCTTAGTGTATAATTGACAGGAAAGAAAGACCAGCTAATATAAGTCCAGAACATAAATTGTAATGATAATACATGAAACTAACTTTCAGAGTACATAAACATATGAGTTTGTAATAAAGATGCATATTAACTATCATGTTCTATGTATTAAAAAATACTAAGCATTTAAAAACTACTTTTGATTCAACATGAATGTATAATTAATATGATTTGTTTATATACATCAAATATGGATGATTTATAACTATGGGTGGTATTTATGATGGAAGGGAACAATTTTGACAAGAGGCTGAAATTCTACTGATTAGATAATCAACGGTCTTACATGGGAATGTGATTAGGTATTGGTTGACTCCTCAAACTCACTGGCCAACATTCAGTCCCTCCACAATGAGCTGGTATTCACCAGTTCTTGTCAGAGAGAGAGTACAAACTACATTCAGTGTCCATTTTGTGTGAAGTGTCATCAGGTTAGTGTCAATGAGATACTTTATTTGCATCTTTACTATATGATACAATGCCCAGTGTTCAACTGGTATTTTCTGTGGCCATTCACATCTAATACACACTTCCCTATCAGCAATGAGCAGAAGGCCTAAATTTTGTTAAGATGCTGAGTGATTCAGTTTCTGAATCATTAGCAGAGGCCTAGCACTATCTCTCTCTCTCTCACAGACACACATATTTATAACTACATCTGTGTTATATATGTATAATATATACATACATATGTATATATACATACATACATGTATGTGTGTGTGTGTGTGTGTAAACTTTCAGTGGTCCAGCTCATCCACTTTGGCGAAAGCACGTCTATAAGGTTGTGGTTAATCACAGTCCCTTGTGATTCATGTGCACACTGATGTTGGAGAAGCATCACTGTATCTTGAGAGCATGGCAGTATTCCTCTTAGTCAACATGACAGAGGGTTGTAATGAAAGGATGTTGCATTTAGAGAACTGAAATATATGAGCTCTAAAGCCAGATGACTTTGGTTTCATTTGACCTCTATTTCTTTTCATGAATATGTTTCATATATGTTTGGTGTGTTTGTGTGTATCTATGTGTGTATGTCTGGATGCCTGTGCATACACTTGTGCACATGCATACAGAGGCCAGAGAGGTACTTGGATTTCTTCATCAATCACTCTCCTTTAATTTTCAAGAAAGGGTCTCCTTCGCTGAACCAGAACTGAGCAACTAGCTAGGCTAGCAGGACAGTGAACTCTAAGGATCAATCTGCCCCCACTTCCTCAGCACTCAAGTTTCAGATGTATGCAATCTGTAGTAGCTGGGTCCCAGAGATTTGGAATCAGTGTCTTTTATATGCCTGGAAGGCACTTTACAGATTGAATCAGCTTTCTTGTGTACTTACTCTGTTTACAAATGAGCATTAAACTCTAGAGCAAGTTACTTAACCTTGTTAACCTTCATTTTACCACATCTAAACTTGAATCAAGTTGCAATTATCTCTATACTGTCCTAAGTACAAAGTGAGATAGCACACATGAAATGTGTTTTATACCAAGTAGGCATTATATATTAATTATATGTATTTTATATATATACATATATGCATATGTATATATATGCGTGTGTGTGTATATATATATATATATGTATATATATATATATATCACATACTCAAAACATTCCCTTTCTTCCACCTTTTAATCAATGTAATGTGCACTGAAAATCTGTAAACACCTTTCTTTTCTTGGAGAAGATAAGCCATTGTTTGCAAGCCAAGACAGTTGTACCTTAGATAATAGTTGGCAATTTAAGGGAGGATAAAATAGAAAGTTGATTTCTTAAAATAAAATTTTAGCTTGGCCCTCTGAAATAACCTCAAGAATAAATCTCATTTTATTATTTGTGCATATGTAGGATGGCCTAGTCGGTCATCAATGGGAGGAGAGGCCCTTGGTCCTGTGAAGGTTCTATGCCCCAGTATAGGGGAATGTCAGGGCCAGGAAGCTGGAGAGGGTGGGTTGGTAAGCAGGGAGAGTGGGGAAAGAATAGGGGGTATTTTGGAGGGGAAATCAGGGAAGGGGAGAACATTTGAAATGTAAGTAAAGAAAATATCTAATAAAAAATTAACCAGAAACAAGGCACTGATTATGTTATTAAGGACAAAGAGAACACTGTTAACATAGAATAAAATCATATCACCACTGTGGAAATTTGAAAAGTTTACTGTCGCCTGACCATCCTCTGTACAAAGGGTATATTAAACATCTGTAGCTGTTTATGTGAATAGAATGGGCAAAGGCTCTTTAAAAAGAAAAATCCATGTATCACATAAGAAAGAAAAAGAGAAAGGAGAGGCAATCCTGTTCTCTAGGTCTCCTTTATGGCCCATTGAGTCTTGAGTAGTTTATCACGTAACAACTGATATTGAGCAGAAGACATTGACAGTAGATGATTAGCCAAACATGCTCACAGCCCTGAGGAGAATGGCACAGCACATTACCCAGGCCAGTGAGGGAGTTTCGCTTGGGAACAGATTGAACATGCAGACAATGTGGGAGTAGGACTTTGTAGCAGCCAGAAGGTGAAGCCACCCTGAGTCTCTCCTGGGAGGATGTACACTACTAATTTTAAAAAATGGCAGTCTGACACGAAGTGAGAGCTGTGGGAGATGAGACAGGAAGGGGCATCTGTCAGGGCACAACCACCATCTCAGGACTCAGAATACCAGGGAGCTCCTTTATACTTTAACCTCCAATAGCTACTTAGGTTGCTGACTGATGTCTTAACAGGCTCAGAAATAAAGGTTTTGAGACTTCAAACTACGTGTTTTAAACATAAGAGAGAGAATCAGGAAAGCCAGAATCAAGAGAAATGAGGTTTGGAAACTCAGGCAAAAAGCAGCAAAGAAAATGTGAGGTCTTGTGGTCATGCTGATTGTCAAGGACCCAGTGCACAGGACCCAGTGAGCACATAGGGACTGCTGAGTATGGATGGAGGTTCTTAGGCTTAGAGTTGGCTAAGCTCTCTACTTTCAATTGTATCAGTTTGTGGCCAGTAACGGGCAAACTGCTGTCACATAGCACAGGGCTAAGGAGTGGCTGTTTCATATCAGGGAAAGCTACACAAACTTGTTGACAAAATAGTTAAGAGATTTAACTATTTGTAGAGATAGAAGAATATAAGAAAAGGAACACTCTTTCCCTTCATTCCTATTAAATATCAAGAAAAGATGAACAGTAAGACAAATTTTCACTGATCTCCATGACTGCTATGTTTTAAAGGCATGGGAAGATGCCATGTCCTTGTAGGGCAGAGTGTATTTCCTAATGGTAACCGAAGTCATAGTTTTAGAGAAGGCCAAGGTTGGCATCAATATTGATTACACTTCTGCTTTAACTAGTAAGAAATGAGTTTACACAGAAAATTACCCTTTCATGTAAATTGCTGAACACAAAGCTCAATTTTGTGGCTGGTACCTGGTGAGATTAATATCAATAAGCATGAGAAGAACAATGGAACAAACAGGGACATACCTTAAAATTGTCCATCTGAAACATTGTCTTTCAAAATCTGTTACTTTGTCTCTTTCATC
Source organism: Mastomys coucha (assembly GCF_008632895.1). Lineage (NCBI taxonomy): Eukaryota > Metazoa > Chordata > Mammalia > Rodentia > Muridae > Mastomys > Mastomys coucha. The sequence goes on along the minus strand of NW_022196905.1, from coordinate 182,732,052 downwards.
AAAGACTATGGCAAACGTAATTTTCCCCAAAAAGAGTTGAGGTTCTCATGTTGTATCGTGTATTAGATTTCTCAAAAGTAAAGAAATAATGGAGTTGTTTGAGAAAGACATGTAAGAGAATTCTAAAAGGCATATAAAGTTATTTCAGCCAAGTTTCAAGATAGCTCACAGGTTTTCTGTTACCAGGTGAAGCCCAACCAATACTTAATCTGAAGATTCCACAGTGTGCCTCAGGGAGCAGAGCAGTATTTAGAATTTACTTTCTATTATTATTGGAGACAAAGGAGTCTTTCTCACATATTGCATGTTGTGTTTGGAGCATCAAAAATTCATTATAGTTCTACCACAATTCTTCAAAATTCAAAATACAATCCCTATATTTTTAAACAAGTTGGAGAAGGATATAACTAGAGTGGCTTTAAACACTCCATTGGAAGACCAAAGAAAGAAAACAGGAGGAACATTTGATGTCCAGAGTGATTTTTTTAAATATGACAACAAAAATATAAGCAGCACAAGCAGAAACTTGACAAAGGTTGTAATAATATTGCCTTACAAAAGAAAGCAATGAGTAAAGTAAGAAAAAAAAATAGAAAATCGTCCACCTGACACTAAATTAATCCTCTAGAAAGGGATTAAATAAACTGTGTAAGGGACTCAAAATATTAAATTACAAAACTAAAATCTAGTTTTAAAATGAGCAATTATGTGAGTGAACATTTCTCAAAAGGATATGTACATGTTAATATTGGGAGCATAAACTGTGATTCTGGTACATGATGAGTGAGTAAGTCAGGAGAATTACTTCAAGTTCTTGTCAGTCCTGGGCTAGGTAGCAAGTATCTGAGACCATTAAACCTTGGGTTTCAAAATCAGAATGAAAATACACAAATTGTAAACAAGTATAAAACAGAGTAAGTTCAGCTACATTAATCATTAAGGTAATAATGGTCAATGCCACCATGATCCACCATCTCCTGTTCCCCTAGGTAGAATGTCAATAAATAAATAAATAAACAAATAAATAAATAAAAATGTGGGAAGTAGAACTGCTTGTGGGGATGTAAATTAGTACAGATATATGTTATGTTAAGAAACCTGTGAAATTCTTAATGAACTAAAAATAGAACTTATTGTATGATCTAATTATTCCACTAGTAGTCACATAAAGAAAATAAAATCAATATATCAAAGAGATACTTACATTCCTGTTTACTGCAGAACCATTCACAATATCCAAGAAGAACCAGGAGATACCTTGTGGGTGAGGAGAGGTGATGTGTGGGATATAATTCGCCCAGAAAGAAAGAAATCCTGTCATGTCTTCCAATATGAACAAAACTGGAAGACATTACACTAGGTAATTAAACTATGGAAGAGAAAACTACCACACGTTCTTACACATTTGAGAAAACTAAAAGAGTTAATGTAGAAATAGACAAGACTCAACTTTAAAGACTAGGCAAGGTGTGAAAGAGATTAATTTGGCTGGAAAATGGGGACCAAAATAGACTTAGCTAAGCAGAATATGTTTAATTGGTTCTACAGAGCAGTAGGTGACTAGGGTAGAAGAGCTCAAGACTACAAACACTAAGAAATGAACGATAAAGAGATGGAAACACTAATTACCCTTATCTGACTATCAAGGCTACAAACCCTGAGAAATGATAGCAGTAAAGGAGGAAACATTAATTACCCTGATCTGATCATCAAGGCTACAAACACTAAAAACAGAAAACCATAGAGGAGATGGAAATACTAATTAGATTTATCTGATCACCACCACTCTGCATATGCACCAACCGTTTGCCCTCGACTCCATAAATATGTACAAGTTTAAACTAATTACTTTTGTCCATAGAAAACAAATAAAATTACCATATGACTCAGTAACTCTAGCCCTTGATACATAATCGAATGAACTGAAAATAAATAAATGAATACTACACAAATTTTCATGTTGCTATTATTAGTAACAACCAAACGTGAAAAACAAACCAAATATCTATCAACAGATGAATGGGCAAAGAAACATAGGATATCTGCACAATGGGTTGTTATTAAAACATTAAATAGAAGAAATTATTGATCAATGTTTTGATTTTATGGAAATTTTAAAAGATGGAATAAAGAAAGAAGCCAGACACAAAAGGCCACTTACTATATGGTTTATTTTATGTGAAGTATCTAGGACAGTAAAATTAATAGAGACTGAAATGAAATCAGTGGCTCCTAAAACATGAGAGAAATGAGAACAAGGGTAGGATTATATATTGGTACCTTTAGATGACTTCAAAGGTATGGTGAGGGCTTAGAAGATGAAGATGTGGAAAAGCATTAGTTGCTATAGCATGAAAACTTGAGTTTAGATCTCCAGGACCCATGTAAAAAGCCAGAAAGGGTCTTGAATAACATTTATCCCAGTGCTATGGAGAAAGAACACACATAGGTGCGCGTGCATGCACACACACACACACACACACACACACACACACACACACACAAACCTTTTTATAGTGGCTTGTTGACAATAAATTCAGCCAGAAGCGCAGAGCTACAGATTAAGTGACTGTCTCAGGGGAATAACCTTAACTCCAGGACCAGGGGTCTTAAAACTATTTTTGGTTTCTGCAGGCACTAACACACACACACACACACAGACCACAGAGAGAG